>NC_134486.1:403631708-403946708 GCF_040206685.1 Ascaphus truei
AGTCTCACGTAACCTACGCGTTTCGCACGTATTGCTTCGTCAGGAGGTTTTGTGTTTTGGTATTCCCCTATATCGTGATATATTATTATCATTAAAGAGTTATTGTCCCTTAGTGCGCCTGTCTGTCATTTCTTTTCCTTTCTCCCCTCCCAGTTCTACAGCTAGAAATCGTTGTTGGACAGCTCCCAACACAAATCCACTGACTGCAGTTTCTCTTACTAAATTTATAGATATATCTGCTGAGGTTTTTCACGCTGATTTTGAGAAATTACAATCTACACATCAGGCCAACTCCAGTCCTCAAGAGCTCCCAGCAGGTCAGGTTTTAGGGATATCCCTGCTTCAGCACGGGTGGCTCAATCAGTGGTTCAGTCAACGACTGTGCTGAAGCAGGGTTATCCTTAAAACCAGACCCGTTGGTGGCCCTTCGCTTGAGGACTGCCACCCCTGATACATGACACGAGACAGGTTAAGAAGAACTGTTTTATCAAAGCAAAGCATTCCAGGCAGTTATTGATCAGCTGCAAAAGTGGAGAAAAATAAAAACATGCCAGATTTCCTAAATAAAAAACATTCTCGGGGTAACTTTTTGTATGAAATAAATCTGTAGCATTTTTGCAGCCGGGGAGACTCTGAAGAGTTCATCTGATTCCAGGTTTTGTAGTATTTGATCACTAATTTTGCAGCCTGAAGTCCACGCACTAAATAAGTTATGGTGGGTTAAAAGTGTCAAAACCCTGCACCGGATAGCATACCGCAAATAGAAAATACCACTTGTGAGCACAATCACACGTCTCAGGCAGGTGTGCCACCCTGCCTCTCCTCATTATCTCTCAGCATACAGTGCTTCCCCTGCAGCCAGGCATTCTGGGAAATGACATGCAAATGAGCAGTGTCACCATTTATTTCATGTCTATTTTAACATGGACCCCTGTAAGCATATGCCTGCCGCATTAAGGCCGTGGCCCAGGCTGGGAGCGAGCGCACTCGAGCGCCCAGCCGTGAGAGCATGGGCGATTTGTGCCCGGCGTAGTTGTGACATCACGTGAGCGGTTCGCCCTCATTGGCTGAACCGCGCACGTGGCAAGCGCGGCAAATTCACAAGAATTTGTTTCGCGACGCAGCTGAGCGCGGAGCAGTCCCGGGCACGTGCGGGCGCGCACACTGGTCAAACACATTGTCGCACAGGCGCGCTCGCTCTCAGCCTGGACGAGCCCTTACACAGCTTTTCAGCTCAGCCTGAAGTCCAAACTTACCCAACTAACTTTGCAGGCCCTGCCAGCGATTTATCAGAGTCTGCAATACCGCGCTAATAAAACCACCAGCTTTGCCATAAAACAATATTCTTTACGACTTAATGGATTTTTTTTTTTATTACTGGTACTGTTTTATTGCACCGGTTTTACATTAAGTGACCTTGCGTGAATTACATCTCGTGACTGATGGCTTTACGGGCAACAAATAAATAAAAGCAAAGTAGCTCGTTTGTCAAAGTTTTGTAGGCAGCAAGAACATACAGTAGATTGTAAGCTCTATGGGGCAGGGACTGTAACAATCCTATGTGCTGCGTACCGCGCACTATACTGTAATTGTGACGCGCTTTGAGTCCCACTGCTAGAAACGCGCTATACTGTATGAAATAAAGTTATTATTAGGTTCAAACCTGGGGCAAATAAATTGACAGAGGGTAGTTGCCAATTTTATTATTTATTTATAAAATGTGTTACCAGGCAGTAATACAGTGAGAGTTACCTCCCGTTTTCACGTATGTCCTGGGCACAGAGTTATGATGGCAATACATGGTTACAAATACATGGTTGCATTAAGTGAGCAGGCTATACATTCTATACAAGACATTGCATGCACAGTAAGGGATAATATATGTTATAGGCATAGGTAACAGTTACAGGCCAGATTGGGCAGGAAAGCAACTTACGTTTGTGATAAATCTGACGCTATTTGTCACAATCGACCGCGAGATGCTAAATCTGACCCCACCACGACCTGCAGAACTAAGGGGCAGATTCACAGGAGGCCGTTCTTTTTTACCGACTATCGTGATGTTCACGAAATAGGGAACGGACGTTATTTTTATTATTATTAACGGGGATCCTCAAAGCTAAATGAGACGCAAAAAAAAAACGTCCGTCAAAGTAGCAGCGCTATTAACCTTGATTTTCACCTCTCAGAGACCGTTCTCCTATACACTGCATATGCGCATTGGTCAAACTTTAAGATGCATTATGAAGGCCGCGCTATTAATGGAGATTTTCATGTGCGTTACCAAAAGCAAATGCAAATATTGTTATGATAGGGAGAAATGTATCATGTTTACACTTAACTTTTTCACTTAATCATATGGTATATAATGTAATAATGACTGTATGGGTGTACAATAATGTATATCCATACATATCTCAACAATATTAATTAATAAATACATTTTATTATGGTACAATTTAAAAAAAAAAAGGAAATCCTTTATATATTTTAATTGTACATTAATATAAATTAACTGGAATTTATATTGCTGAGGTTTGTATGGATATACATTATTGTACACCCATACTTTATACAGTCATTATTACATTATATTCCATATTAGTTCACACAAACATATCACTGTAATCACTAAAAAAAACATAATATAGTTTATAATGTGTTTCAGACATTTATATGATCCCTAATATATGTGTGTGTGTGTGTGTGTGTGTGTGTGTGTGTGTGTGTGTGCGTGCGTGCGTGCGTGCGTGCGTGTGTGTGTGTGTGTGACACACGTGCAACTTTTTGTTATGAAAGGGTTACGTCCTATACTCAGTACATTGCTTTTAGGTTATTCCCAGAAATAACTCGATGATAATCGGGGTGTGGATGTGAGTAACGGCAGCTTTTGGAAGGTGCTAAATATCGTAGCATTATTATCATGTGCTAACATTAATCCTATTCTGACATTAATTTATTATTATTTATTTATAAAAATGATTTACCAGGAAGTAAGATGAATGATCCAGGGCAACTTTGGATTTTTCAAAAAGATATTTAATCAGCACAAAAAAAACCACAACGTTTCATCCTTCCAAGAGGAAGCCAGTCACTGGATAAAGTCCTCTTGGAAGGATGAAACGTCGTGTTTTTTTTGTGCTGATTAAATATCTTTTTGAAAAATCCAAAGTTGCCCTGGATCATTCATCTTTCTCCATATACTGGATCTTTTTAGGCAGATATCCCTGAACCAGGAGCGCCGGTCTTTGCGAGTATTTTTGATTCTATTTATTGTGGTGTGCAACTCTTCCTATTATATTACCAGGAAGCAATACATTGAGAGTTACCTCTCGTTTTCAAGTATGTCCTGGGCATAGAGTTATGAGGACAAATACATGGTTACAAATACATACTGTAGTTACATTAAGTGAGCAGGGTTGTACATTATATACAAGACATTGCATGCGCAGTAAGAGACGATATATTTTGTAGGCGTATATAACAGTCACAGACCAAATTAAAATGTGAGACTGCTTTAGTTGTGATAGAACTTAGCCTGGTGGCGGATGTGAGAGTCTCCGGTAGATTGTTCCAGTTGTGCGGTGCACGGTAAGAGAAGGAGGAACGGCCGGATACTTTGCTGAACCTTGGGACCATGAACAGTCTTTTGGAGTCAGATCTCAGGTGATAAGTGCTTTTAATGGGGGATGAGGATTTGAATATGAGTAAGCCTAAGTCCGGGGCGGAACTACACTACTGCTTAACCCAGGGTGGCCTGAGAGTAGGGGGGGGGGGGGGGCACCCCGGGTTTGCTGTGGGGCCTTCACGCCAAGCCCCTCTCTGACAGAAGTTGGGCCTTCCCATAAATCGGTCTCAACTTCTGCATCCACAAGCGTGGCCCCAGCTTCCCATCGACATGGGACCCGAGGCCTTGCCCCTATCCCACATTGCCCACAAGGCAAGGTACGAGGAGGATCGAGTGAGAGAGGAAGATTGAGTGTGAGGAGGGGAGGGGGATTGAGTGTGAAAGGAAGTGGGAATTGAGTGAAAGGAGGGTGGAATTGGGTAAGAGAGGAGGGGGAGTTGAATGTGAGAGTTAGAGAGGTGAGGGGAGGGAGAGAGTTAGAGAGTAAGGGCAATTGAGTGTGAGAGTTAGAGAGTAAGGGGGAAGAGAGTTAGAGAGGAGTTGGAAGTGTGAGTTAGACAGGAGGGGGGAGAGAGAGAGTTATTAAGGAGGGAGAGTTAGAGATTAGTGGGGAGAGTTAGAGAGGAGGGGGGAGAGTGAGAGTTAGGAGGGGGAGAGTGAGTTAGAGAGAAAGGTGGCAGAGTTAGAGAGGAGACGTGGGGAGAATTAGAGAGGCTGAGGAGGGAAGAGAGTGACAGCTCTGACTGCTGGCTTTTTATATTTGGTTGTATGCTTTCCCTGCATCTGTGACTCCCAGTGCATGTGGGATTTGATACATTTATGATACTTTCCTCTTCTCCAGTCTGCTAGAAGCTGGTTGCCCTGGCAACATCTCTAGTCCTCCAAGTTAAAATGGACTTTTCCATACTCCCCTGTCTGTATTCACCGGTAGTTTGGTCCTCAGGCGATTCCTGTGTGACAATTGTGACACACTTCCTTTTCATCCCAAACCGGCTGAGTGAGTACTAGCATTCTTACCTACTCCCTTGCAAAGCAATCCGTGTGACCGTCCCTTGATGCAGAAGCACTTTACATAAAGAAGCCCTCTCTACCCACACAACACCCACAAGAACCCTTTCATTTCTGTAACTCCCTCAATTAAAGTTAAGAAAAGACAAAAGGACTTGTTGTGCTTTCAAAAGGGGACGAGTTCAGCTATCTGGCCACACGTATATCTACCGTAGCATATAACACTGTGGCTACAGAATACATTAAATGGAGATAGCGTAACATTAAAAAATATACTTCCTTCTGAGGATCTACCCCCAAGACTGAATTGTATCAGGATTAACACTTTTCCGTATCGAAGTAGCGCTGTGTTATTAACCCCCCGGCCTTTCTTTAACATTTTTGCTCTTGTTTAAAAAAATATTTTTTTTTACATCTGCCTTATTTTAAAGGAGCAATTCATGCGTTTTAAATTTTTTTTTTTTATTACTGTTTTAAAAATAGGTTTTAAGCAGTGGGGTTACAGTAGCTATGTCGGCGGGCACCCGAGGGTTAATTATGCTGCCGGGCTTGGGGTGGGAAGTGTGGCCGAAACGTCAGTCATTTTGTTGGCAATAAATTCGTTTTGAAAATGCCGTGGAGCCCTGTTATTTAAACCTTTCATTGGGCTTGGGGTGGGAGAAGCACAGTGTGGGGCTGATTTATCAAAGTCTCCCGGGCTGCAAAACCAGGACAAAATTGGTGCAAACCCCCCCCCCCCACACACACACATGACAGCCCGTTGGCGCCAATGAGAACTGTGCTGCAGTTTTAACACCCCTGCAGTGCAGCTGGGAGACTGTGACAAATAGCTCCATATATCTGCATCAACCACTTTTGCTTTGCATCATTTGCATGTAATTAATAGTCTTTGTGAAACACCTTTAAAGCTTTAACGTGGTCCAACTTCGGTCCCCAAGGGAGACCAACAGGCTAGGCTTACAGGGCAATACATACCTAACACCGTTACGTTAGTGATATTCAGAGCGCAGCTACTTGATTCATAATGTGTTCATTAGAGAAATCTTGAAAAACTGGCCTTTTTGTGAACCCGCGAGGGCTGAGTTTGGGTTACCCTGATGTGCAGGTTAACTTAACACCAGTGTTGTAGAATCGAAATGAGCGTAGCCTGCAAGGTTCCATAAACATGTGCAGGTATCAGGGAGAGAGCACTGGGGATTTAAAATGGCTGTATAATGGACAGACGTGGCAAGAGGAGCTGCCACCGAAACTGGGACAAGCTCCGGTCAAGTTCTGCCCTGGAAGATTAACTTTATGTGGGGGGGGGTCGAATCCAGAAGAAGGGATCCCCAGCAGGGTGACCGCGGCAGACACCGTCTCCGGAACCGTGGCTGGAAAAGCGAAAAGCCACGGCTCGGGAGATATTACGTGTCACTGCAACTGTGCATTCTTGGTACATACATGATGGACTCCACCATTTTGAATGCATGAAAAACCTTCACCAAGGAAGTACTGTACCCAATGCTACATCTGTGAGGCTGATTTTAAAACAAGCCCCCACATTTCTAATTTAATTCATATATATATATATATATATATATATATATATATATATAAACAATCCACCCCAGCAGGAGCAGACACAAGACAGCACTCAAAGGTAAGTGAAAAAACCTGTATTCAGAAGTAAACACAGCACAAACATGACCAACGTTTCGGTCCTCGTAGGACCTTCCTCAGGGTGGTGCTTGAGACCACTGCCCAGTGGATACCTTATATACCCCCACACCCTAATGACACAATGTGGGTAGGTGATTGGTCGTGCAACAAGTCCCATGACCTGTCCCATGGCCTGTCCCAATGTCGCTGACGTCGCACTGCACCCGTCATCGGAACAGCTGCCTAGTCCATCGCAATCACTGATGCGCACGCACTCCCACCAGCCGACCGATGCGGAGGAAGGAAGACTGCTGGCCAGTGGTCTCAAGCACCACCCTGAGGAAGGTCCCACGAGGACCGAAACGTTGGTCATGTTTGTGCTGCGTTTACTTCGGAATACAGGTTTTTTCACTTACCTTTGAGTGCTGTCTTGTGTCTGCTCCTGCTGGGGTGGATTGTTATTTCTATGATTATTGTTATAGGACATGCACCATACCAATTTTTTGTATTTGGAGTGCCAGCTGCCCCCCCTTGACATATATATATATCGCAACATTTTTTTAAACTATTTTAACCAGTTTAGGATGATGTAGACAACAATTCCTGGCGCAACCAGGAAGGAGAAGACCCACAATTGGTATCATTGTTAGGGAATCAATCTGTAATACTGTAATTAGGGGGTGGGGGGGGGTATTTAATAGGGGGGGGGGGGTATTTATCAGATTTCTGGCTGCAAAACTGTTGCAAAAAATAAATCAATGGAATGTTTTCAGATGATAAATTGATTGTTGTTTTTTTTTTTTTGCACCACTATTATTCCAGTTATGCAGCTAGAAGACCCCTTAGGCGTCCCCCCCTCACTGTAATCAGCGCTCATTCTTCTGGGTGATTGCCACCCCTGGCTCAGGTGAGAATAAAAAATAAATATTTGGTGGGGTCGCTGCTTTCAACCTTTTCGCAGAAATGTCATGTTTCAGAAATGAGTGAGGTCTGGGGGTTCAAAGTCAAAACAAATGGTATTTTACTGGGGTGGGGGGGGGGGGGGGAAATGATGATTTTTAGCAGCGGGACTCCATTGAAGTGTATAAGAGCATCGTAGCTAAAACTCAGCGAGACCCCGAGGGGAATCACTGAGAGGTGACAGGTCTGGTTTGCTCCCAGCGGGTACAGCAAGGCAGAACATAGCCAGGATCACCGCGAAGTGCCTTAACGGGCACTGCTCTGCTTTGAGCCCGTGATAACCATTCATCATGTTCGTTAGATGAAAGGTATCGCAACCTGCAAAGTACCCACTTGCAATTAAGAAAAGTCCCAGGCTGCCGCAGGCGGTGTCGCCCCGATGCGTTTGCCTTCTGATTGTTTTGAAGATGATTTAAAAAGATAATTGCGGCTGATTTGCTAGCAGGGGAAGCAGAGGACACAACAGCAGCAAAGGAATCTCAGATTAAAACGGCGAGGAGGAGAAGCATGTAATTAGAAGAATTTGTAGCTAACATTATCGCTGCTGTGCCTCGCAGCGTCGCGTTAACCTCTGCGCTGCCAGAATGGAGTTGGCGTTAGGTTGCACTCAAAACGGTTTATGCCCCATAGCAAACGGACATTTTTTTTTTCTGCTAGAGCAGGTCAGGTATTAGGGATATCCCTGCTTCAGCACAGGTGGCTCAGTCATAATGATTAATTGAGGCACCTGTGCTGACGCAGGGATATCCTGAAAACCTGACCTGTTGGGGGTCCCTGAGGACTGGAGTGGGCTGGAGTGAACAAAACCCCAAGAACACTAACTAAAGGTCATGTTTAACATGGAATGCATTATTACCTGTATACTGGCTTCTGGATGGAGTATTTTGCCCACCTCTGGATTACCATTATATGATGCAACGTACACACTGTAGGAATGAACTGGAGAATGCGAAGGGTTAATAACAGACCCTTTGTAGTGGGTTGCCCTGGCTTGAATTCCAGTGTTATCTCTTCTTGTAACTTTGGGCAAATCATCGTCACAAAATAATAATAACATATAGCGCTTTTCTCCTAATGGGACTCAAAGCGCGTCACAATTACAGTATAGTGCGCGGTACGCAGCACAGGGGTTTTTATAGACACAGTCCCTGCCCAGATGAGCTTACTATATTTTGGTACCTGTGGCACAGGGAGATAAAGTGACTTCCCCAAGGTCACACAGAGGTGACACCGGGAATTGAACCAGGCTCCCCAGACCAGAACACTTTACTAATTACCAAAATGTACGGCCGCTTATCAAAGTCACCCAGCTGCAAAACCATTCATGGATCCAGGGGCTCTCAACTCCAGTTCTTAAGCCCCCCCAACAGGTCAGGTGTTCAGGATATCCCTGCTACTGTACAAGCACAGGTGGCTCAATCCGTGGCTGCTGATGCAGGGATATCCTGAAAGCCTGACCTGTTGGTGGGAGAGGGGGACGGGGGGGAGGCGGGTGACGGGGAGGTTGAGTACTGGAGTTGAGCATCCCTGAATTAATCAATGAAATGTCTTTAATAATTGTGGTGCCGTTTGGTACCCCAGTTTTTCAGCAGTCTGTTAAATTCCATGTCCAGCTCTGCTCTTACTAAAGTGTCCCGGCTGCAAAACAATGGCCGAGCCGGCGATGAAGAATTGCACCAGATTTACCAACGGATAAAACACCCATTGCTTTCAATGGGATTCCCTTTGTTTGATGAATATGGCACTGTATTTTGCACTGGTTTAGCCTGACGTTTGCACCCGGCAGACGTTAATAAATAGACCCCTTTTGATACACAGGTGGATATTTAGTAAAGGGATTTTGATGAATATGGTGCATTGCTCCGATTTTGCAGCTGGGATACTTTAGTAAATAACCTCCCATAAACCCTTAAGACTCCCCCCCCCCACCCCCCACCCCATTGGGGCGATACAAGGAATAGACAATTGTAGGCAACACAATGACTTTAATGCCATTAGCATGTGACAAACACAGGCCCGGGGGCTGGAAGTCGGGATGTGGGACCCCCCCCCCATGGGATTTCCCATCGCAGAGGTTTCCCCTCCTCCCGTTCTCTGCTTTTTAAACCAGCAAATATGTCCCCTGCCTTGCAATGGCTTCCCACGGCTGCACACTGCCAGCAGCCACACAGGCTTCCTGGGTGTGAGATGTGAGAGCCAGTGAGCCCTTCCTACCACATCTGCTGGTGCCCTTTCAATGTATCCACTACCTCCCATGTACTGACAGCGTTCCCGAAGTGCAGCACATAACATTTATTTACCAATGTTTATCCCCAGTGAATTACGCTATGCGTAGTGGTCCCCCCTGTCAGTGAAAGGGGTCAGGACGGTAACCGAGCTTTGCTGCAATGCCATATTATATTTCTTATTCCGCGGCAGAGCCGTGAGAAATATTCTGGGGTCGCTGTCCCTGATTTTCCATGTTTCACTTTTGGGAGTCAGTTGCACTGATTTTTCGCAATAACTGTCTCGCCGACCGCAAGACGCTCTCACTGGTAAAGATCCGTCCTTTTACCGGACCGTGCGCTGGTTTCCCTCCCCCAGAAAAGCCCTGTGATGGCTGGCGGGGTGGCCAGTGGGCAGGGCTCATTTGTGCAGGATTCCCTTGGGCCCAATCTCACTAAACGGCCCGGCCGGGAGGGGTGTCCGGCTTGGTGGGTCCTGCGGGTCACGGTTTGGGTACCTTTGGCCTTTACCCGGGGGTGAGCACGCTGGAAAGGTTGGCTGTGCTGTGTGCTGGTGATAATGGTGAAAGGCGAGGTTGCAGACCTGTCTAAGACGTGCAAATGAGAATACAGTAATATATCTATTTAATATATATATATAGTGGTTGACAAATCACCAACAAATCTACTCGCCACACAAAAAAAATCTACTCGCCACCTAGTACCAAACGTGTGCTGCTTGGGCCAATATTTACTCGCCCGGGGGTTAAATCCACTCGCCCGGGGCGAGCAAATGTATAGGTTTGTCGAACACTGTATATACAGTATATATATGAAAAACGAGAAAAAGAAAGCGCCCGATCCTAGTGTAATATGAAACAATACACAATAAATATTTTTATGTATTGTTTCATATTACACTAGGATCGGGCGCTTTCTTTTTCTCGTTTTTCATAGATCCATTGGGAGGTCGTTGTTTCCTTATAGAAGGCTGCCAGTATCCTGAATAGAGGGCCATCATCCATTTTTGTGTTCATCACAACAGGACTACCTATTTATGGGTTTTTTGGACTTTATTTTTTAAATATATCATCCCATTTATGTCATCACAATTTTTATTCATTTTTTATATTTTTTTTATAGATACATCATTTTTAGTCACTAGCTATACATTGGTTAATATTATTTAGATATTGCAATTTATTTTCAATATAACATTTTTTTATATTTTTTTTTGCATATTTGCGTATATTTACAATTGCTAGATCATCATTTTTTGTATATTCGTTATCACAGTGATCCATATATATAGGGGTTTACACAATAGATATATATATATCACGCTACTGCAGCAGTCGACATAGATACCAAAAGGCGCAGTCTTTTTGTCTGTATATATATATATATATATATATATATATATATATATATATATATTAATAAACATGTTTTGCAGCCGGAAGACTGATAAATAAACCCCTTACACTGATTACCACCATGCAGCAGACATGTCAGGGCTTGTTTATCAAATTCTCCCACCGGCAAAACTAGAATAAAACCATATTTATTCAGGGAAAACAATTCTGTTGAAACCAGTGGGATTGTGTTGATTGATAAACCTGGTGCAGTATTTTGCCCCATTTCCCCCTGGTTTGATAAATGACCCGGTGAACTCTCACGGATTTTCTGCGAGTCTCACTGATTAGTGGAAAACATCTCAAAGTCTTCAGGGCCTCCGCGCTAAGATGATATTTAACATGATGTTGTGCGTCAAACATTTTGGGGGCTATTTACTCAGTGGCAGTTGTAGCGCTGACACCTGCATGCTGCGTCACGCTCCTTTGGTAACCTAACATAAGCAGTGCGCTCATATCTCATTTATGTTTCAACTAATAACTGCAATCATTACCTTTAATTGTTGCTATGCATGTGCGCGGCTAATCTAACGCATTGGAGAATATTTAACCACTACCGCCATCTCCGAAGTGGCGCCGCCCCCCCCCCCCCCAAAAAACGAAGAAAAAAAATAGATACGAACGGTAATTAATTATGTAACAAGTTACCACGCGTTTTTTTTAATTGCTGCAGCAGGGCAACACTGTAGCCACGCCCCTAGACACACCCCCTTTATCACAATGTAAATACCATATGGCTCAACACTCAAGGTACTCTGGAATTTTTTGCCCGTGTTCTAGAATGTGGCCCTTTTTTTCCTCTCGTAATAAGCTGGCGCTACAAAGTCATCTCCAGAAAACGTGCATCGTATGGATAAAGACTTCCTACGTGTGAAGCATAATTGGTCGTTTGAAATTATTTTTGAAGCACCTCTCTTGTTGAATGGGTAGAATTTAAATTAAAATAGGATTACGTGGATTTTTTTTTTTTATATATAACTAGTTAGCAAATCTGAATTATTCGTGTAATATTATTTCTAATAGGCATACTGTGCGAAATAATACATTTTGTTAACCTATATAATATAACATCTATGCTGCGTCAGACACAATTTTGTTTTGATATATACAGTAGCCCTAACACTATTAAGAGTCTTCTTAGGGTTTACCTGAAAATGAAGTTGGGGGACGATTTTGACACATCTTCTCTTTTTCCTGGAGCACTCAAATATTGTTTTTAAGTACCAGAGGGGGACCTAAGTATTTTTGTACCCGGGGCAAATTCCACTAAGTACTGCCCCCCCTCACCCCCCATTGTATAATCTAAGTGTACATCACATTTGGATCCATCTTCACTTTTGGGTTTGAGCCACTTTGACCATTGTTTTTCCCCCCTAATTTTCCTGCTGGTGTGAAGTTCAGCTCCCGATGGACGTTGCTTTGCGATGTTTGATGCTAGAAATTCACTGGGGCGTACTCTCAAAGCTCAGAGATTGCCGTTCCGTTAGGGTGAGCAGATTTACCAAAGTAAAAACTGGGACACATTAAAAAAAAATATTTATAAAACAAATGACATCACCAACTGCGCTTTATGTCTCTCCGCCGCTCTCTGTCCCCCCTTCCTAGGCTGTGAAACGCGCGCCCGGCGGGGGGAGGGGAGGGGGGGGGGGCGGCGCGTGCACATCGCTAACCGCGATCTCCGGTCTGAGGGGAGAGAGGGAGATTGCGACGGGAGGGGGCGTGGTCGGGGGTTTGCGGGGGCATGACCATGACCTCACGCGGCTGGTTCTCCCTCATCGGCTGCACCTTCAGCGTGAAGGAGAGTACTGGGCCCAGCCCCATTGAAGGGCGGTGCTCACACGCCCAGCGCACGTGGCAGTCACTGGGACCGCAGCCTAAGGCTGAGTCCCAGGTAGCGCTCCAAGCATGAGCGCCGGGTGTCCTGCATGGGGGGGGGCATTGCGGGTAGTTGAGCGCGTGGGTAAGTATAGTTTTTTTGTTTACTTAAGCCCCGAGCGCGGGTGAGCGTGTGTGCCCGCGCACGACGCCGCGCGCACAGCGTGAGCAGGGACTTACATATAGCTATATTCAGTGGTAGACAAATCACCAAAAAAGCTACTCGCCGAACAAAAAAATCTAATCGCCACCTAGTACCACACGTGTGCTGCTTGGGCCAATAGGAGCTCGCCACGATGTTAAATCCACTCGCCCGGGGCGTGCAAATGTATAGGTTTGTCGAACACTGGCTATATATGTAAGTAACCGCCGTCCGCTCAGCGCTAGCGGGGACGCAGCCTTACACACACCCATTCTCTCTCCCTCCATTGTCGTTCCCCCCATCACTCCATTCTCGTTCCACCCTTCCCATTCTGTCTCTCTCCCCATTCTCTCTCTCCCCCATTCTGTGTGTGACTCTCTCTCCCCATTCTCTGTCTCTCTCTCCCCATTCTGTCTCTCTCTCTCCCCCCATTCTCTGTGTGTCTCTCTCCCCCCATTCTCTGTGTGTCTCACTCTTCCCCATTCTATGTGTGTGTGTCTCTCTCTCCCCCATTCTCTGTGTCTCCCTCTCCCCCATTCTCTGTGTCTCTCCCACCATCTGTGTGTGCATCTCTCTCCCCCATTCTGTGTGTGTGTTTGTGTGTGTCTCTCTTCCGCCCCCATTCTCTGTGTGTGCGTCTCTCTCTCCCCCATTCTCTGTGTGTGTCTCTCCCCCATTCTCTGTGTGTGTGTCTCTCTCCCCCATTCTGTGTGTCTCTCTCCCCCATTCTCTGTGTGTGTGTCTCTCCCCCATTCTCTGTGTGTGTGTCTCTCCCCCATTCTCTGTGTGTGTGTCTCTCCCCCATTCTCTGTGTGTGCTTCTCTCTCTCCCCCATTCTCTGTGTGTCTCTCCCCCATTCTCTGTGTGTGTCTCTCCCCCATTCTCTGTGTGTGTGTGTGTCTCTCCCCCATTTTCTGTGTGTGCGTCTCTCTCCCCCATTCTCTGTGTGTCTCTCTCCCCCATTCTCTGTGTGTGTGTCTCTCCCCCATTCTCTGTGTGTGTGTCTCTCCCCCATTCTCTGTGTGTGTCTCTCCCCCATTCTCTGTGTGTGTGTTTCTCCCCCATTCTCTGTGTGTGTCTCTCTCCCCCACTCTGTCTCTCTCTCTCTCTCCCCCCATTCTCTGTGTGCCTCTCTCTCCCCCATTCTCTGTGTGTCTCCCACCATCTGTGTGTGAATCTCTCTCCCCATTATCCATGTGTGTCTCTCTCCCGCCCCCATTCTCTGTGTCTCTCTCCCCCATTCTGTGTGTGCGTCTCTCCCACATTCTCTGTGGCTCTCTCTCCCCCATTCTCTGTGTGTGCGTCTCTCTCCCCCATTCTCTGTGTGTCTCTCTCCCCCATTCTCTGTGTGTGCGTCTCTCTCCCCCATTCTCTGTGTGTCTCTCCCCCATTCTCTGTGTGTGCTTCTCTCTCTCCCCCATTCTCTGTGTGTGTCTCTCCCCCATTCTCTGTGTGTGTCTCTCCCCCATTCTCTGTGTGTGTGTCTCTCCCCCATTCTCTGTGTGTGTGTCTCTCCCCCATTCTCTGTGTGTGTGTCTCTCCCCCATTCTCTGTGTGTGTCTCTCTCCCCCACTCTGTCTCTCTCTCTCTCCCCCCATTCTCTGTGTGCCTCTCTCTCCCCCATTCTCTGTGTGTCTCCCACCATCTGTGTGTGAATCTCTCTCCCCATTATCCATGTGTGTCTCTCTCCCGCCCCCATTCTCTGTGTCTCTCTCCCCCATTCTGTGTGTGCGTCTCTCCCCCATTCTCTGTGGCTCTCTCTCCCCCATTCTCTGTGTGTGCGTCTCTCTCCCCCATTCTCTGTGTGTGCGTCTCTCTCCCCCATTCTCTGTGTGTCTCTCTCCCCCATTCTCTGTGTGTGCGTCTCTCTCCCCCATTCTCTGTGTGTGCGTCTCTCTCTCCCCCATTCTCTGTGTGTGTCTCTCCCCCATTCTCTGTGTGTGTGTTTCTCCCCCATTCCCTGTGTGTCTCTCTCCCCCATTCTGTGTGTGAGTCTCTCTCCCCCATTCTCTGTGTCTCTCTGTCCCCCATTCTCTGTGTGTGTGTCCCTCCCCCATTCTCTGTGTGTGTGTCTCTCCCCATTCTCTGTGTGTGTGTCTCTCCCCCATTCTCTGTGTGTGCGTCTCTCTCTCCCCCATTCTCTGTGTGTCTCTCTCCCCCATTCTGTGTGTGTGTCTCTCCCCCATTCTCTGTGTGTCTCTCTCTCCCCCATTCTCTGCGTGTCTCCCACCATCTGTGTGTGAATCTCTCTCCCCCATTATCCGTGTGTGCCTCTCTCCCCCCCATTCTCTGTGTCTCTCCCTCCCCCATTCTGTGTGTGCGTCTCTATCCCCCATTCTCTGTGTCTCTCTCTCCCCCATTCTGTGTGTGTCTCTCTCCCCCATTCTCTGTGTCTCCCTCTCCCCCATTCTCTGTGTGTGTCTCTCTCCCCCATTCTCTGTGTCTCCCTCTCCCCCAATCTCTGTGTGTCTCTCTCCCCCATTCTGTGTGTGTCTCTCTCTCCCCCATTCTCTGTGTCTCTCTCTCCCCCATTCTGTGTGTGAGTCTCTCTCCCCCATTCTCTGTGTCTCTCTGTCCCCCATTCTGTGTGTGTGTGTCTCTCCCCCATTCTCTGTGTGTGTGTCTCTCCCCCATTCTCTGTGTGTGTGTCTCTCCCCATTCTCTGTGTGTGTGTCTCTCCCCCATTCTCTGTGTGTGCGTCTCTCTCTCCCCCATTCTCTGTGTGTCTCTCTCCCCCATTCTCTGTGTGTGTGTCTCTCCCCAATTCTCTGTGTGTCTCTCTCTCCCCCATTCTCTGTGTGTCTCCCACCATCTGTGTGTGACTCTCTCTCCCCCATTATCCGTGTGTGTCTCTCTCCCCCCCCCATTCTCTGTGTCTCTCTCTCCCCATTCTGTGTGTGCGTCTCTATCCCCCATTCTCTGTGGCTCTCTCTCCCCCATTCTCTGTGTGTGCGTCTCTCTCCCCCATTCTCTGTGTGTCTCTCTCCCCCATTCTCTGTGTGTGCGTCTCTCTCCCCCATTCTCTGTGTGTCTCTCTCCCCCATTCTCTGTGTGTGCGTCTCTCTCCCCCATTCTCTGTGTGTGTGACTCTCTCTCCCCCATTATCCATGTGTGTCTCTCTCCCGCCCCCATTCTCTGTGTCTCTCTCCCCCATTCTGTGTGTGCGTCTCTCCCCCATTCTCTGTGGCTCACTCTTCCCCATTCTATGTGTGTGTGTCTCTCTCTCCCCCATTCTCTGTGTCTCTCCCACCATCTGTGTGTGCATCTCTCTCCCCCATTCTGTGTGTGTGTTTGTGTGTGTCTCTCTCCCGCCCCCATTCTCTGTGTGTGCGTCTCTCTCTCCCCCATTCTCTGTGTGTGTCTCTCCCCCATTCTCTGTGTGTGTGTCTCTCTCCCCCATTCTGTGTGTCTCTCTCCCCCATTCTCTGTGTGTGTGTCTCTCCCCCATTCTCTGTGTGTGTGTCTCTCCCCCATTCTCTGTGTGTGTCTCTCCCCCATTCTCTGTGTGTGCTTCTCTCTCTCCCCCATTCTCTGTGTGTCTCTCCCCCATTCTCTGTGTGTGTCTCTCCCCCATTCTCTGTGTGTGTGTGTGTCTCTCCCCCATTTTCTGTGTGTGCGTCTCTCTCCCCCATTCTCTGTGTGTCTCTCTCCCCCATTCTCTGTGTGTGTGTCTCTCCCCCATTCTCTGTGTGTGTGTGTCTCTCCCCCATTTTCTGTGTGTGCGTCTCTCTCCCCCATTCTCTGTGTGTCTCTCTCCCCCATTCTCTGTGTGTGTGTCTCTCCCCCATTCTCTGTGTGTGTGTCTCTCCCCCATTCTCTGTGTGTGTCTCTCCCCCATTCTCTGTGTGTGTGTTTCTCCCCCATTCTCTGTGTGTGTGTCTCTCCCCCATTCTCTGTGTGTGTCTCTCCCCCATTCTCTGTGTGTGTGTTTCTCCCCCATTCTCTGTGTGTGTCTCTCTCCCCCACTCTGTCTCTCTCTCTCTCCCCCCATTCTCTGTGTGCCTCTCTCTCCCCCATTCTCTGTGTGTCTCCCACCATCTGTGTGTGAATCTCTCTCCCCATTATCCATGTGTGTCTCTCTCCCGCCCCCATTCTCTGTGTCTCTCTCCCCCATTCTGTGTGTGCGTCTCTCCCCCATTCTCTGTGGCTCTCTCTCCCCCATTCTCTGTGTGTGCGTCTCTCTCCCCCATTCTCTGTGTGTCTCTCTCCCCCATTCTCTGTGTGTGCGTCTCTCTCCCCCATTCTCTGTGTGTCTCTCCCCCATTCTCTGTGTGTGTGTCTCTCCCCCATTCTCTGTGTGTGCTTCTCTCTCTCCCCCATTCTCTGTGTGTGTCTCTCCCCCATTCTCTGTGTGTGTCTCTCCCCCATTCTCTGTGTGTGTGTCTCTCCCCCATTCTCTGTGTGTGTGTCTCTCCCCCATTCTCTGTGTGTGTGTCTCTCCCCCATTCTCTGTGTGTGTCTCTCTCCCCCACTCTGTCTCTCTCTCTCTCCCCCCATTCTCTGTGTGCCTCTCTCTCCCCCATTCTCTGTGTGTCTCCCACCATCTGTGTGTGAATCTCTCTCCCCATTATCCATGTGTGTCTCTCTCCCGCCCCCATTCTCTGTGTCTCTCTCCCCCATTCTGTGTGTGCGTCTCTCCCCCATTCTCTGTGGCTCTCTCTCCCCCATTCTCTGTGTGTGCGTCTCTCTCCCCCATTCTCTGTGTGTCTCTCTCCCCCATTCTCTGTGTGTGCGTCTCTCTCCCCCATTCTCTGTGTGTCTCTCTCCCCCATTCTCTGTGTGTGCGTCTCTCTCCCCCATTCTCTGTGTGTGCGTCTCTCTCTCCCCCATTCTCTGTGTGTGTCTCTCCCCCATTCTCTGTGTGTGTGTTTCTCCCCCATTCCCTGTGTGTCTCTCTCCCCCATTCTGTGTGTGAGTCTCTCTCCCCCATTCTCTGTGTCTCTCTGTCCCCCATTCTCTGTGTGTGTGTCCCTCCCCCATTCTCTGTGTGTGTGTCTCTCCCCATTCTCTGTGTGTGTGTCTCTCCCCCATTCTCTGTGTGTGCGTCTCTCTCTCCCCCATTCTCTGTGTGTCTCTCTCCCCCATTCTGTGTGTGTGTCTCTCCCCCATTCTCTGTGTGTCTCTCTCTCCCCCATTCTCTGCGTGTCTCCCACCATCTGTGTGTGAATCTCTCTCCCCCATTATCCGTGTGTGTCTCTCTCCCCCCCATTCTCTGTGTCTCTCCCTCCCCCATTCTGTGTGTGCGTCTCTATCCCCCATTCTCTGTGTCTCTCTCTCCCCCATTCTGTGTGTGTGTCTCTCTCCCCCATTCTCTGTGTCTCCCTCTCCCCCATTCTCTGTGTGTGTCTCTCTCCCCCATTCTCTGTGTCTCCCTCTCCCCCAATCTCTGTGTGTCTCTCTCCCCCATTCTGTGTGTGTCTCTCTCTCCCCCATTCTCTGTGTCTCTCTCTCCCCCATTCTGTGTGTGAGTCTCTCTCCCCCATTCTCTGTGTCTCTCTGTCCCCCATTCTGTGTGTGTGTGTCTCTCCCCCATTCTCTGTGTGTGTCTCTCCCCCATTCTCTGTGTGTGTCTCTCCCCATTCTCTGTGTGTGTGTCTCTCCCCCATTCTCTGTGTGTGCGTCTCTCTCTCCCCCATTCTCTGTGTGTCTCTCTCCCCCATTCTCTGTGTGTGTGTCTCTCCCCAATTCTCTGTGTGTCTCTCTCTCCCCCATTCTCTGTGTGTCTCCCACCATCTGTGTGTGACTCTCTCTCCCCCATTATCCGTGTGTGTCTCTCTCCCCCCCATTCTCTGTGTCTCTCTCTCCCCATTCTGTGTGTGCGTCTCTATCCCCCATTCTCTGTGGCTCTCTCTCCCCCATTCTCTGTGTGTGCGTCTCTCTCCCCCATTCTCTGTGTGTCTCTCTCCCCCATTCTCTGTGTGTGCGTCTCTCTCCCCCATTCTCTGTGTGTCTCTCTCCCCCATTCTCTGTGTGTGCGTCTCTCTCCCCCATTCTCTGTGTGTGTGACTCTCTCTCCCCCATTATCCATGTGTGTCTCTCTCCCGCCCCCATTCTCTGTGTCTCTCTCCCCCATTCTGTGTGTGCGTCTCTCCCCCATTCTCTGTGGCTCTCTCTCCCCCATTCTCTGTGTGTGCGTCTCTCTCCCCCATTCTCTGTGTGTCTCTCTCCCCCATTCTCTGTGTGTGCGTCTCTCTCCCCCATTCTCTGTGTGTCTCTCTCCCCCATTCTCTGTGTGTGCGTCTCTCTCCCCCATTCTCTGTGTGTGCGTCTCTCTCTCCCCCATTCTCTGTGTGTGTCTCTCCCCCATTCTCTGTGTGTGTGTTTCTCCCCCATTCCCTGTGTGTCTCTCTCCCCCATTCTGTGTGTGAGTCTCTCTCCCCCATTCTCTGTGTCTCTCTGTCCCCCATTCTCTGTGTGTGTGTCCCTCCCCCATTCTCTGTGTGTGTGTCTCTCCCCATTCTCTGTGTGTGTGTCTCTCCCCCATTCTCTGTGTGTGCGTCTCTCTCTCCCCCATTCTCTGTGTGTCTCTCTCCCCCATTCTGTGTGTGTGTCTCTCCCCCATTCTCTGTGTGTCTCTCTCTCCCCCATTCTCTGCGTGTCTCCCACCATCTGTGTGTGAATCTCTCTCCCCCATTATCCGTGTGTGTCTCTCTCCCCCCCATTCTCTGTGTCTCTCCCTCCCCCATTCTGTGTGTGCGTCTCTATCCCCCATTCTCTGTGTCTCTCTCTCCCCCATTCTGTGTGTGTGTCTCTCTCCCCCATTCTCTGTGTCTCTCTCCCCCATTCTCTGTGTCTCCCTCTCCCCCAATCTCTGTGTGTCTCTCTCCCCCATTCTGTGTGTGTCTCTCTCTCCCCCATTCTGTGTGTGTCTCTCTCTCCCCCATTCTGTGTGTGAGTCTCTCTCCCCCATTCTCTGTGTCTCTCTGTCCCCCATTCTGTGTGTGTGTGTCTCTCCCCCATTCTCTGTGTGTGTGTCTCTCCCCCATTCTCTGTGTGTGTGTCTCTCCCCATTCTCTGTGTGTGTGTCTCTCCCCCATTCTCTGTGTGTGCGTCTCTCTCTCCCCCATTCTCTGTGTGTCTCTCTCCCCCATTCTCTGTGTGTGTGTCTCTCCCCAATTCTCTGTGTGTCTCTCTCTCCCCCATTCTCTGTGTGTCTCCCACCATCTGTGTGTGACTCTCTCTCCCCCATTATCCGTGTGTGTCTCTCTCCCCCCCATTCTCTGTGTCTCTCTCTCCCCCATTCTGTGTGTGCGTCTCTATCCCCCATTCTCTGTGTCTCTCTCTCCCCCATTCTGTGTGTGAGTCTCTCTCCCCCATTCTCTGTGAATCCCTCTCCCCCATTCTGTGTGTGTCTCTCTCCCCCATTCTCTGTGTGTGTGTCTCTCCCCAATTCTCTGTGTGTCTCTCTCTCCCCCATTCTCTGTGTGTCTCCCACCATCTGTGTGTGACTCTCTCTCCCCCATTATCCGTGTGTGTCTCTCTCCCCCCCCCATTCTCTGTGTCTCTCTCTCCCCATTCTGTGTGTGCGTCTCTATCCCCCATTCTCTGTGGCTCTCTCTCCCCCATTCTCTGTGTGTGCGTCTCTCTCCCCCATTCTCTGTGTGTCTCTCTCCCCCATTCTCTGTGTGTGCGTCTCTCTCCCCCATTCTCTGTGTGTCTCTCTCCCCCATTCTCTGTGTGTGCGTCTCTCTCCCCCATTCTCTGTGTGTGTGACTCTCTCTCCCCCATTATCCATGTGTGTCTCTCTCCCGCCCCCATTCTCTGTGTCTCTCTCCCCCATTCTGTGTGTGCGTCTCTCCCCCATTCTCTGTGGCTCACTCTTCCCCATTCTATGTGTGTGTGTCTCTCTCTCCCCCATTCTCTGTGTCTCTCCCACCATCTGTGTGTGCATCTCTCTCCCCCATTCTGTGTGTGTGTTTGTGTGTGTCTCTCTCCCGCCCCCATTCTCTGTGTGTGCGTCTCTCTCTCCCCCATTCTCTGTGTGTGTCTCTCCCCCATTCTCTGTGTGTGTGTCTCTCTCCCCCATTCTGTGTGTCTCTCTCCCCCATTCTCTGTGTGTGTGTCTCTCCCCCATTCTCTGTGTGTGTGTCTCTCCCCCATTCTCTGTGTGTGTCTCTCCCCCATTCTCTGTGTGTGCTTCTCTCTCTCCCCCATTCTCTGTGTGTCTCTCCCCCATTCTCTGTGTGTGTCTCTCCCCCATTCTCTGTGTGTGTGTGTGTCTCTCCCCCATTTTCTGTGTGTGCGTCTCTCTCCCCCATTCTCTGTGTGTCTCTCTCCCCCATTCTCTGTGTGTGTGTCTCTCCCCCATTCTCTGTGTGTGTGTGTCTCTCCCCCATTTTCTGTGTGTGCGTCTCTCTCCCCCATTCTCTGTGTGTCTCTCTCCCCCATTCTCTGTGTGTGTGTCTCTCCCCCATTCTCTGTGTGTGTGTCTCTCCCCCATTCTCTGTGTGTGTCTCTCCCCCATTCTCTGTGTGTGTGTTTCTCCCCCATTCTCTGTGTGTGTGTCTCTCCCCCATTCTCTGTGTGTGTCTCTCCCCCATTCTCTGTGTGTGTGTTTCTCCCCCATTCTCTGTGTGTGTCTCTCTCCCCCACTCTGTCTCTCTCTCTCTCCCCCCATTCTCTGTGTGCCTCTCTCTCCCCCATTCTCTGTGTGTCTCCCACCATCTGTGTGTGAATCTCTCTCCCCATTATCCATGTGTGTCTCTCTCCCGCCCCCATTCTCTGTGTCTCTCTCCCCCATTCTGTGTGTGCGTCTCTCCCCCATTCTCTGTGGCTCTCTCTCCCCCATTCTCTGTGTGTGCGTCTCTCTCCCCCATTCTCTGTGTGTCTCTCTCCCCCATTCTCTGTGTGTGCGTCTCTCTCCCCCATTCTCTGTGTGTCTCTCCCCCATTCTCTGTGTGTGTGTCTCTCCCCCATTCTCTGTGTGTGCTTCTCTCTCTCCCCCATTCTCTGTGTGTGTCTCTCCCCCATTCTCTGTGTGTGTCTCTCCCCCATTCTCTGTGTGTGTGTCTCTCCCCCATTCTCTGTGTGTGTGTCTCTCCCCCATTCTCTGTGTGTGTGTCTCTCCCCCATTCTCTGTGTGTGTCTCTCTCCCCCACTCTGTCTCTCTCTCTCTCCCCCCATTCTCTGTGTGCCTCTCTCTCCCCCATTCTCTGTGTGTCTCCCACCATCTGTGTGTGAATCTCTCTCCCCATTATCCATGTGTGTCTCTCTCCCGCCCCCATTCTCTGTGTCTCTCTCCCCCATTCTGTGTGTGCGTCTCTCCCCCATTCTCTGTGGCTCTCTCTCCCCCATTCTCTGTGTGTGCGTCTCTCTCCCCCATTCTCTGTGTGTCTCTCTCCCCCATTCTCTGTGTGTGCGTCTCTCTCCCCCATTCTCTGTGTGTCTCTCTCCCCCATTCTCTGTGTGTGCGTCTCTCTCCCCCATTCTCTGTGTGTGCGTCTCTCTCTCCCCCATTCTCTGTGTGTGTCTCTCCCCCATTCTCTGTGTGTGTGTTTCTCCCCCATTCCCTGTGTGTCTCTCTCCCCCATTCTGTGTGTGAGTCTCTCTCCCCCATTCTCTGTGTCTCTCTGTCCCCCATTCTCTGTGTGTGTGTCCCTCCCCCATTCTCTGTGTGTCTCTCTCTCCCCCATTCTCTGTGTGTCTCCCACCATCTGTGTGTGACTCTCTCTCCCCCATTATCCGTGTGTGTCTCTCTCCCCCCCATTCTCTGTGTCTCTCTCTCCCCCATTCTGTGTGTGCGTCTCTATCCCCCATTCTCTGTGTCTCTCTCTCCCCCATTCTGTGTGTGAGTCTCTCTCCCCCATTCTCTGTGAATCCCTCTCCCCCATTCTGTGTGTGCGTCTTTCTCCCCCATTCCCTGTGTGTGCGTCTCTCCCCCATTCTCTCTGTGTGCGTTTCTCCCCCATTCTCTGTGTGTGCGTCTTTCTCCCCCATTCTCTGTGTGCATCTCTCCCCCATTCTGTGTGTGCGTCTTTCTCCCCCATTCCCTGTGTGTGCGTCTCTCCCCCATTCCCTGTGTGTGCGTCTCTCCCCCATTCTCTGTGTGTGCATCTTTCTCCCCCATTCCCTGTGTGTGCGTCTCTCCCCCATTCTCTGTGTGTGCGTCTCTCCCCCATTCTCTGTGTGTGCATCTTTCTCCCCCATTCCGTGTGTGCGTCTCTCCCCCATTCTCTGTGTGTGTGTGTCTCTCCCCCATTCTCTGTGTGTGTGTCTCGCCCCCATTCTCTGTGTGTGTGTCTCTCCCCCATTCTCTGTGTGTGTGTCTCTCCCCCATTCTCTGTGTGTGCGTCTTTCTCCCCCATTCCCTGTGTGTGCGTCTCTCCCCCATTCCCTGTGTGTTGCCTCTCTCCTCCCCTCCATGCTGCCTCTCTTCTCCCCCCATGCTGCCTCTCTCTCTCTCCCCCCATGCTGCCTCTCTCTCCCCCCCATGCTGCCTCTCTCCCCCCCCCATGCTGCCTCTCCCCCCCCCATGCTGCCTCTCCCCCCCATGTCTCTCTCTGCTCCTCTCATGCTGCCTCTCTCCCCCCCATGCTGCCTCTCCCCCCCATGTCTCTCTCTGCCCCTCTCATGCTGCCGCTCTCTCCCCCTCTCATGCTGCCTCTCTCCCCCCCATGTCTCTCTCCCCCCCCATGCTGCCTCTCTCTCCCCCTCTCATGCTGCCTCTCTCTCTCCCCCTCTCATGCTGCCTCTGTCTCCCCCTCTCATGCTGCCTCTCTCTCTCCCTCATGCTGCATCTCGTGTGTGTCCGTTCTGGTCCCCACCTGCCTCTGTGGAACATTGGGGGGGAAGCCATCTTGAGTCCTGGCAGCAGACACCGAGGCTCCCACTGTCTCACTGCTGGGGCTCCTCTGCTTCTAACCCCGCTCCCACCGTCTGCCTCTTACCCCACCCCAATCCTCTGCCTCTAACCCCGCCCCCACCCTCTGCCTCTAACCCTGCCCCCACCCTCTGCCTCTAACCCCGCCCCCACCCTCTGCCTCTAACCCCGCCACCACCCTCTGCCTCTAACCCCGCCACCACCCTCCGCCTCTAACCCCGCCCCCACCGTCTGCCTCTTACCCCACCCCAATCCTCTGCCTCTAACCCCGCCCCCACCCTCTGCCTCTAACCCCGCCCCCACCCTCTGCCTCTAACCCCGCCCCCACCCTCTGCCTCTAACCCCGCCACCACCCTCCGCCTCTAACCCCGCCCCCACCCTCTGCCTCTAACCCCGCCCCCACCGTCTGCCTCTTACCCCACCCCAATCCTCTGCCTCTAACCCCGCCCCCACCCTCTGCCTCTAACCCCGCCCCCACCCTCTGCCTCTAACCCCGCCCCCACCCTCTGCCTCTAACCCCGCCACCACCCTCCGCCTCTAACCCCGCCCCCACCCTCTGCCTCTAACCCCGCCCCCACCCTCTGCCTCTAACCCCGCCCCCACCCTCTGCCTCTAACCCCGCCCCCACCCTCTGCCTCTAACCCCGCCACCACCCTCCGCCTCTAACCCCGCCCCCACCCTCTGCCTCTAACCCCGCCCCCACCCTCTGCCTCTAACCCCGCCCCCACCCTCTGCCTCTAACCCCGCCACCACCCTCCGCCTCTAACCCCGCCCCCACCCTCTGCCTCTAACCCCGCCCCCACCCTCTGCCTCTAACCCCGCCACCACCCTCCGCCTCTAACCCCGCCCCCACCCCCACCCTCTGCCTCTAACCCCGCCCCCACCCTCTGCCTCTAACCCCGCCCCCACCCTCTGCCTCTAACACCACCCCCACCCTCTGCCTCTAACCCCACCCCCACCCTCTGCCTCTAACCCCGCCCCCACCCTCTGCCTCTAACCCCGCCCCCACCCTCTGCCTCTAACCCCGCCCCCACCCTCTGCCTCTAACCCCACCCCACCCTCTACCTCTAACCCCCCCTCCCTCTGCCTCTAACCCCGCCCCCACCCTCTGCCTCTAACCCCGCCACCACCCTCCGCCTCTAACCCCGCCCCCACCCTCTGCCTCTAACCCCGCCCCCACCCTCTGCCTCTAACCCCGCCACCACCCTCCGCCTCTAACCCCGCCCCCACCCTCTGCCTCTAACCCCGCCCCCACCCTCTGCCTCTAACACCACCCCCACCCTCTGCCTCTAACCCCCCCTCCCTCTGCCTCTAACCCCACCCCCACCCTCTGCCTCTAACCCCACCCTCTGCCTCTAACCCCGCCCCCACCCTCTGCCTCTAACCCCGCCCCCACCCTCTGCCTCTAACCCCGCCCCCACCCTCTGCCTCTAACCCGCCCCCACCCTCTGCAGCTACAGTCAGACCGGCCTCTGCTCTGTTCCAGCATTCTCTGCTCTCTGCTGCCCCCCCCCTGCTCTGATGGCCAAAACTGGAACAGCCACAAAAAACGGGACATTTTAAAGAATGCGGGGCAGCCGGGACAGCCATTTAAAAAAAAGCTGTGTGTGCTGTGCACGCGCATAGTAAGTGAAACTTCTTTGTGTGTTGTCAGCAACATGTGTGTGTGTGTGTGTGTAAATGTGTGTGTGTGAATATGAATGTGTGTGTGTGTGTGTGTGTGTGTGCGTGCATGCGTGCGTGTGTGTGTGTGTGAAAATGTATGTCTGTGTGTGTGTGTGTTTGTGAGTGACAGTGTGTGTGTGACAGTGTGTGTGTGACAGGGTGTATGACACAGGGTGTGTGACACGGGGTGTGAGTGGGTGGCCCTCTTCTCCTCTGGTGCCCACGCGCGACGCTCTGCTGAGCTCCAGAAGCCTCTGCGCATGCACGCCGGAGAACTGAGCGATGCAAGCCGCTTCTGCGCATGCGTGGCGTTCGTCAGCGGCACCATCACTACTGCAAATGCGCCGCATGTGACAGTGGGCGTGTGGGGGGAGCGGCGGCCGTTAGGAACGTGACGTCATTTCCGTTTCACATTTTCGTCTCCATGAAGGAGTTTTGTTCCATCAAAATTGACTAAGTGCCACTAAAGAAGTTTCACTTAAAAAACCGGGACAGCCATTAAAAAACCGGGACTGTCCCGGCTAAACAGGGACAACTGGTCACCCTACGTTCCGTGCGATCTGACCCGGAACCCCCGTTGAAGTGGATGAGGCTCCCGGGTCCCTCACAATGAACGTCAATCTCATGAACTTTGAGTCAGAATTCTGTGCCCCCCTAACAGGTAGCGCCCGGGGCAGATGCACTTAGTAACACATGCAGGGCCACAGACAGCTTTCCCAGGGCTAAAGTTTCTACCGGGGCCCCCCACAGATGTATCAATGGCCTTGCTAGAACTCCCCCCTTCTGTTTTCTCTTGCACTCCCCCCCTTCTCACACACCTCCTCGCTCTCTCACCCCCCTCTT
This sequence comes from Ascaphus truei, assembly GCF_040206685.1. Lineage (NCBI taxonomy): Eukaryota > Metazoa > Chordata > Amphibia > Anura > Ascaphidae > Ascaphus > Ascaphus truei. The sequence goes on from NC_134486.1 coordinate 403,657,906, forward strand.
ACACTCTCCCGTCACCCTTTCCTTCTCCCCTCCTCAAATACACATAGGGTTGCCAGGTGTCCGGTTTTGAACTGGACAGCCCGGTATTTTGCCCCAGCGTCCGGTATAAAATGAAAGGTAACACCAGACATGTATGTGCCCGGTATTACCTCTCCCCGAACGTAGGGTGACTGTGGGGGGCGGCGGCCGGTCAGAGCAGTTACTGCCGCCCCGGCTCTCCCCTCCGCTGCAGGCTTCTCCCTGTCCCACGCCGAGGTGTCTGCTGCTGACGCGCACCGGGTCTCCCTGACGTCCGCGCCGGAATCAGCTGGGCAAAGCATCCGGTGCGTGCCGGCGTGAGAGGGAAGCCCGGCGGCGCACGTGATGTCAGCAGCAGACATCTCGGCGTCGAACAGACAGTGAGGGAGAAGCTTACAGCTGGGGGAGAGTCAGAGCCGGCGGCAGGTCACAGCAGTGCCACCCTTCAGCCATCTCCCCCCCATCCCACAGCCACCGGCCCCCCTATAGCCACTGGCCCCCCTGCAGCAATGCCCCCCATCCCAAAGCCGTCGCCCCCTACAGCAATGCCCCCACCCATCCCTCAGCCAACGCCCCCCGCAGCAATGGCCTACACGCAGCCACCGCCCCCCCCCCATCCTGCAGCCACCGCCCCCCCCCTCATCCTGTAGCCACCGCCCCCCCCCCGGGTATTTTTTATATGTATTGGGAGAGTATTTTTATAAGTATTGGGGGGTGTGGGGGTATTTTTTATATGCATTGGGGGGGGGTGGGGGAGTTCGTATTTTTTACCATTGTGTCCAGTATGTTTGCCACGTGGCAACCGTAAATACACACATACACACCTAATAGGCCCCCCTCCCCAAAATACACACACACAATAGACCCCCCTCTCAAACACACACACACACACACACACACACACACACACACACACACACACACACACACACACACACACACACACACACACACACACACACACACACACACACACACACACACACACACACACACAATAAGCCCCCCTCCCCAAATACACACTCAGACACACTACGCCCCCACCCCAAACGCACACACACACACACACACACAATAAGTCCCCCTCCCCAAATACACACACACACACACACACACACACAACAAGCCCCCTCCCCAAATACACACTCAGACACACTACGCCCCCTTCCCAAACACACACACACACACACACACACACACACACACACACACACACACACACACACACACACACACACTAGGCCCCACTCCCCAAATACACACACACACACACATACACTGGCGACACACTTTATTCGAGCTTGGCTAGTCCCACGAATTCGGGTATACCCGGGTGTATTGAGGTTTGTGACTGTTTTCTGCCCGAGTGCATTGAGTTATTTTCCAAGCAGGGATTGAAGCATTTTATTCCCACTGGCTGCAATACTGCACAGTATATATATATATACTGCATTACAATTCATGAATTTATGCCATCTGGTAGACACGCGAAGCATTGCAGCCTATTAAATCCTAATCATTATCATTTAACAGATCAGCCGCCCATCAGCCAGGCATGAACCCAGGCTGGGAAGGCAAATGCAATGGGGCTTGTCAGAGGTGAGGAGCGGCGCATTCCAGGTATCTGCCAGGTACATACCGGGTATTTGCTCGAATAAAGTGTGTCGGTGCAGTACACATACACACAATAACCCCCCTCATACACATGTATACTAAGCCCCCCTCCACAAATACACACACACTAATCCCTCCCCAAATACACAAACACACACAATAAGCCCCCTCCCAAATACACACACACACACACACACACACACTAAGCCCCCTCCCCAAATACACACACACACACTAAGCCCCCTCCCCAAATACACACAAACACACAATAAGCCCCTGCCCCAAATATATATATACACACACACACACACACACACACACACACACACACACACACACACACACACACACACACACACACACACACACACACACACACACACACAATAAGCCCCCCCAAATACATACATACATACACACACACACACACAATCAAACAGAATAAGCCCCCCTCCTCAAATACACACACACGCACACATTAACCCCCCTTAACTAAATACAAACACACACAATAATACATCAACATACCAAATTTCCTTTTTTGCTCATGTGCACAAAACAAAGATTTCCTTGATTTTGAAATGTAGGGTTATTGGCTTCACAGCTCTCGCACACCCTGTGTGTCATCGCACTGCTGTATACGCACACCCTGTATGTCGTCGCACTGCTGTATACGCACACCCTGTATGTCATCGCACTGCTGTATACTCACACCCTGTATGTCGTCGCACTGCTGTATACGCACACCCTGTATGTCATCGCACTGCTGTATACGCACACCCTGTATGTAGTCGCACTGCTGTATACGCACACCCTGTGTGTCATCGCACTGCTGTATACGCACACCCTGTATGTCGTCGCACTGCTGTATACGCACACCCTGTATGTCGTCGCACTGCTGTCTACGCACACCCTGTATGTCATCGCACTGCTGTATACGCACACCCTGTGTGTCATCGCACTGCTGTATACGCACACCCTGTACAGGCATACCCCGCATTAACGTACGCATTGGGACCGGAGCATGTATGTAAAGTGAAAATGTACTTAAAGTGAAGCACTCCCTTTTCCCCACTTATCGATGCATGTACTCTACTGCAACAGTTATATACGTGCATAACTGATGTAAATAACACATTTGTAACAGGCTCTATAGTCTCCCCGCTTGCGCACAGCTTCGGTACAGGTAGGGAGCCGGTATTGCTGTGCAGGACATGCTGACAGGCGCATGCGTGAGCTGCCGTTTGCTTATTGGGCGATATGTCCTTACTCGCGAGTGTACTTAAAGTGAGTGTCCTTAAACCGGGGTATGCCTGTATGTCATCGCACTGCTGTATACGCACACCCTGTGTGTCATCGCACTGCTGTATACGCACACCCTGTATGTCATCGCACTGCTGTATACGCACACCCTGTGTGTCATCGCACTGCTGTATACGCACACCCTGTATGTCGTCGCACTGCTGTCTACGCACACCCTGTATGTCATCGCACTGCTGTATACGCACACCCTGTATGTCGTCGCACTGCTGTATACGCACACCCTGTATGTAGTCGCACTGCTGTATACGCACACCCTGTATGTCATCGCACTGCTGTATACTCACACCCTGTATGTCGTCGCACTGCTGTATATGCACACCCTGTATGTCGTCGCACTGCTGTATACGCACACCCTGTATGTCGTCGCACTGCTGTATACGCACACCCTGTATGTCATCGCACTGCTGTATACGCACACCCTGTATGTAGTCGCACTGCTGTATACGCACACCCTGTGTGTCATCGCACTGCTGTATACGCACACCCTGTATGTCATCGCACTGCTGTATACGCACACCCTGTATGTCGTCGCACTGCTGTATACGCACACCCTGTATGTCATCGCACTGCTGTATACGCACACCCTGTATGTCGTCGCACTGCTGTCTACGCACACCCTGTATGTCATCGCACTGCTGTATACGCACACCCTGTATGTCGTCGCACTGCTGTATACGCACACCCTGTATGTAGTCGCACTGCTGTATACGCACACCCTGTATGTAGTCGCACTGCTGTATACGCACACCCTGTATGTCATCGCACTGCTGTATACTCACACCCTGTATGTCGTCGCACTGCTGTATACGCACACCCTGTATGTCGTCGCACTGCTGTATACGCACACCCTGTATGTCGTCGCACTGCTGTATACACACACCCTGTATGTCGTCGCACTGCTGTATACACACACCCTGTATGTCGTCGCACTGCTGTATACGCACACCCTGTATGTCGTCGCACTGCTGTATACGCACACCCTGTATATCGTCGCACTGCTGTATACGCACACCCTGTATGTCGTCGCACTGCTGTATACGCACACCCTGTATGTCGTCGCACTGCTGTATACGCACACCCTGTATGTCGTCGCACTGCTGTATACGCACACCCTGTATGTCGTCGCACTGCTGTATACGCACACCCTGTATGTCGTCGCACTGCTGTATATGCACACCCTGTATGTCATCGCACTGCTGTATACGCACACCCTGTATGTCGTCGCACTGCTGTATACGCACACCCTGTATGTCATCGCACTGCTGTATACGCACACCCTGTATGTCATCGCACTGCTGTATACGCACACCCTGTATGTCGTCGCACTGCTGTATACGCACACCCTGTATATCGTCGCACTGCTGTATACGCACACCCTGTATGTTATCGCACTGCTGTATACGCACACCCTGTATGTAGTCGCACTGCTGTATACTCACACCCTGTATGTCGTCGCACTGCTGTATACGCACACCCTGTATGTCGTCGCACTGCTGTATACGCACACCCTGTATGTAGTCGCACTGCTGTATACGCACACCCTGTATGTCGTCGCACTGCTGTATACGCACACCCTGTATGTCGTCGCACTGCTGTATACGCACACCCTGTATGTCATCGCTCTGCTGTATACGCACACCCTGTATGTCGTCGCACTGCTGTATACGCACACCCTGTATGTCATCGCACTGCTGTATACGCACACCCTGTATGTCGTCGCACTGCTGTATACGCACACCCTGTATATCGTCGCACTGCTGTATACGCACACCCTGTATGTCGTCGCACTGCTGTATACGCACACCCTGTATATCGTCGCACTGCTGTATACGCACACCCTGTATATCATCGCACTGCTGTATACGCACACCCTGTATGTCGTCGCACTTCTGTATACGCACACCCTGTATATCGTCGCACTGCTTTATACGCACACCCTGTATGTCGTCGCACTACTTTATACGCACACCCTGTATGTCATCGCACTGCTGTATACGCACACCCTGTATGTCGTCGCACTGCTGTATACGCACACCCTGTATGTCGTCGCACTGCTGTATACGCACACCCTGTATGTCGTCGCACTGCTGTATACGCACACCCTGTATATCGTCGCACTGCTGTATACGCACACCCTGTATGTAGTCGCACTGCTGTATACACACACCGTGTATGTCGTCGCACTGCTGGGTAAAGAGAACATTATAAGACGCAGGCAGAATTATTCTTTGTCACTTTGTACGTATTAGAAAGCAGTAGATACAATATGACAGATTGCTGACGCGCTGGGCCTGGCTTCTCTTATCAGTTATTTTCAGCCTTTTCAGAAACGGGGCACCCTTTAAAAATGTATTGTGACTCTGTGGAACCCTTTAAAATTAAATATTTCTGCTGAACCACAGATCACGTTCTCTATACAATGTTTTTTTACTATTGCTGTGGTTGGGTTTCTATATTTTTCCCTTTTGAATTACGAAATGAATGAATGTGGTATAAAAAATGATGATTGGGTCTTGCAGACTAAAATTAGCAAATGTAATTTAGCAATAACCTCCCACTAAAGCAGGGGGGCGCAACTCCAGTCCCCCAACCGGTCAGGTTTTAAGGATATCCCAGCTTCAGCACAGGGGGAATATCGGAATATGAAGCTGAAAGATGGAATATCCTCACAGAAGCAATCCAAGCAGCGGGACATATGTATATATTTTCTGTTTTAATACACGCAGCCTTTGATAACCTTTATTGAAATTGAATTACCCAAGCTTCCGATCGTTTGTTCTCCCGTGATCGATCAGCAAAATCCCGCTTCCCAGGGTCCACTAAATGGCTGCCTTTCAGTTTCAAATCAACCCTTCAGTCAATGTAACTCAGCAGCTACAATGTATTCTTATATTACTAAGGTAACATTATCTATTGCTACAGTTTGCAGCTCAAACTAGTGGGAACTTTGGCAACAGATTATCACTAACAGGAAAGTGTTACAAAGATCTTGCACTGCTGGGTAAGTGGGCTAAATCCTGCTATAGAAATCAAAGCATGCTCAGTATATTAAAACTCATTAAAAATGGCATTAAGAGTTGAAAAAAGTAGTAAGTACAAGCGGGCCCCGCTCATGCAGCGGGTTCCGTTCTAAGGGCCCGCCGCAAATCAAAAATCACCAGAAAGCAGAACCGGTGATTTTCGGTGTCTGCGCTTGCGCAGACCTGCAATCCCCCTTCTGCGCATGCGCGGCCTCCGTTCTGCGCCATGTGTAACCTCCGTTCTGTGCATGCGCAACCTCAGCAACCCCCCGTTCTGCGCATGAGCAGACATGGCGGCCACCTTGTCGATACCGTCATATCGGCGAAACGCGGGGCGCCGAGAAGCGGGGCCCTACAGTATTATCTAATACTACAGAACTGATTTATTATAAAAACCTCACATGTAGGATATTGCTTGGATTGCTCCTTTAAAACGTGACCTGTTGGGGGGTCTTGAGACTGGAGTTGATCCCCCTACCCTAGCGCACAGGTTGAAAACCACGGTCTCCAGACCACCCTGACTGCCCTTTTAACAATGTACTTATACTCCTACGGCTCCTAATATCCCACTAAGATTGTCGAAAGTTTGGCCACGATCCGACCTTTGCCCAAATTGCGACCGCTTCCGTTTCCAGAGTATAACATAGCACAGGTTTGCGTTTCACTTTCCCGTTTGTTTAAAAGGAGGCATATGCTCTTACAGCCCCCCCTAGGTTGGAAGCAGGGGGTCTCCAAAGCTGAACCGTGTTGTTTTCAGCTCCAGGGACCACCCTGCTTCCCAAAATACTTACCTCGGAAGGAGGTGCCGGTGTCTCTCTTCAGGTATACATGTCCTGGTCACGCGGGCCAATAGGAAGCCGCAAGGGATGATGTCGCAGCTTCCTATTGGCCCACGTGACGCAGGACATTTAAAACCACATTTAAAGCCACCATTTTGATAGCCCCACCAATCCCAGCCAGAGCTGCTAGCGGCACCCACTGGAGCTAAAATGAATGCGTTTGTGCTCCGGAGACCCCTTGCTTCAAACCTATTTATTTTTTGAAAGATTATTAATTTAAATACTATCTGCTGTTCTTCCCATAAGTCAGGGTCATTAATCACTCCTTTAGCCAAAGCATTGTAAGCCGGCAACCACGGCAAGGTTAACCCTTTACTGCACGTCCTACACTACCTGCAAACGTTCTCTTTACCTCTCTACTGGAGGAAGAAGTCTCTCAGTAGACTGGTAATTAACAAGTGTACAGCATACCGGGACCTGCCAATGAAAGTGGGGTGCGCAAGCTTTATACCAAGGACGGTGGGGGCGGGGGCGCAAACCCCCCAATTGTTGTTTCCAACCTACATTTCAAAACACACACACACAGTCCCTGCAAGCTGAAATCCCCAACCCACTACTATATACTGTATATATATTTGTATCAATCGAAGTGCTACTGAGTAGTGACCTAATGTATACAACAAAAGAGAAAGATGCCCCAGGGCTACATCCCGCGTGACAGATTATTAAGTTACATACTATCTGTTACGCTTCTCCTAAGTAAGGCCGCGCTTACCGTGCCAGCGATGACGACGCGACGTCGCCCGAAAACAAATGCATTGCCGCCGCTGCATGCGCTTATAGTGCGCGCGACAGCGACGGAGGGACGTCGCCATCGCGAAAAACTGGTAGCCGGCAAAAAATTGATGTTTCAAGGGCTGTCGCGTAATCTGACGGCCCTTGAACAAATCTAATTGCCGCAATCCTGCGCTGCCGCCGCCCGGTGAAACATAACTTTCGCCATCGACGGCACTATACATTTTTACCTTTTGGAATCGCTGCAGTGTTTCGGGTATTAATGACTGAGCTGGGACATAAGCATCTAACAAGGCGGGATTTCCCCTGTATTTGCACTGTTAATTGTCACTGTGCTTCCAGGAGTACATTTGGGAAGCTATTAAACATCTCTTAACCCCTTCAGTGCCAACCATGCACGAAGCAACTATTACACATTCTAGAAAGGGGGTTTCTATTGTAGGGGGGCTGAACTCCAGTCCTCAAGCCTGCCAGCGGGTCAGGTTTTCAGGATATCCCTGCTTTGCCCCCAATTATAATAATAATAATAATAATATAATATTGTTATTATAATTGGGGGTGATAGGGGTAAATTGATATAGTTTATATTAATATGCCCCTATCACCCCCAATTATAATAACAATATTATATCAATATGTCCCTATCACCCCAAATTATAATAACAATATTATATCAATACTGTATATTCCTCTCCTCCCCCCAAAAATATAATAATATTATATGAGTATATCCCTTTCACCCCCTAAAATATAATAACAATATTATATGAATATATCCCTTTCACCCCCTAAAATATAATAACAATATTATATGAATATATCCCTTTCACCCCTAAAATATAATAACAATATTATAAGAATATATCCCTCTCACCCCCTAAAATATAATAACAATATTATATGAATATATCCCTTTCACCCCTAAAATGAAATAACAATATTATATGATTATGTTCCTCTCACCCCCTAAAATATAATAACAATATTATATGAGTATGTTCCTCTCACCCCCTAAAATATAATAACAATATTATATGAGTATGTTCCTCTCACCCCCTAAAATATAATAACAATATTATATGAATATATCCCTTTCACCCCCTAAAATATAATAACAATATTATATGAATATATCCCTCTCACCCCCTAAAATATAATAACAATATTATATGAATATATCCCTTTCACCCCTAAAATATAATAACAATATTATATGAGTATATCCCTCTCACCCCCTAAAATATAATAACAATATTATATGAGTATGTTCCTCTCACCCCCTAAAATATAATAACAATATTATATGAGTATGTTCCTCTCACCCCCTAAAATATAATAACAATATTATATGAATATATCCCTTTCACCCCCTAAAATATAATAACAATATTATATGAATATATCACTTTCACCCCCTAAAATATAATAACAATATTATATGAATATATCCCTTTCACCCCCTAAAATATAATAACAATATTATATGAATATATCCCTCTCACCCCCTAAAATATAATAACAATATTATATGAATATATCCCTTTCACCCCTAAAATATAATAACAATATTATATGAATATATCCCTCTCACCCCCTAAAATATAATAACAATATTATATGAGTATATCCCTTTCACCCCCTAAAATATGATAACAATATTATATGAATATATCCCTCTCACCCCCTAAAATATGATAACAATTTTATATGAATATATCCCTCTCACCCCCTAAAATATAATAACAATATTATATGAATATATCCCTCTCACCCCCTAAAATATAATAACAATATTATATGAGTATGTTCCTCTCACCCCTCCCCCCAAATGTAATTACAATATTATATCAATATGTCCCTACCTTAAAAATGTGAGTATAATATAACATATTAATCTATCATGTTAGTCCCTTAAAATAGATGTATAATACATTATATTAATCTGGCCTCTCATCCCTCCAATATAGTAATTATATATATTATATACATACATATATATATATATATATATATATATATATATATATATATATATATATATATATATATATATATATATATTCTGGTTTTTCTAAGCTCATCTGCACCCATGAGTGTCTGTTGGAGCTCAAATTACTATTGTATCCCCCTGGTCCTGGTACGTACACTACAAAGCTGATTATAAAGGATTTTCTGCTTCCAGTGGCTGCCATCTTCTCTTGTAGAAGCAGGGCACGGCGTTTCTGTATCTACCCATGAACATTTATACGCATAGCCAAAACGATGCTAGGGTAAAGCAGGGGTGGCCTACTTCCGACCTCAATGGCCACCAACAGGATATCCCTGCTTCAGCACAGGTGGCTCAATCAGCTCATTCTGACTAAGCCACCTGCACTGAAGCAGGGATATCCAGAATGCCTGACCTGATGGTGGCCGTCGAGGACTGGAGGTGGCCACCTCTGACGTAAAGGAGCCATTGCATCAGTTGCCAACATTTGACATGAGCATGTTGACGTTCCAAGCACTTAGCCTACATGTAGCAGCCGACAGTAGCTGTCCGCGGTAAGGTTCTATTAGCGTTCCAGCAGAAACCTATCTCAGAGCTTGCTAACAACGCACGCTATGCAGTAAGGCCTGCAGCAAACTCATTCTACTTTTAGCACCCTTCCCATATAGACCAGGGGTGTCAAGCTCAGTCCTCAAGGGCCACCAACAGGCCAGGTTTTATGGATACCCCTGCTTCAGCACAGGTTAACTAGGCGATCTCGCCTCATTTGCCCGTCTGCGCAGAGAATGAGGCCGCCACGCATGTCCTAATGCGGGGGGTGGCCAACTCCGGTCCACAAGGGCCACCAACAGGACCAACAGGTCAGGTTTTCAGGATATCTCTGCATCAGCGCAGGTGGCTCAATCACTCCCAGCTTCAGCACAGGTGGCTCAGTCTGTGACTGAGCCACTGATTGAGCCACCTGCGCTGAAGCAGGGATATCCCGAAAACCTGACCTGTTGGTGGCCCTTGAGGACTGCAGTGGGCCCACCCCTGTCCTAATGCGTCCTGTATGCAATGAGTGTCCCACCCTCTATCTCTCCGACACGCGCGCGTGTCCATTGTCCTCGGTGATGGAAAGCGTCGCCTGGCTGCCGTCCTTATGGGCACGCTTATTTCTTTCAATAAGCACACTCAGCCGCACTTGCACCCCAGCAGGTGGCACAGACACCAGATTTAATACCTCTGCTAAACAACGCTCATTCGCCAGTGACCTAAAATGATGGTTGCGTTTCGCCCGCGCATCACCACCACGACATTAGTTGATTATATTCACCTGTTCATCCAAAGCAAGACAATTCTGCCTGTGATCATGCTCAGTAATTGCATGCAAAGCATCCTTTATGACTGCTTTTTTTTTAATGGACTACAAAGGCTTCCCTCCCTTCCCCCCACCCCCCCCCCCCCATTTCTCTTTGTGATCCCCCCACCCCCTTTCTTTCTCCAGAACTGATTTATTTAAAAAAAAAACACATGCAGGATATTGCCTGAACTGCAGCTTTAATAGTACAGAGTGGCGTGCAGAACGGATAGTAGGTTAAGAAAGAATGATAATATAATATACAGGGGAGTAAAAAGAAAAAACACAGTTAGATACGATCACTGGGGTTGTGGTCAGAAGAAAAAAGAGAGGCTGGTGCTCCAAGCCAAGATGAAGGGATTTATATGTCGAATGCAATGAATAAACGTTACGTTGTACTCTGTCCCCCCCAAACCATTCCCAATCATCTCATAGTCACAGCGTGGAGTTTACTGTCGGCCTCTATATTAAAAAAAGGTGCCCAAATTCAGTTCACCCATAAAAATAGAGAACGACAGTCATCAATGCTACAGAAAGCGTAGCTACACGAAAAGAAAGATTGCATTTTGCGTGAGCACTGATCCAAAAAGGTCGGATTGCACACGAGGAAATGTATTGTGCATTTAAAGTCTCTAGTGACATTTACTTGTAAGTGTCCTTTTGGGAGAAGGAAAATGGGTGTCCTTCCCTTTAGTTTGGGTAACCCTAAACTTGAGGACTGGTTAGTTCATGTATACAATACAGCAAGACATGTAGGCGGGTAGAAATGACATTTTCCATACCCCTGCTCTTACCCCTGCAGTGTGTGTGTAATCCCCTGTATTTGAAACGGTTGTGTGTTGCGCTAGTGAAAGCACTGAGCATATGGCTGGCACCCTATACATGTAATCAATAGTAACAATACCAACACTGGCTTACTCACATTTGAACATATAATGTAAGAGTATGTAGGTCCTGAATACAGATAATATATAACTGTTCAAGCATGTAAAACGGAAAATACAGAATAATTCTGACTCTGCAACATATAGATATTGGGAGGGACTGTGAAGACTTGGTGGGAGGCTTTCTCCAAATTATTGTCACCTACAGACCTGTAATTATGGCCTGCAGTAATCCGTACTGCTTTTGGGATTTTTTTTAAAAATAAATCTTAAAAAGGGGAGGGGGCCCATTGCTTCTTATCAGAGGGAGACCTCAAATTCAAAAGATACGTAGCAGATTTCTTGGTGCAGTAGGGAATTAAAATGGCGGCCAGTATGTCTTTGCTGGAAGAGCCAATGAATAGGCGGAGCATTGCTAAGCTGTGTGGCGTTTCCCGCGCTGACTGGCTGGCCATTTGCTAGTGAATATCTCCTAAACCAGGTGGTAAGGAATCACTATTTCCACTCCAGAGACATAACAGAAATACTGAAGCTGGGTGAAGAATGCAAAGGCCTTGCGGTGTACTGATGGGCAGGAGGAGGGGGTTAGTAGTAAGAACACTGCCTTTGAAGTGGGTGAACCTGATCCAGATCCTAGTATAAACCCTCCCTGTGACCTTGGACCCTAGTATAAACCCTCCCTGTGACCTTGGACCCTAGTATAAACCCTCCCTGTGACCTTGGGCCCTAGTATAAACTCTCCCTGTGACCTTGGGCCCTAGTATAACCTCCCCCTGTAATCTTGGGCCCTAGTATAACCTACCTGTGATCTTGGGCCCTAGTATAAACTCCTTGTGTGACCTTGGGCCCAAGTATAACCTACCTGTGACCTTGGGCCCTAGTATAAACTCCTTGTGTGACATTGGGCCCTAGTATAACCTACCTGTGACCTTGGGCCCTAGTATAAACTCCCTGTGTGACCTTGGGCCCAAGTATAACCTACCTGTGACCTTGGACCCTAGTATAAACTTCTTGTGTGACATTGGGCCCAAGTATAACCTACCTGGGACCATGGACCCTAGTATAAACTCCTTGTGTGACATTGGGCCCTAGTATAACCTCCCCCTGTGACCAATATTATATAGAGTCCTATTATATGTATTGTAACTGTGTTACTGCAGACGTGGCTTGCAACGCTTTGCCTCTGCTGCCCATCTATGGTTAATGGCGATAAAGCATTTTAAACTAGTAACTGAGGGTCAATTGAGAGAAAGATATCAATGTACAGTAGAGCCAGGAAACCACTCAAAGACACGTTGACTCATTCTTTTAATGAGATATAGCAGCACTGGACATGCCTGAAATACAATTATTTGCCTTTCCAGCGGCAAATGTGGTAATTTAACCCCTCGTGTGCCGTAGTGGTCTGCGGCGCATCGCTCAGCAGAGAGGGTTAAATTACTATAACGCGACTTAAAGCCGCCTACACCCTCCAGGTCGGAGCAGCCGGAGCTGTTATTTAAAGGTTTCACATGATCAATTGTAATAAAGTATCCGCCAGCGGAGGGTGAGCGCTTTCATTTCACCTGCTTGGGGAGTAAGGGCTGTCTCTGGATTGACCAGAGGTAAAATGTATACACATGCAATTAAATCTCTCTCTCTATCTATCTATCTATCTATCTATCTATCTATCTATCTATCTATCTATCTAACTATCTATCTGTGTATATCTATATACTGTATGTATGATGGATGAATATATATATATATACATATATATACATGTAGATATATATATATATACACACCGTTTTATATATATATATATATATATATATATATATATATATATATATATATGTCTTTATTTATATAGCGCCATTAATGTATATATATATATATGCACACACACACACATATAAATATATATATATAAAAACATACATACATACACGTATTATACATATGTGATCCATGTCACTGTCTGCTGCTATGCCCATATATAGCAATGGGTTTTATATATGTGTATATATATGTGTGTGTGTCTGTGTGTATGAGTCTCAATAGTATCTATTCATATATAAATGTAAATAGTTATGGCATTACATTGTATTTACATGTATTGATATACAATATATATATATATATATATATATTTGATGTATATAAAATCTAACATTATATAGGCAGACATCCATATGTCAGTGTGCGTGTGTGTGTGTGTGTGTGTGTGTGTATATATACATATATTTATATGCACACACGTACAGTACATACTGTACATCTTGTCTCCCTGACTCAGAGAGGATGGCGGCTCTCCCCTTTCACTAAACAGGTCCCTTCAATACTCCGGATGTCACAATGATCTCACCCTCAAAGAGTCAGCAATTCAGACAAAGCCCTGTGCAGACACCCAACACTCCAGCTGAACCCACCTTTCCCTTTCCTCCTCTCCCTTGCGGTATTTTCTCTGGTCCTGAGAAATGAAGACCGAGGCACTGCGCAGGAATGCCTCTGCATCTCCCTTCCATACCTCCCCCCCCTCTGCGCGGCGGGCGCGTACAGAGCAGAGCCCTGCATGCATGCACAAAGCAAGGAGGCGGAATACAGCAACCCTACAGCACAGCACAGCACAGCAGACCTGAGACCCGAGCTTCACAATTCAGCACCTACTGCACTCAGTTCAGCGTATTAAGACCCCTTAGATGCAAAAGCTGGTACAAAGATGCTGCACTATATTTATCAAAGCAGACAAGTCTGCAGGGGCCCAATGGGGAAAAAATAAATAAATGTCCTTGATAAATCAGGTGCCGTTTTTTTCCCATCATCCTTTTGCAGCCAGGAGACTTTGGATAAATAAACCGTTAGTTACTGGTCTTGTCACTAAAGTCTCCAGGGTGAAGAATTGGGATAACGCTAGTGCTGAAAACAGCACCATATCTATCAAAGGCAACGAATGCCAGCAGATGCAGATGCAGTTTTTCCTTTGATAAACGCAGTGTAATTCCTTTGCACCGGAGTCGCCCTAGTTTTTAACTACGAAGTCCTTTAATATATTTCTGCCAACCCTATTCCATGCACAATATAAGAGCCCTATTCCATGCACAACATAAGAGCCCTATTCCATGCACAATATAAGAGCCCTATTCCATGCACAATATAAGAGCCCTATTCCATGCACAATATAAGAGCCCTATTCCATGCACAATATAAGAGGAGTTCTCTCGTCCTTACGTTCTAATACCCAGTACCCATTAAATATGCTTGCAGTTCCCTCTTTGACATTTTCTCTACGTCCCTGCAGTTGTATATGTAATATATATTATTTGAATGATTAAAGTATATAAATATATATATTCTTATTCAAAACAAAAACAATACGACATTTGCAACACATTAAATGAATATAATATACTTTTTTTTTATTGCTTCTAATTTATTTGTACATGGCCTGCTTTCAAGGATACCAAAAAAAATACATGGGAAATGATAATAAAAATACACCGGCACTTGAGATGTTTCTAAAAAATATACAGCGTAAATTTGTAAGTTGAATTAGATCGTATTGTCCATCCACATGTTTTCCCCTTATAATAAAACAGGGGAAAATGACCCTGTATTGAACGGAACACTATATTGTACAAATAAGACCCATTTGTATAACAGAGCTGCTAGGACACACCATGAATTTACTGATTACCCTCTAGACAACGGTCTGGAAACGGACAAAACCTACATCCTGCGTTCACAATTGTAACCGCAATTTCAGTGGCACATTCCCACTTTGGAACCAAGAGACCCAGGCACCGTCTAGGTGTCTGATTTTGGTAATTCTCACTGATTTGGAGTCAGTCTCACTCATTTTAGCAAGAGCCGTCTACTAGACTTCAAAGGAGTCTCACTGATAACAATCAGCAGTTTTTTCCCCATTAAAATGCCATTTTTGGTCCAGAACCCACAATTTCACTGATTTCAGACCGTGTATTTATAGAGGGGGGGGGAGAGAGGGGGGGAGAGAGAGGAGGGAGGGGAGAGAGAGAGAGGGGGGAGAGGAGAGAGGGAGAGGGGGGAGAGAGAAGGGAGAGGGGGAGAGAGAGAGGGAGAGGGGGGAGAGAGAGAGGGGAGAGAGAGAGGGGGGAGAGAGGGCGGAGAGAGAGGAGGGGGGGGAGAGAGAGCGAGACGGGGAGAGAGGGGGAGAGAGAGGGGAGGGGGGAGAGAGAGAGGGGAGAGGGGGGGAGAGAGAGGGGGGGAGAGAGGGGGGGGAGAGAGGGGGGGGAGAGAGAGGGGGGGGAGAGAGGGGGGGGGAGAGAGAGGGGGGGAGAGGGAGAGGGGAGAGAGAGAGGGGGGGAGAAGAGGGGGGAGAGAGAGAGGGGGGGAGGAGAGAGCGAGAGGGGAGGGGAGACGAGGGGAGGAGAGAGGGGGGGAGAGAGAGAGGGTCGGGGGGAGAGAGGAGGGGGGAGAGAGGAGGGGGGGAGAGAGAGAGGGGGGAGAGAGGAGAGAGAGACGGGGAGAGGGGGGAGAGAGGGGGGGAGAGCGGGGGGGAGAGGAGGTCGGGAGAGAGGAGCCGGGGAGAGAGGGAGGAGGGAGGGAGGGCGGGGGGAGGGAGAGAGGAGGGGGGGAGGGGAGGGGGGAGAGGAGAGAGAGGGGAGGGGGGGGGGCGGGAGAGAGAGGGGAGGGGGGGGGGGAGAGAGAGGGCGGGGGGGGGGAGAGAGGAGGCGGGAGAGAGAAGAGCCAGGAGCTGAGTTTTTAATTTCATCCTTGCAGAATGACAGCTTCAACCACACCCGCTCTCCCCGCTGAAACGAATGAGAGACGGTGCCCCGAAACAGCGGGGAAATTATAAAATCAATCACTTTCTTTGTTGATACAGGGGGAGAGGAAATGCAATTTTACAATGCAAATCACGCGGCTCTCTCTTATTCTGCGCGTGCTGCTCAGCTGTGAATAACCCCTTACTACCCGGAACCAGGCACTTAGCTTATCAGATTGGCCCCCTGCAGACGCACTTACCAGAACTCCCTCCTACTGTCTCTGTACGTTCTACCTACCTACCAATTAGACTGTAAGCTCCTCGGGGCAGGGACTCCTCTTCCGAAATGTTACTTTTATGTCTAAAGCACTTATTCCCATGATCTGTTATTTATATTATCTGTTATTTATTTGATTACCACATGTATTACTGCTGTGAAGCGCTATGTACACTAATGGCGCTATATAAATAAAGACATATACAATACAATACAATACAAATCATGTGTTGTACGATGGGTGCCAGTCGCTG
This sequence comes from Ascaphus truei, assembly GCF_040206685.1. Classification (NCBI taxonomy): domain Eukaryota; kingdom Metazoa; phylum Chordata; class Amphibia; order Anura; family Ascaphidae; genus Ascaphus; species Ascaphus truei. The sequence goes on from NC_134486.1 coordinate 403,674,925, forward strand.
TATTGGCCCCAGAAAGAGTACACCGCTTCGTAGGTTGGGATACCTTTTAATTGGCCAACATATCAATCGTACAAGTTTTCCCTGGCGGACACGCTTTTAATACTGCGGAGGTCTCTTCAGAGCTTTATCCTGCTTTAAATGTGTTTAACTAGGAAATATACAACTGGGCATGCATTTTTCTTTTCAAGTACATACTTACAAAATGTCACAAGTATAGGTGTAAATATATACAGGTGGAACATGTTTCACTGATTTATAAAAGCAATTCCAAAGCAGGTTTGGACCGAAAACATGAACACAGCGCATGCAGAAGCATGACTTATTTATAGGTGTATATGTATAGATGTATGTAAAAAAACAAGTATATATAACATATAATATACATGATCCATGGGGAGGCCTTCATCCAGCAGTGGTTTGACAAGGGCTGAAGATTATGACGATGATGATATAATATACATACACACACAAATATATATGTATAAATGATATAATTATATATATAAAATGTACACACACACACACATATATATATATATATTTATATATATATATATTGGACACACACACATTTATTTATTTATATATATATATATATATATATATATATATATGTATATATATACACACACACGCACACATATATAGTTTGTTCTGTATGCATATCCCTTACCGTTACATAGATTAGGTAACACTATATATTTACTCCGCTCGCCGCAGTGCCTCTGTTTCATCGCCTTGTCTCTGCTGGCAGGTTTCCTGAACGCAGAGAGATTGGATAAGGGAAGAGGAGGACGCAGTGTTTTAGGTGAACTTCAAAGAGGATATATGATTCCCCCCCCCCCCCAAGTACACAGCCACTGAATGTACTGTATGTATATCTTTATTTATACTGTATAGCGCAGACGGTGTACTCAGCGCTTCACAAAGACAATACAGTACAGGGAATTATAACAATACAGTAAGCGCAGCAAAGTCAGACAATAGGAAAGGAAATCCCTGCCCCGGAGAGCTTACAGTCTAAGTAGTATGATGGGAGAGTTACAGAGACTGCAGGTGAGGGAATAAGTGCAGTAGATGGCAGTGCTTGGCCACCATGGTTGGTTGGAGTGACTGGGTGTGGGACAGTAACCCGGAGTGCAGGCTGCTGGGAGGCTTCTTTTGAGAGGCGAGTTTTAAGGTTGGCCAGTATTAAATGAAATAGGTTAACACCATTAGCCGGGAAAGAGGTGGCAGGGAGGCGTGGGTGAGAGAAGGTGTGTATATGGCTGGCTGCAGGATAAGGAGGAGTAGAGGGGAGATGAGGTGATTAGAGGATTTGTGGGGGTGCTTTTTATTGAGGGGTATAGAAGTTGTTGGGAAAGAGGTGTGTAAATAGTGGTGCAGTGTATAGGCACAAGCATAGGTGGAGGGAAGGAGAGATGAAGAAATGTGGATGGGAGGGGAGTGGGGAAAACAAAGGTTTACGAATGAGGGATGAAAAGCAATAGGGAGCGCATAATGAGATGCAGGGAGAGACTAGCAGGAGGAGAGAGGTCCCAACTGCATCTCATTTCCTAGCCGTAATATCGCCACGTCAGTACAGGACCCTAGAACCGGCAGGGGACTGGGCACTATTGTTCAGCAGAGAGGCTGTTAGGCAACCCGAGATCTTTATCTACACTGGGGAACCCACAACCCGCATTCACACCCATCAACGCAAATAGTGATGGCTGCCCAAAAACTGTCCTGAGTATATGATAAGATATCAAAAGGCAGTGGTGCTCAAGGATAATTAATGTATGGCACAACAGAGAAAGTATCCTTATAATGAAGCACACGGGCATACCAAACTGGAATAATTGTAACAAATTTATTGGTATAGAAATAAAAACGGGGGGGAAATTCCCCCCCCCCCTGTTTTTATTTCTATATCAATAAATTTGTTACAATTATTCCAGTTTGGTATGCCTGTGTGCTTCATTATAAGGATACTTTCTCTGTTGTGCCATATATATATATATATATATTATATATATTATATATATATATAACCATAATACTGAGTTAAGTTATGGTGAGTAAAAAAAGTGACAAAAACCCTCCACAGGAAAGCAAATATGCAAATATATGTGCTCATTTGCATGTCATTTCCCAGAATCCCTTGCTGCAGTGGAAGTGCTGTATGCTGGGTGATAATGGGGAAAGGCGGGGTTGCAGACCTGCCTAAGACATGCAGATGAGCATACAGTTATATTTGCATATATATATATATATATATATCCCACACTGATGAGACCCATTAAGGTCGAAACAGCTGTCTGTGGGTGGGTTTACTGGCTATGCATCTTAACCCAGGCTGTGCACAAAGCTGTGAAATGCAGCAAGCATAAGCTTACAGGGGACCATGTTATATGGTTTTGAAGCAAAAGGTTCATGTCATTTGCATGTCATTTCCCAGAATCCCTTGCTGCAGTGGAAGCACTGTATGCTGGGTGATAGTGGTGAAAGCCGGGGTTGCAGACCTGTCTAAGACATGCAGATGAGCTCATGGTAATATTTCCATTTGCTATATATATATATATATATATATTACATCACAGTTATTCCATTAAAATGTCTTTTGGTTCAGAAATCAGAATAACTCGTTGTCATTGATTTCACTCCTTGGAGGAGGCTTCTTTCATCATGTCCCTGTGAGGCCATTGCGTTAGGAGAGCATGATCCATCACCCTCATGTCCCAAATGGACCTGCAAACTGAGATGAGATGTTTAGTTCTAGTTATTACAGAATGAGCTGTAGGTATGATCACAGGTCGTGCTGTAGGACAGGAGCGCGCAAACTTTTTTTGCTGCGCCCCCTCTGCCTGTGCTGGTCCGGTGGTGCCCCCCCCCCCTCCTCCTTACCTCACGTGGTGTCAAATGATGCTGCGGGGTCGTGAGACGTCACGTGACCTGCGGCGTCATTTGTCGTCACATTGCCGTGTCTACCGTGACGTCACATGACCCCGCAGCGTCATTTGACGCACCGTTGCCATGGTCACGTATCCTGAGGCCGGCTGAACCTCGGTAAGTTAGGCGGGACCTCTGCAACTGCCTACGCCCCCCCCCCAAAAAAAATCTCCCGCCCCTCCTGTTTGCGCACCGCTGCTCAAGGACAGGGGGCTCAACTCTGGACCTTAAGACCCCCCAACAGGTCAGATTTGAAGGATATCTCAGCTTCAGCACAGGTGGCTCAATCAGTGGCTCAAGCAGGGACTGATTGAGCCACCTGTGCTGAAGCAGGGATATCCTGAATACCGGACCTGTTGAGGGGTTCTTGAGGACTGGAGTTGAGCACTCCTGCTCTAGGAGAAAGGGGAAACATCAGAGAAGATTGCTGCTTTAACACCTTCATTGTCAGGCGGTCATTTAGCTGCAAAATTAAAGCTGCAGTTCAGGCAATATCCTGCATGTGTTTTTTTTTTTTTTTTAAATAAATCAGTTCTGTAGTAAGAAAAAATACTTTTAGAATTTTCTGTTTAAAAAAAAAACAACTTTGAAAGATATTTCAATTTTCTTGTAATCTATTTTAACAAGCATGTTTGTTCCTATAGCAACCATTTACATTCCCCAGATCTAAAGATGTCGCCAAACTTCGCCGATCAATAGACGGAGAACGAATTGACCGGCAGCTATGCAGTTCTTTAGGTAAGTAGAGATTGCCCACATGAAACTATTGAAGTAAAAAAAACCCCAAAAAAACGGGAGCTTGAACTGCAGCTTTAAGTTCAACAAATAAATACATCATCATTGGTATTTACACAGGACTTTTACAAAACAAAGTCACATTCTTCGAATAAATACAATCGGATTTTTATTTACACAGGATTTTTTTCAAAATCCACATTGTTCAAATAAATAGAATTGGATTTTTATTCATACAGGATTTAAAAAGAATTCAACAGTGTTCAAGAATGTGTGTGTGTGTGTGTGTGTGTGTGTGTGTGTGTGTGTGTGTGTGTGTGTGTGTGTGTGTGTGTGTGTGTGTGTGTGTGTGTGTGTGTGTGTGTGTGTGTGTGTGTGTGTGTGTATTGACCCACGGATGGATGTGTGTGTATAATAACCCACGGCTGGATGTGTGTGTGTATATTAACCCACGGCTGGATGTGTGTGTGTATATTAACCCACGGCTGGATGTGTGTATATTAACCCACGGCTGGATGTGTGTGTGTATATTAACCCACGGCTGGATGTGTGTGTGTATATTAACCCACGGCTGGATGTGTGTGTATATTAACCCACGGCTGGATGTGTGTGTGTGTATATTAACCCACGGCTGGATGTGTGTGTATTTTAACCCACGGCTGGATGTGTGTGTGTATATTAACCCACGGCTGGATGTGTGTGTATATTAACCCACGGCTGGATGTGTGTGTGTGTATATTAACCCACGGCTGGATGTGTGTGTATATTAACCCACGGTTGGATGTGTGTGTGTATATTAACCCACGGCTGGATGTGTGTGTATATTAACCCACGGCTGGATGTGTGTGTGTATATTAACCCACGGCTGGATGTGTGTATATTAACCCACGGCTGGATGTGTGTGTCTATTAACCCACGGCTGGATGTGTGTGTATATATTAACCCACGGCTGGATGTGTGTGTGTATATTAACCCACGGCTGGATGTGTGTGTATATTAACCCACGGCTGGATGTGTGTGTGTATATTAACCCACGGCTGGATGTGTGTGTGTATATTAACCCACGGCTGGATGTGTGTGTGTATATTAACCCACGGCTGGATGTGTGTGTGTATATTAACCCACGGCTGGATGTGTGTATATTAACCCACGGCTGGATGTGTGTGTGTATATTAACCCACGGCTGGATGTGTGTGTGTATATTAACCCACGGCTGGATGTGTGTGTATATTAACCCACGGCTGGATGTGTGTGTGTATATTAACCCACGGCTGGATGTGTGTGTGTATTAACCCACGGCTGGATGTGTGTATATTAACCCACGGCTGGATGTGTGTGTGTATATTAACCCACGGCTGGATGTGTGTATATTAACCCACGGCTGGATGTGTGTGTATATATTAACCCACGGCTGGATGTGTGTATATTAACCCACGGCTGGATGTGTGTGTGTGTATTAACCCACGGCTGGATGTGTGTATATTAACCCACGGCTGGATGTGTGTGTGTATATTAACCCACGGCTGGATGTGTGTATATTAACCCACGGCTGGATGTGTGTGTATATTAACCCACGGCTGGATGTGTGTATATTAACCCACGGCTGGATGTGTGTATATTAACCCACGGCTGGATGTGTGTGTATATTAACCCATGGCTGGATGTGTGTGTGTGTATTAACCCACGGCTGGATGTGTGTGTGTATATTAACCCACGGCTGGATGTGTGTGTGTATATTAACCCACGGCTGGATGTGTGTGTGTATTAACCCACGGCTGGATGTGTGTGTGTATATTAACCCACGGCTGGATGTGTGTGTGTATATTAACCCACGGCTGGATGTGTGTGTATATTAACCCACGGCTGGATGTGTGTATATTAACCCACGGCTGGATGTGTGTGTGTATATTAACCCACGGCTGGATGTGTGTGTGTGTATTAACCCACGGCTGGATGTGTGTGTGTGTATTAACCCACGGCTGGATGTGTGTGTGTGTATATTAACCCACGGCTGGATGTGTGTGTGTGTATATTAACCCACGGCTGGATGTGTGTGTGTATATTAACCCACGGCTGGATGTGTGTGTGTATATTAACCCACGGCTGGATGTGTATGTGTATAGTAACCCACGGCTGGATGTGTATGTGTATATTAACCCACGGCTGGATGTGTGTGTGTATATTAACCCACGGCTGGATGTGTGTGTGTGTATTAACCCACGGCTGGATGTGTGTGTGTATATTAACCCACGGCTGGATGTGTGTGTATATATTAACCCACGGCTGGATGTGTGTATATTAACCCACGGCTGGATGTGTGTATATATTAACCCACGGCTGGATGTGTGTGTGTATATTAACCCACGGCTGGATGTGTGTGTATATTAACCCACGGCTGGATGTGTGTGTATATATTAACCCACGGCTGGATGTGTGTATATTAACCTACGGCTGGATGTGTGTGTGTATATTAACCCACGGCTGGATGTGTGTATATTAACCTACGGCTGGATGTGTGTGTGTATATTAACCCACGGCTGGATGTGTGTATATTAACCCACGGCTGGATGTGTGTGTGTATATTAACCCACGGCTGGATGTGTGTGTGTATATTAACCCACGGCTGGATGTGTGTGTATATTAACCCACGGCTGGATGTGTGTGTGTATATTAACCCACGGCTGGATGTGTGTATATTAACCCACGGCTGGATGTGTGTGTATATTAACCCACGGCTGGATGTGTGTATATTAACCCACGGCTGGATGTGTGTATATTAACCCACGGCTGGATGTGTGTGTGTGTATATTAACCCACGGCTGGATGTGTGTGTGTATATTAACCCACGGCTGGATGTGTGTGTGTATATTAACCCACGGCTGGATGTGTGTGTGTATATTAACCCACGGCTGGATGTGTGTGTGTATATTAACCCACGGCTGGATGTGTGTATATTAACCCACGGCTGGATGTGTATGTGTATATTAACCCACGGCTGGATGTGTGTGTGTATATTAACCCACGGCTGGATGTGTGTGTGTGTATATTAACCCACGGCTGGATGTGTGTGTGTGTATGTATTAACCCACGGCTGGATGTGTGTGTGTATATTAACCCACGGTTGGATGTGTGTGTGTATATTAACCCACGGCTGGATGTGTGTGTATATTAACCCACGGCTGGATGTGTGTGTGTATATTAACCCACGGCTGGATGTGTGTGTGTATATTAACCCACGGCTGGATGTGTGTGTGTGTATATTAACCCACGGCTGGATGTGTGTGTGTATATTAACCCACGGCTGGATGTGTGTGTGTATATTAACCCACGGCTGGATGTGTGTGTGTATATTAACCCACGGCTGGATGTGTGTGTGTGTATATTAACCCACGGCTGGATGTGTGTGTATATTAACCCACGGCTGGATGTGTGTGTGTATATTAACCCACGGCTGGATGTGTATGTGTATATTAACCCACGGCTGGATGTGTGTGTGTGTATATTAACCCACGGCTGGATGTGTGTGTGTATATTAACCCACGGCTGGATGTGTGTGTGTATATTAACCCACGGCTGGATGTGTGTGTGTATATTAACCCACGGCTGGATGTGTGTGTATATATTAACCCACGGCTGGATGTGTGTGTGTATATTAACCCACGGCTGGATGTGTGTATATTAACCCACGGCTGGATGTGTATGTGTATATTAACCCACGGCTGGATGTGTGTGTGTGTATATTAACCCACGGCTGGATGTGTGTGTGTATATTAACCCACGGCTGGATGTGTGTGTGTATATTAACCCACGGCTGGATGTGTGTGTGTATATTAACCCACGGCTGGATGTGTGTGTGTATATTAACCCACGGCTGGATGTGTGTGTGTATATTAACCCACGGCTGGATGTGTGTATATTAACCCACGGCTGGATGTGTGTGTGTATATTAACCCACGGCTGGATGTGTGTATATTAACCCACGGCTGGATGTGTGTGTGTGTATTAACCCACGGCTGGATGTGTGTGTGTGTATTAACCCACGGCTGGATGTGTGTGTGTATATTAACCCACGGCTGGATGTGTGTGTGTATATTAACCCACGGCTGGATGTGTGTGTGTATATTAACCCACGGCTGGATGTGTGTGTGTATATTAACCCACGGCTGGATGTGTGTATATTAACCCACGGCTGGATGTGTGTGTGTATATTAACCCACGGCTGGATGTGTGTGTATATTAACCCACGGCTGGATGTGTGTGTGTATATTAACCCACGGCTGGATGTGTGTGTGTATATTAACCCACGGCTGGATGTGTGTGTGTATATTAACCCACGGCTGGATGTGTGTGTGTATATTAACCCACGGCTGGATGTGTGTGTGTGTGTATTAACCCACGGCTGGATGTGTGTATATTAACCCACGGCTGGATGTGTGTGTGTATATTAACCCACGGCTGGATGTGTGTGTGTATATTAACCCACGGCTGGATGTGTGTATATTAACCCACGGCTGGATGTGTGTGTGTATATTAACCCACGGCTGGATGTGTGTGTATATTAACCCACGGCTGGATGTGTGTGTGTGTATATTAACCCACGGCTGGATGTGTGTGTGTATATTAACCCACGGCTGGATGTGTGTGTGTATATTAACCCACGGCTGGATGTGTGTGTGTATATTAACCCACGGCTGGATGTGTGTATATTAACCCACGGCTGGATGTGTGTGTGTGTATTAACCCACGGCTGGATGTGTGTATATTAACCCACGGCTGGATGTGTGTGTGTATATTAACCCACGGCTGGATGTGTGTATATTAACCCACGGCTGGATGTGTGTGTATTAACCCACGGCTGGATGTGTGTATATTAACCCACGGCTGGATGTGTGTGTGTGTATTAACCCACGGCTGGATGTGTGTGTGTATATTAACCCACGGCTGGATGTGTGTATATTAACCCACGGCTGGATGTGTGTGTGTGTATATTAACCCACGGCTGGATGTGTGTGTGTATATTAACCCACGGCTGGATGTGTGTGTATATATTAACCCACGGCTGGATGTGTGTGTATATTAACCCACGGCTGGATGTGTATGTATATTAACCCACGGCTGGATGTGTGTGTGTATATTAACCCACGGCTGGATGTGTGTATATTAACCCACGGCTGGATGTGTGTGTGTGTATTAACCCACGGCTGGATGTGTGTGTATATATTAACCCACGGCTGGATGTGTGTATATTAACCCACGGCTGGATGTGTGTGTATATTAACCCACGGCTGGATGTGTGTGTGTATATTAACCCACGGCTGGATGTGTGTATATTAACCCACGGCTGGATGTGTGTGTGTGTATTAACCCACGGCTGGATGTGTGTGTGTGTATTAACCCACGGCTGGATGTGTGTATATTAACCCACGGCTGGATGTGTGTGTGTGTATATTAACCCACGGCTGGATGTGTGTGTGTATATTAACCCACGGCTGGATGTGTGTGTATATATTAACCCACGGCTGGATGTGTGTGTATATTAACCCACGGCTGGATGTGTGTGTATATTAACCCACGGCTGGATGTGTGTGTATATTAACCCACGGCTGGATGTGTGTGTATATTAACCCACGGCTGGATGTGTGTGTATATTAACCCACGGTTGGATGTGTGTGTGTATATTAACCCACGGCTGGATGTGTGTGTATATTAACCCACGGCTGGATGTGTGTGTGTATATTAACCCACGGCTGGATGTGTATGTGTATATTAACCCACGGCTGGATGTGTGTATATTAACCCACGGCTGGATGTGTGTATATTAACCCACGGCTGGATGTGTGTATATTAACCCACGGCTGGATGTGTGTGTATATATTAACCCACGGCTGGATGTGTGTATATTAACCCACAGCTGGATGTGTGTGTGTATATTAACCCACGGCTGGATGTGTGTGTGTATATTAACCCACGTCTGGATGTGTGTGTGTATATTAACCCACGGCTGGATGTGTGTGTGTATATTAACCCACGGCTGGATGTGTGTATATTAACCCACGGCTGGATGTGTGTGTGTGTATATTAACCCACGGCTGGATGTGTGTGTGTATATTAACCCACGGCTGGATGTGTGTGTATATATTAACCCACGGCTGGATGTGTGTATATTAACCTACGGCTGGATGTGTGTGTGTATATTAACCCACGGCTGGATGTGTGTGTGTATATTAACCCACGGCTGGATGTGTGTGTGTATATTAACCCACGGCTGGATGTGTGTGTGTATATTAACCCACGGCTGGATGTGTGTGTGTGTATATTAACCCACGGCTGGATGTGTGTGTGTATATTAACCCACGGCTGGATGTGTGTGTGTATATTAACCCACGGCTGGATGTGTGTGTGTATATTAACCCACGGCTGGATGTGTGTGTGTGTATATTAACCCACGGCTGGATGTGTGTGTGTATATTAACCCACGGCTGGATGTGTATGTGTATATTAACCCACGGCTGGATGTGTGTGTGTGTATATTAACCCACGGCTGGATGTGTGTGTGTATATTAACCCACGGCTGGATGTGTGTGTGTATATTAACCCACGGCTGGATGTGTGTGTGTATATTAACGCACGGCTGGATGTGTGTGTGTGTATATTAACCCACGGCTGGATGTGTGTGTATATTAACCCACGGCTGGATGTGTGTGTGTATATTAACCCACGGCTGGATGTGTGTATATTAACCCACGGCTGGATGTGTGTATATTAACCCACGGCTGGATGTGTGTGTATATATTAACCCACGGCTGGATGTGTGTATATTAACCCACGGCTGGATGTGTGTGTGTATATTAACCCACGGCTGGATGTGTATATGTATATTAACCCACGGCTGGATGTGTGTGTGTATATTAACCCACGGCTGGATGTGTGTGTGTGTATATTAACCCACGGCTGGATGTGTGTGTATATTAACCCACGGCTGGATGTGTGTGTATATATTAACCCACGGCTGGATGTGTGTGTGTGTATATTAACCCACGGCTGGATGTGTGTGTATATTAACCCACGGCTGGATGTGTGTGTGTGTATATTAACCCACGGCTGGATGTGTGTGTGTATATTAACCCACGGCTGGATGTGTGTGTGTATATTAACCCACGGCTGGATGTGTGTGTATATATTAACCCACGGCTGGATGTGTCTGTGTATATTAACCCACGGCTGGATGTGTGTGTATATTAACCCACGGCTGGATGTGTGTGTGTATATTAACCCACGGCTGGATGTGTGTGTATATATTAACCCACGGCTGGATGTGTGTGTGTATATTAACCCACGGCTGGATGTGTGTGTGTGTATATTAACCCGCGGCTGGATGTGTGTGTTTATTAACCCACGGCTGGATGTGTGTGTGTATATTAACCCACGGCTGGATGTGTGTGTATATTAACCCACGGCTGGATGTGTGTGTGTATATTAACCCACGGCTGGATGTGTATGTGTATATTAACCCACGGCTGGATGTGTATGTGTATATATTAACCCACGGCTGGATGTGTGTGTATATATTAACCCACGGCTGGATGTGTGTGTGTATATTAACCCACGGCTGGATGTGTGTGTGTATATTAACCCACGGCTGGATGTGTGTGTATATTAACCCACGGCTGGATGTGTGTGTATATTAACCCACGGCTGGATGTGTGTGTGTATATTAACCCACGGCTGGATGTGTGTGTGTATTAACCCACGTCTGGATGTGTGTGTATATATTAACCCACGGCTGGATGTGTGTATATATTAACCCACGGCTGGATGTGTGTGTGTATATTAACCCACGGCTGGATGTGTGTATATATTAACCCACGGCTGGATGTGTGTATATATTAACCCACGGCTGGATGTGTGTGTGTATATTAACCCACGGCTGGATGTGTGTATATTAACCCACGGCTGGATGTGTATGTGTATATTAACCCACGGCTGGATGTGTGTGTGTATATTAACCCACGGCTGGATGTGTGTGTATATTAACCCACGGCTGGATGTGTGTGTGTGTATATTAACCCGCGGCTGGATGTGTGTGTGTATATTAACCCACGGCTGGATGTGTGTGTGTATATTAACCCACGGCTGGATGTGTGTGTGTATATTAACCCACGGCTGGATGTGTGTGTGTGTATATTAACCCACGGCTGGATGTGTGTGTGTGTATATTAACCCACGGCTGGATGTGTGTGTGTATATTAACCCACGGCTGGATGTGTGTGTGTATATTAACCCACAGCTGGATGTATATGTGTATATTAACCCACGGCTGGATGTGTGTATATTAACCCACGGCTGGATGTGTGTATATTAACCCACGGCTGGATGTGTGTATATTAACCCACGGCTGGATGTGTGTGTATATATTAACCCACGGCTGGATGTGTGTATATTAACCCACAGCTGGATGTGTGTGTGTATATTAACCCACGGCTGGATGTGTGTGTGTATATTAACCCACGGCTGGATGTGTGTGTGTATATTAACCCACGGCTGGATGTGTGTGTGTATATTAACCCACGGCTGGATGTGTGTATATTAACCCACGGCTGGATGTGTGTGTGTGTATATTAACCCACGGCTGGATGTGTGTGTGTATATTAACCCACGGCTGGATGTGTGTGTATATATTAACCCACGGCTGGATGTGTGTATATTAACCTACGGCTGGATGTGTGTGTGTATATTAACCCACGGCTGGATGTGTGTGTGTGTATATTAACCCACGGCTGGATGTGTGTGTATATATTAACCCACGGCTGGATGTGTGTGTGTATATTAACCCACGGCTGGATGTGTGTGTGTATATTAACCCACGGCTGGATGTGTGTGTGTGTATATTAACCCACGGCTGGATGTGTGTGTGTATATTAACCCACGGCTGGATGTGTATGTGTATATTAACCCACGGCTGGATGTGTGTGTGTGTATATTAACCCACGGCTGGATGTGTGTGTGTATATTAACCCACGGCTGGATGTGTGTGTGTATATTAACCCACGGCTGGATGTGTGTGTGTATATTAACGCACGGCTGGATGTGTGTGTGTGTATATTAACCCACGGCTGGATGTGTGTGTATATTAACCCACGGCTGGATGTGTGTATATTAACCCACGGCTGGATGTGTGTATATTAACCCACGGCTGGATGTGTGTGTATATATTAACCCACGGCTGGATGTGTGTATATTAACCCACGGCTGGATGTGTGTGTGTATATTAACCCACGGCTGGATGTGTATATGTATATTAACCCACGGCTGGATGTGTGTGTGTATATTAACCCACGGCTGGATGTGTGTGTGTGTATATTAACCCACGGCTGGATGTGTGTGTATATTAACCCACGGCTGGATGTGTGTGTATATATTAACCCACGGCTGGATGTGTGTGTGTGTATATTAACCCACGGCTGGATGTGTGTGTATATTAACCCACGGCTGGATGTGTGTGTGTGTATATTAACCCACGGCTGGATGTGTGTGTGTATATTAACCCACGGCTGGATGTGTGTGTGTATATTAACCCACGGCTGGATGTGTGTGTATATATTAACCCACGGCTGGATGTGTCTGTGTATATTAACCCACGGCTGGATGTGTGTGTATATTAACCCACGGCTGGATGTGTGTGTGTATATTAACCCACGGCTGGATGTGTGTGTATATATTAACCCACGGCTGGATGTGTGTGTGTATATTAACCCACGGCTGGATGTGTGTGTGTGTATATTAACCCGCGGCTGGATGTGTGTGTTTATTAACCCACGGCTGGATGTGTGTGTGTATATTAACCCACGGCTGGATGTGTGTGTATATTAACCCACGGCTGGATGTGTGTGTGTATATTAACCCACGGCTGGATGTGTATGTGTATATTAACCCACGGCTGGATGTGTATGTGTATATATTAACCCACGGCTGGATGTGTGTGTATATATTAACCCACGGCTGGATGTGTGTGTGTATATTAACCCACGGCTGGATGTGTGTGTGTATATTAACCCACGGCTGGATGTGTGTGTATATTAACCCACGGCTGGATGTGTGTGTATATTAACCCACGGCTGGATGTGTGTGTGTATATTAACCCACGGCTGGATGTGTGTGTGTATTAACCCACGTCTGGATGTGTGTGTATATATTAACCCACGGCTGGATGTGTGTATATATTAACCCACGGCTGGATGTGTGTGTGTATATTAACCCACGGCTGGATGTGTGTATATATTAACCCACGGCTGGATGTGTGTATATATTAACCCACGGCTGGATGTGTGTGTGTATATTAACCCACGGCTGGATGTGTGTATATTAACCCACGGCTGGATGTGTATGTGTATATTAACCCACGGCTGGATGTGTGTGTGTATATTAACCCACGGCTGGATGTGTGTGTATATTAACCCACGGCTGGATGTGTGTGTGTGTATATTAACCCGCGGCTGGATGTGTGTGTGTATATTAACCCACGGCTGGATGTGTGTGTGTATATTAACCCACGGCTGGATGTGTGTGTGTATATTAACCCACGGCTGGATGTGTGTGTGTGTATATTAACCCACGGCTGGATGTGTGTGTGTGTATATTAACCCACGGCTGGATGTGTGTGTGTATATTAACCCACGGCTGGATGTGTGTGTGTATAGTAACCCACAGCTGGATGTGCGTGTGTATATTAACCCACGGCTGGATGTGTGTGTGTATAGTAACCCACGGCTGGATGTGTGTGTGTATATTAACCCACGGCTGGATGAAGGCCTCTGTAATGATCTTCCAGGTACTCCAGTTGCAAGCCTCTCATCTGTCTGTCTGTCTGTATTTCTGTCTATCTGTCTTTCTATCTGTCTATCAAATTAGATCACAACTGATCTATATTACCGGCACACAACACTAAATTAGGGCAAAAGATAATTTTATTGCATCCAAATTGCACACAAGCCCGACGTCTCCCCAGGGGGACCTTCTTCAGGGGTGCCCTGGGGACCGAAACGTCTGGCCTGTGTACAATTTGGATGCAATAAAATTAACTTATGCCCTAATTTCGTGTTGTGTGCCGGTAATATAGATCACTTGTAATCTAATTTTGACCCCTGTGTGCGCGTTCATTTTGTGGATCTCTCCCTCTCCCCTTCCCCCTTTTATATCTCCTCTATCTCTCTCTCTCTCTCTATCTCTCTCTCTCTCTCTCTCTCTCTCTCTCTCATAATTTGGACTCCTTATGCTATTAGAGGATCTCGGTCAATATGATCCTACAGTTATCATTAAGAAGGTCATTCCAGCACTGCAGGGATTAACCTGCAGGTTCTCAGCCTGCGACGCATCGCGGTACAAACCTGTAATGTAGCAAAGGGAATGAAATCTCCTGGGATTGAGCTGTTTGGAAGGACCAGCCTAATCACGGCGTGCAGTGCTGCACCATTTAAGGGTGATGCTGGTGCAGGACTTTGGGGTCTATTCACTCAGTGGCAGTTTTAGCGCTCGCACCTGCATGCCGCGGCACGCTCCTTTGTAACCTAACATAATAGTGCGCTCATGTCTCATGTATGTTTCAACTAATAGCTGCAATCATTACCTTTAATTGTTGCTATGCATGTGCGCGGCTAATCTAACGCATTGGAGGATATTGAAAAACAACCGCCATCTTTGAGCTGACGGCCCCATAAAACAGCACACAATAGGTGTGAACATTCATTTAGAAAAATTTTTTAATTGCTGTGGCAAACCGTAGAGGTCAGTGTATTAGAAGCAGCTTCACAAATGTCGATCTGCGGGCGCACAAGGCACTCTACGTGTCACGGGAGACCAGGGTTATTAACACCTTTTATACCTGGATCATTTGATTGAGCAGGACAAAGCAATAAAATAAATTGAATTTTATTCCAGAATTAGACATACACACACTGTAACACAATTTGCACTATAAACGCACTTACTGGGAACGGCGCTCACTAAATAAATCTTCCTTGGAACAAAATGTTAACACTGACGTTTGTTGAAGTCCTTTCCAATGACCGGGGGGTACTCTCAAAAGTCCTGGAACGCAATTCGGCACGCAATTCCAGCCGCGACCGCTATGTCCCTCAAAAGCGGGACTTAGAAAATTTCTTGAGTAAAAATCTCTGAAGCCGGCTCACGTCTATTTCTCACAGAGCATCTTTTCCGTAACCTGAATTTACCGCTGTTCGTTTGGCGCTTGGAATCTGAGGTCTTGATTGGCTGCAAGGTTTCTTATAGGTTTTACCGTCCCATTCAGAAATCACTACAACCAATCAGCGCTTGGGAATTCTCCTGATAGCCTATCACCGATTTGCCAGTATACTGAAGCCGGGTGGGCACCAATTTGGATTCTGCTAAGGGGCATGCGCCAACCTGGCACCTCTGCCTCTTAGCATATCGAGCCCACCCGCTGTCCAGGCTCCGCAGAGTCTGGGGAAGGGCAAATGGTCGCCGGACAGCCCTTTGTTAGCCCAGGACGGAGGTTCTCAAGTATAACTGCAGTACTCCTCCTGTTCTAACACCTTGGCATCCCTGAGGCTTTCAACTTCGGGTCTCGGGGAGACACGGTGGCGCCAGGCTTGGTAGCAATCTGGTCCCTCGGAACCACGGACTTGGAAATCTCACAGTCATACACACATTGGTACCAGCATATACATTTATTAAATAAAACCTTTAATAAAATACTCTTTGTTTACGTGTCTTGTGTTTTAACGGGTCTAAGTCTTCTCGTCTGGTGTCAGGGATAGAATAAGAATACATGTTCCCTACTCTTACCAGCCTTATCCCTGGCACACTGCAAAACCCTGACTTTAACTTTATGCACACCAAAAAACCTTGCAGCTTTATGACATAGGAAAGGGTAAGGATCGGTTGTCCATCCGCTCTGTAGAAAAAGGTAAGAACTCACCAGCAAAGAGGTTAAAAAACTTTTCTTTATTAGACTACATAAAAAACAAACAGCACAGACTACTCTCCCACGCGTTTCTCAAGCGCCATAGTAGGCGTGAAACGCGTGGGAGAGTAGTCTGTGCTGTTTGTTTTTTGTTTTTTATGTAGTCTAATAAAGAAAAGTTTTTTAACCTCTTTGCTGGTGAGATCTTACCTTTTTCTACGGAGCGGATGGACAACCGATCCTTACCCTTTCCTGTTGTCACGTGAGAGGATCAGCGTTCACCACCGGATGCACACGCAGAGGGAGACGCTTCTGAGCAGCTTCAGGACTGTAGATGGAAGGAGGGAGAGCAAAGCGGTGGTCTATTGTGAGTAGATTGTACTCCACACTGGGCACAGCCGGGGCTAGGGAGACTGAGTGAATACATGTTCACGTTATATTGTCCCCATTGCGGTTAGCCCTCTTTTGTTACCCCCATTACCATGCTTGGAATTTACAGTCCTTAAACCAACATGTTCCGGTGTCAACTCCTTAAAATAATTTATTTCATTCAACCTTTGCCTTTTCAGGCATTGCTGACCTTTACTCTTGGAGCTTGTACACGGTTGTTGTTTCCAGTTCTAGCTTTATGACATAGCTGGAGCACCCCTTGAACCCCTATACCGGGTTCAGGGTGGCTTGGGCATGAACTGGGCATTCCACCTTATGCTAGGGCCCCCTGGGACCGTTCTGGGGATACCTTGAACCCCAATGCCCTTTTTACCTTTGCTGTTTGTGCTGAAGCAGGGAACGCTGGCGGTGAGTCGCAAGCATGTTTCCAGGGTAGGATTTTGCCGGTGCACTGTGCTTCAATGTGCCTGAGAATCTTACCTGATTCCCGGGTACATCTTTGGGGTATCCCATAACTCGGGAACCCCGCTACATAGCCACAATCTGATAGAAGCTTCGCAAAACCCACCCTCAAACTCACAGCCTCGCAAGCTCCGCTGGCCAGCACCCCTGGAAAGGCAAAAACACCAAAATACTGAATTCTCGCACAATTTATACACAGTCTCGGTGATACATATACGACAGTTGGGTCCAAGAGCTGACACTCTAGGACCTTAACACACGGATCAGGGGTAACCAAGTGGGCTTAACCTTTCTAATTGAGCCTGATTACCCCCTCACCGTCACACTAGGATTTACTCTCTCAGAAATATCCCCCTTTGTGTCTGGTTATCTGCAGTATTTCATAGCAGGGACGACTGATTTACTGGACAGAGATTTTACACATTACAGCAGTGAGCAGTATAATAGCACTCATAAGATATGGCCTGCTATTTTTAATCGCCATATCTTATGAGTGCTATTATATTAATAAAATGTTCTACTGTTATGTTATGTTATGTCAAGTCTTTTTTGGACCGCAGAGTGATGTGTCAAAGATTTTTGGCAACCTGTGGGTTAATTTTGTAATTTTGTAATTGTTATAGACGGTTAATCCGTTAATTGATTTCAATCAACTATAGTATATAATACTCAACAACCATAAGGATTATTATTCGCTCGTGAGGATGTCTATGAACAGCGAAACGCGTTGAGCCTTTTTCGTCAGTCCGCTGCAGTTGCTCTAAGGGTGAAGACGTGTGAGGTGCCTGCTGAATTTGCTACTGATCTGCTGAGATCCATCTTCCCCGCTCCCTACCGGATGTCATCACCCGTTTTACCGGAAGTGACGTCAGACGCCATCCATCGGCGGCGAGGTGGGAGCAAAGGGAGAAAAGTCCAGCTAGCTTCTTTTAATTAAGAGCCCTCTACTGTCTCACGATACTGTTACGTGTACATACCCTATGTACTTATTGTAAGTACATTTCTTACTTTGTTTGATTGGATAAATATTGTGTTTTGTGATCTAAACTATGGTCCGTTTCCTTTCTATATGATCTCTACACTCTCCGTGAATCGGAGTCCCCATCACTTCAATGAATCCCGTATGAAGTTACTTTCTATCCAGAGTCATCTCTGCTGAAGACCTAACCCTATCTATACTGACAAAGTCAGACTACTGCTTACATTTATTCTACTTGTTGTAAGTAGGAATTCTACCCGAGCCAAGATTCAACTATCTCCCACATTGTTTGAATATACTGCACTATTATTTTGTTTATCTTTTTATTTTCGGTGTGTTCCTGACTGTACCGCTCCCTTCTCCCCCCCCTTGGAACAAGCCTATATTTATATAGCGCCATTAATGTACAGAGCGCTTCACAGCAGTAATACACGTGACAATCATATAAATAACAAATCATACAAATAACAGATCATGGGAATAAGTGCTTCAGACATAAAAGTAACATTTAGCAAAAAAGGAGTCCCTGCTCCGAAGAGCTTACGGTCTAATTGGTAGGAGGAACATATAGATACAGTAGGAGGGTGTTCTGGTGAGTGCATCTGCAGGGGGCCCAGCTTTATATCAGGTGTATAGTGTTAGCCGCGGGGCATGGCAGAACATGGCTGGAATTCTAATGCTCACAATTGGTTTGAGCTAAATCCTACTGACCGTTACATAATCGTGCTTTGTAAAAATGTGTTTACATTTAATTGGTAATATATATTGTATGCATTGAAATGGCAGAAGGGGTTTAACCTATCTTCTTATTTAAATGATGTGCATTTACACATGTACGCAGTGCTGCATAATTTGACATGTCCGTTTAACAAACATTTTGTGTCATTATTAGTGAGTTAAATACGCTCTGGTTTCTTTGCAGGTTTCATGCGGATTCCTGTTCTCTCTCTGCCTTTTATACAGAAGAGTGGAGGAATTTTACATATATGATGATTTTTGTTAAACATCCCTGCTGTTGTGTGACATGAATATTTACCATAATAATACACACATTTTCTTCTATGTAATTAAAGATATACCTATTTATTTTTAAACATGTTACCATATACTGTAGATACAGGGTATACAGTACAATATGTATATTGTCAGTCAGGTTTCTGTGTTGCTAAGGTTGTCTCTAAAGGTTATGATTAGTGCATCCTTGGTGAAATACTGAGCATTGCCATTTAAAATAAGGGAAAAGTAGGCATTTACAATTCCATTTCTGATCATTGTCATAGACATGCTCATTGGAAATGTATGTAAATTGTTTGTAATTGTAACCTGTTTAAAATGCTTAGTTGTAATGTCATAAACCCAGCCTGGTGACTGCCTCGGAAACTGAATCTATAAATAGGGGTTCCTTGTGAAAAAAGGGAACACACGCACACACGCACGCACACACACATATGTGGGAAAATAGCTATAGATTATATACTGTATATATATACAGTATATATATATGTTGCAGAGTACATGCAACCACACACGCGGGGTCTGTTGATAAGGCTTATTTATTGAGCCTTCAAACATACAGCACACAAAACAAAATAGCTTCTCTTCAGCAGACAAAAACAAAATAGCTTCTCTTCAGCATAGAAAACAAGGCAGCTTCTCTTCAGCATGCAGGACACAGACAGTTCATCACACATGTACTTTGAAAACAGACCTTATAGCAGTAATCTCTTCAGTATTTCAGTCCTGTCTCCTGACCAGCTAGCCTGCATGTGTGTACAGCCTGGGGGTTTTAAAACACCTTGATTATGCATCTGGGTTCAGACTAATTAAGCAGCCCTTCTCAACTGAAACTTAACCTCGTCACTGCTGCACTGCAAGCCTAAACATAGGTTTGCCAGGTATATGGCTGGTGACGTTCATTCACCCTGTCACAATATATATTTTTGTTTTTAAATAAATAAAATAACAAAAATAGCTGTTATATTATCTATCTATTTATATATATAAAACTCAAAAATTGTTTGTTTGTGGCATAACGCGCTCTCATTGGCCGCCGGCCACACGTCTCGCTCTGGCGCTCTCCCACTATGGGGACGTCACGGGGACCGGGGGGGGAGGGTGGAAGGAACAACCCCCGCTATCACCTACGGCCCCGCGCAGACAGACAGCCACGGAGACCGGGGGCAGGAGGGGGACACACCGAGCGAGCAGGAGGAGCAGCAACACACACACACCCATTACTTACCCGTGCAGGTTTCAAGTCCTGGCAGCTCCATCGTGCGTCAGTACACGTGGACATGAAACCACGGGCAACGCCGGGTATATAAGCTAGTACAATATATAAGGACTGAATTCCAGCACTATTTTTCTTACAGTTTCACAATAAACTCCCCTTAGTGATTGTGTGATAGGTACTGCTGCGACACACTTTATTCGTGCAAATACCCAATATGTACCTGGCAGATACCTGGAATGCGCCGCTACTCACCTCAGACAAGCCCCGTTGCGTTTGCCTTCCCAGCCATGGTTCATGCCTGGCTGACGGGCGGCTGATCTGTTAAATGATAATGATTAGGATTTAATAGGCTGCAATGCTTCGCGTGTCTACCAGATGGCATAAATTCATGAATTGTAATGCAGTATGTATATATATATACTGTGCAGTATTGCAGCCAGCGGGAATAAAATGCTTCAATCCCTGCCTGGAAAATAACGCAATGCAATCGGGCAGAAAACAGTCACAAACCTCAATACACCCGAGTATACCCGAATTCGTGGGACTAGCCGAGCTCGAATAAAGTGTGTCGCCAGTGTAGGAATGGCTGTGCATGGAATTCTTTTCTTGTCCCATTTCTCTGTTGAAGGCTGCATGGTTTTTCTGTACTTTGAATAGATTCGTTACTTAATGTTCCATCCTCTTTATTCCGTGTAGGTACAGATGTATCCGGAATATCTTTCCCCTGAGCTACATGAACGGCCTGTTCCAGGTGAAAGCAGCAGATATTTCCTCCGCTGCCGGGGATGGACGCGGGTGGGTTCCCGTAGGCATAGTTTTCCCGGCTAATGTCTATACAGTACAACAGTATATATACACGGGGTTCAGAAAAAATCAGGAAACCCATTTTTTCTTTTTCGTAGTATCTTGCAGAAAAATCACAACATTTTTAATGAAGCGATTATCCGCCTGTTACAGGAGATTATTACATGAAAGAATTATTTGATAATCTAATCAATATTATATGGAATTGGTGATGGCGTGATGACCTCATCAAGTGCATGGTTACAAAATGGCATTTAGCGAAGAAGATAAGAAGTTGTTTTTCCAGAAGCGAAGAAGATAAGCGAGTTGTAAAGTGCCTGAGACAGGGAAAGAATTATTGTCTAAAACTCTTACATAAAAGGTTTCGTATTAAAGGACGGTCGCTAGGAGGACTGAAAAAACGAATTGGTTAAACAATGTATCGTTGAGGAGCGGGAGCCGCTGGATCAGCGCGTCATCCATTATGCAACGTGACTGTCGCGATCTTGTATTCGTGCGTTTCCGAAGGACGTTTTGAACACACACTTTGAACTCAAACTTTATAGTGATCTTAGGGTTCCTGTTAAATTACAACAGTGTAACACATTAATGAGCAACGAAGGAAAAACTCCTAGTTCTCGTTTAATGAACATGAAGCTGCTGCAGTGTACCTGGTACTTGTTGATAATACAGTGACATCAATTTAGTACATCAGTTGACTGACTGTGCTTCTTATATAGTGATACTCTACATAACAGACCTACAATTGTGCACATTTTCATGGGTATTAAGTGAGAAACATACAAAATGCGATGAAAAATGAAAGGGGGGGGGGATCCCTTTCTTCCTGGCCACGGTGTACATATATGATGGTAAATACTGTATGCAGGGTTAATATCTTCATCACACACATACAGTTGTGTGAAAAAGAAAGTACACCCTCTTTGAATTCCATGGTTTTACATATCTGGACATAATAACCATCATCTGTTCCTTAGCACGTCTTAAAATTATGTAAATACAACCTCAGATGAACAACAACACATGACATACTACACCGTGTCATGATTTATTTAACAAAAATAAAGCCAAAATGGAGAAGCCATGTGTGGAAAACTAAGTATACCTTATGATTTAAAAGCTTGTAGAACCACCTTTAGCAGCAATAACTTCAAGTAATCGTTTTCTGTATGACTTTATCAGTCTCTCGCATCGTTGTGGAGGAATTTTGGCCCACTCTTCTTTACAACGTTGCTTTAGTTCATTGAGGTTTGCGGGCATTTGTTTATGCACAGCTCTCTCAAGGTCCAGCCACAGCATTTCAATCGGGTTGGGGTCATTGCAACACCTTAAATCCGAACCATTATAATTAAACAGATCAACCGCGAATCAACCGCGAATCAACCGCAGTTCAACCGCGGGTGCCGGGCGGCATGAGCACGGGGGATGCACCATTTATTGTACGTGGCATTCAGGACATGCAACCACAACGCCCCCCAGAAGTTTTAGAATACAGGCTGGCACAGCAGTATATCCCGGTCAGGGTAAGCTCATCCAATTGTGTGCCCTGCACCTAGGAAAGCCTAGATTTTTTCCCCCAGACCCCCAGTAAGTGTATTTTTAACTGTTTCTTGTGTAATTCTTCCTGCTGTATGTGGGTTTACCAAAATAAACTCAATTTATTTTTACTACCTTGTTTTGCCTAATGTATGATCACGGTAATATATATATATGGTGTTAAAAGTACTTGGTCTCCCATGACAGTGACTGCTTTTAATAAAGGTCAAGCCTGCCATTACCCTTACCTGTCAGTAGTACATCTGTATTATGTTTATATGTATATCTGTATTGTAAGCCTGGTTCCAGATATCCAGAAAGGAGAATTGGAGCACAGCTACATAAAAAATATGCTAGAGAGTGTTTCCCAAAATGAGAGGTTTATTATGGTCAGAGCATGGTTAGCAGAAAAAATAGAGCCCTCAGGCCCCCACCGACATGTTTCGAGCGTGCGCTCTTTATCAAGGTGTACAATGAGGACCACCTGCTTTAAGTGAGTTTATTTACTCTATATACACCGTTTTTTCCCATTCAATGATTTGGCTGGACACTAGCTAGTGTGAGTATTTACCAATTGGGGTTATACTCTTCCGGTTTATTGATACCTGGTGGAAATAGGTGTTTATGCTATAGGTGGTCACCATTTATATGTGGGATACTCCGAGGACAAACACTATGTAATACATTATAATTGAAGTTGCTGAGTCTACGTTTTAAGAGCACCACACAGTTTGGTTTTCTACTAAGCCTGGCTCCAGCACTTCAGGAACCAGGGATTAATGGGATGTTCAGCTGGAATGTTGCAGAGTGGTCTGTGACCTTTCCAAGTAACTCTTTGCATGTAACTGTGTTTGTTGTTGCACTTCCCCCCCCCCTCCCCCACCAATCAGGGGCTGGGTCATATTGCAAACAACTGGGGGGGAGGGAGACCCCTAGCTAGATCAGTTACGATTAGCTCAGCTCAGTTTTAGCTGGGAGTTCAGGGTGATTTAGCTGAGGCAGCTGCAGAGGACTGCAGGAAGAAATAACATGGAACATCTCTTTAGGGAGGTCCCTGCACCCAGATCTATAGGGTAACCCCAGTTTCCCCGTTGTAAGTGTGTGTGTGTGTGTGTGTGTGTGTGTGTGTGTGTGTGTGTGTGTGTGTGTGTGTGTGTGTGTGTGTATATAGTTGTGGATATTTCTTTTTCCAATAAATTAATTTTATAAACTCTGTGTTTCTGTCTGGCGAATCAATTCCCGGTGTGATAGTCCTGGTCTCCGTGACAACCGCCGTTCCTTAGGGGATTTGGAAGATAGTTTTCAGGGATCACAAAGGCATCTTACATAATGAGGAACAGTGCTGATCCTTGTCTTTTAATAGTATTTGTTTCTGATTAAAAAAAACCTACATCGTGATCAATACATTTCAGGAATAATGTCTAAAGCGTTGAAAGGAATTGTGCTCACCCATTACAGTGGCACTTCCAACACTGGTTATATACTGTTATGTAATTAATATTCGCCCCAAAATGTTGAGATTCAGGCAGAGGCTTCACTACTACACGCCTGTAGGCACTACTTATTAAATTGTTATACAATAGAGCCCAAAGCACACTGCCCCAGTATTTAAATCTGCACTGCTGTTTTCAAGCTACTGTATTTGACCACTGTTCAAAAGGGCATGTAGAATGACATTGATACTAATGAAAAATGTGAATTAAGAACGCTAATGAAGAGAAGGAATCCTATGTGTAGTATCTGTCGGAAAACATTCACACGTAGTGTTTTCTTGGGAGTCTGACCTACATTACTGTGACTTGCAGACGCTAAATAGAATGCATGAGTGGGCAGCCATCACTGTGATTCAAATGAAAGAGTATGAGAAGAGATGGCTCAAGTTTTTAATGAGCGCTGGATAGGAATATGTCTACTGAGGACTAAAAACTGATCCTAATCTATTTAATTATTCTTATAATCATGCAGGGGAACTCTCTACCGTATGAAAGCAATGCTAGTGCGGAGATACAACGATAAGTCAAACCATGAACAGTTCTTGAAGCAGCATTCCAAGCTGTCAAATGTTTTTGCAACTTCTTTTTTTTTTTTAACGTAGGATTGAGGCAGGGGTTCCCCGGGAACTGAACCCCATTAATTTCAGCCCTTGCGGCCCCCTGGTTTCAGAGATGCTTGCCTCCGTAGGGGGTGCCGGTAGCAGCTCCAGATCGATCAGCATGGGATCACGTAACGGCAGCTTTACAAAGCTCTCGTGCCCCTGTTGGCCGATAGGAAGCCACGGCCTCACCCGGTGCGGCTTCCTGTTGGCCCAAATTATGCGGGAGCTTTGAAACTTACAGGAGATACCAGCACATATACAGTAAGTATCTCAGGAAGCAGGGGGTCCCCCGGAGGTGAAATGAATGGGGCTCAGCAACGCAGATCTCCTGCTTCGATCATGTGTAAAAAAAAAAAAATAGCACCACATGAATGGCTCCTTTAACAGTAAATATATATACAGTAGCGGCAGCTTTTATTTGATGTAATGCCGGCGGCATGCCGGGATCTACTCCGGCTGCCGCCAGTCAAGACCGCGCGCCGCCGCGTTTCCCCCACGCACCCCCCCTCCACTTTGCGCGCATTTTACCCCCCCTTCCCGACCCTGAACCCGGCTCCTGCTCTGCTCCTCTGCTTCCTCGCACCCCCACTTACCTTACTTTAATCTCCAGGGGTGTCGGGGAAGCCGGGGAAGCCGGGCGCGCACGTGACTGTGACGTCACAGTGCGCCGCAACGCGCCGCGTCTCCACGCTTCCCACACGCATCCGGCCGGCGGCATTACACCAAATAAAAGCTGTACTGTATATATATATATATATATTAGGAGAAACAAGAGAAAAAGCGCCCGATCCCTGTGTAAAATCTGGTAACAAAATTTTAATAAAAAATCACAAGACAAATGCACACTCACAATTTGTCAATGCACATTAAGCATTGTATGGGTAAACCCATGCGCCAACAAGTAGCTGCTCGCCGAATGTTTACTTCAGTACATCAGACCTCACTGCTACCGGTGCATCACAGTCAGATGTCCCTCCAGAAATTCAGGTATACAGTCTGTTGTTCCAGCATTAGATGCTGTGTGTGGCTCAGGGAACGTCCTCCCTCTCCTGGCAGCAGACGCACGAGCTATTCCACCAAACGTAGCTCCTTGAAACCACGTGCCCTACGTGTACGCGTTTCTTCCGATTGACGGATTTCATCAGGGGATAACGTGCATTTTAATTGGGCTACTATTTAAAGGAGTTTCCATCCAATTGAAAAATTCAAGTAAAATACGCCCAATATTGCCCTAAATTGGGTCATCTGTGCTAACCATATTGAGTTGTAATTGAACTACTTAGTACATATTAATTAATAACTATATAAAACATAATGATGTAGATAAGATGAAATATAATCAAAATACAGACATACATAGATTTCACATTTGTAAGCATGTAACTGCAAATATATATTAAAAACAACGTTAACAACTTGTTTTTAGAAGTTGCTATGTTTATATTAAATTGTTATCCTATATTAATTGGTAAATGAATAATTGATAATTGCAGTCACATGATTGTAAAGCAACATTTTTTGAATGTATAATCTGGAATTAATAAAATGACAGAGACAGAAATTCATTATTACAATGTTAGTAAATGTTTACTCTTAATT
Organism: Ascaphus truei; assembly: GCF_040206685.1. Taxonomy (NCBI): domain Eukaryota; kingdom Metazoa; phylum Chordata; class Amphibia; order Anura; family Ascaphidae; genus Ascaphus; species Ascaphus truei. The sequence goes on from NC_134486.1 coordinate 403,701,629, forward strand.
TAGATGCATATATAATAATAATATTGCATCATAATGATATAGGCTTTTTTTGGATAGTATAGATATAATGAAATAAACATATAAGTGAGATATAAGATAATTGTTTTCAAATAATACAATTAACCGTTTAAACACTGTGTTGAATAGCTTGTATCTGAATAGAATTTACTTAGAAAAGCAATTGTATATTGATCAAAAGTTGATTACTAAATAAAAATGAGAAAAGGACGGACAATAAAAACGTACACAAATAATCTTTTTGACATGATTATCATAATAAATGAAAAATAAAATAAAAAATAATAAATATATATATATATAACAAACAATATTGTACATGAATTTGAACTTCAACTGATCGACATTGATGGAATATATCCATCAGGATGGAAAAAATTATTAGAAGACATGTCTAGATTCCTGATGTTAATAGTTCACATGGAGATCTTTTGATCTCTGCTAAGAAAGGATCCAAATCAGAAGAAACGCGTACACGTAGGGCACGTGGTTTCAAGGAGCTACGTTTGGTGGAATAGCTCGTGCGTCTGCTGCCAGGAGAGGGAGGACGTTCCCTGAGCCACACACAGCATCTAATGCTGGAACAACAGACTGTATACCTGAATTTCCGGAGGGACATCTGACTGTGATGCACCGGTAGCAGTGAGGTCTGATGTACTGAAGTAAACATTCGGCGAGCAGCTACTTGTTGGCGCATGGGTTTACCCATACAATGCTTAATGTGCATTGACAAGTTGTGAGTGTGCATTTGTCTTGTGATTTTTTATTAAAATTTTGTTACCAGATTTTACACATGGATCGGGCGCTTTTTTCTCTTGTTTCTCCTATAGAATTTGCTGGGAGGTTGCTGACCCCAAAGAAGAAGCAGCCCGGACGTTGTAATCTCCATACAAAATCATCAACTTTTTTTGTGGAAAACACATATATATTTTTTTAGTTAATTTTGTACACGGTTTTTTTTATTTTACATTTTTTAACAATTTCATTTTTTGGTTAATACATTTCACCTAATCATATTATATTTTGATAATCATATTTTTTAGTGTTTTTTGCAATAATAGTTCATCATTCATCATTTTTTATTCAATATTTTTTAACACACAACAATTATACATATACAATTTTTACATTTTACACACACTCACCATCAATACTTATGACCACCATCTGAGTTCCTATACAGTATATATTTTATAATAATACATTTTTACAATTGTTTTGTACGGGTCATCTGTGCTAACATTTGTTGTGGTTTGTTTGTTGTCAGGAGTCTACTGTGGGGCTAGTATACACCCAGGCGCTGTTGAATCTTTCAATTAATATATATATATATATATATATATATATATATTAGATTAGATTGTAAGCTCCTCAGAGCAGCTGCTCCTTAATGTTACTTTTATGTCTGAAGCACTTATTCCCATGACCTGTTATTTATATTATTTGTTATTTATATGATTACCACGTGTATTACTACTGTGAAGCACTATGTACATTAATGGCGCTATATAAATAAAGACATACAATACAATATATATATATATATATATGATACGAACCAATCCAAAGACCAGTAAAGAGACAGCAGACCGCACGGGGTTAATCCAAAAATCTATATTCACAACATGAAATACACGTAAGCCAACGTTTCGGTCCCACAGAGAGACCTTCCTCAGGGGGACCGAAACGTTGGCTTACGTGTATTTCATGTTGTGAATATAGATTTTTGGATTAACCCCGTGCGGTCTGCTGTCTCTTTACTGGTCTTTGGATTGGTTCGTATCATACTTATTCTCTATGGGACTAGCATCTGCTATTACAACCTTTTCTACTACAGTGTGCTGACTGACCTTCATGTGTGTGTGTATATATATATATATATATATATATATATATATATATATATATATATATATAACGTCCAGTTTATTCTTATTATTTTTTTACTTAGTTTACATTTAGTGGACATATCTATTTTTTCAACCTCGACTACTATGTTACTCTGTAACGTTTGTCATTTATGGTATGTGAGGTTTTGAGAGTATTGTATGTCAGTACAATGTACAGAATAACAATAGTACTATTGTTTCTAGACACAACTTGATTAGAGATTTGGGGAGCCGTTTACCAAATAATTGCACCAGATTTATCAAAGGAAAAACTCAATTTGCTTTCAATGGGATTCCTTATCTGTGATAAATGTTGGGCTGTTTTTGCACAGTTTTTGTCCCATTTTTGCAGCCGGGAAACTTTAGTAAATAACACCCATTGTTGCTCAGTAGATTGACTTTCAAGCAGTGGGGTTGATGACTCTTTTGTGGTCCAGTAAAAAATGGTATTTGTGCTCCCTTCTACTGTATGCCTTTTAGCTAGGGTTACAGTAACCATAATAGTGTTTAGAAGAACCAGTGTATCCAATGGGAATCAGGGTCTCCCTCTTTATACATCTAGAAGAAATGGACAGTAGAAGCGTCAAAACCAGGAGGAAGAGATTGAAGAAATAAATTGGGGGCCTCCTGTACTAGTAGGTAAGTCCCTAACCAGCAGCTAACTTTTCTTCTGTCCCATATAGAGATGTGCAAAACTATCCACAATGGAGTGGATTTAGTGAGTTTTAGTGTTTTTACATGTGTTTTTTTTTTCTTTTCTAATTTTATTCCATTCAAAATGATTTGCCAATCCTCAAAGGGCTTATAAAGTCGCTAAATTAGCAAGTTTCCAAGAAATTTCGCCCAGTGCAAAACATGTTGTATGCCCCTATTTAATGTGTAGTATCCACATTAAGTGAATGTAGTGATTTTAGAGAATTTAGCAAATTACCATATTAAACACAGTTGCAAAGCACATCCACTTATTCTTCACGAATCAGTTGTGGACTCTGACTCAGCCGCAATTCCAAAAATGAGGGTCTTCATATAGCACTAACCAATCAGGTACCTCCAAAGAGCTTACCATCTCATTTGTGTCAGGTCAAACTGGTTCCTACTGCATCCAACTCTTCTTCCCAATGAATGTCACCTCTTTAAGTATCATTTTCAGGCAGATCTAATGTATTTATGTCTTTATTTATATAGTGCCATTAATATACATATCGCTTCACAGTAGTAATACACATGACAATTATACACATAACAAATAATACAAATAACAGAACATGGGAATAAGTGCTTCAGACATAAAAGTAACAGCGGAAAAAAATGGAAAATACAATAGTGCAGATGGTAATAAAAATATGTGTATACAATAGTCTCTGTATTGGTCTCACTCACAATGGATCAAATGTATCAGAGATCCATCTCTCTCTGATAGGAGCCCTTTACTGGAAGCCCACTGGTGATGGAAGTCTTACAGCTGTATATCTGGTAGGCTTGATGTGTGTTCATAAAGAGATGGATCTCTGATACGTCTGATCCATTTGATCCATTGTGAGTGAGACCAATTGCCCACGTTCTGACCATGGCTCGCTGCTTGATCGCGGCTATGTGGAAATATCACCTAACCCCATCGCGGAAAAGGGTAATGCAAAGAGTGGTGGAGATGGAAAGGCTGAAAGCCTTCTTGAGTCATAGTGGTAAAACGTGAAACTTATGGCGCCACAGAAAACCTAATAGAGAGCAACGGAGGCGGACCTGAGAGAGCTTACCAGAGATGATGGGTTTATGTGTTTATGTGAATGGCTTTATGGGAAACATTGTATTGTAATTGCTCGGACTGCTACAAATGCTTTGGTACAACTGGCTCTGCTGCTCTTTTGTCTTTGTACCCAATTTCCCTAAAACTCAATAAACATTTACTGTAAGTGATAATATTAATAAAAACAACGTTCTCACATCTCCAAAAGCTTTGGCGACTTTATTTTTATTTGGACCTAATTTCTTTTGTCATAAAACCTCGTGAATACAGATATATGATCAAAACCACGGCTTTCTTTTGAAAGTTCCGTGTCATGTAGTAACGATGCCATCATTAAGCGGTAACATGCAGCACAGACGGTATTGGATTTTTAAAAAAAAAAAGGAATTTTATAGTACTGAAAAAATAAAAACACCATCATTTTTCACAGCAAGCCAGAGAGTAGAGATGTTTTACTCCAGGTAATGCAATCCTTCTGAAGAAGCGGATCACATTATATATTGTTTACAAATATTTTTCTTTCTGCCCCATTAAAAGAAAACTCAGGTTTTACTATAATGCTTTTTTCAACAAAACTCTACCTATTAATTCTTTTTAGCTATTGTATTGTCAATGTGCACTTTGCTTCTACCATCTGCTCCAGTGTAATTTTCTATTTTCACAGGCTCATTCATGGTCTATGAACCTGGTATTTAATATTTATTATTCCTTCATTTCACTTACTGTGCTGCTGAAGATCTCAGAGGCTGCATAAACCAGAAATATGTTCTAAATAAAAAGCCCCAAGCACTGTCACTCTGCATGTAACAGAGCAGGCAAAATGACATTCAACTAAAACATGCAACCTTTGCAATCATTTGCATTTCTTTTGCTGCTAGCACTCTTATCTGTCACTTGATAACATGGAGCCCTGTGACAAAAAATACAGTCTTCATCTACCCTAAAGAGGCAGTCCCACCCTGGAAAAAATGGCAGAGGCATGTATATTAGGTTGAATATTGGTGACTCTTACATACCATTGGCATGTATATTAGGTTGAATCTCTCTCTCTCTCTCTCTCTCTCTCTCTCTCTCTCTCTCTCTCTCTCTCTCTCTCTCTCTCTCTCTCTCTCTCTCTCTCTCTCTCTCTCTCTCTCTCCTCTCCCTCTCCCTCTCCCTCTCCCTCTCCCTCTCCCTCTCCCTCTCCCTCTCCCTCTCCCTCTCTCTATGTATATGTATGTGTGTATATATATATATAGCCATGCACTTTATTTTTTAAATATATCATCCCATTTATGTCATCACAATTTTTATTCATTTTTTATATTTTTTTATAGATACATAATTTTTAGTCACTAGCTATACATTGGTTAATATTATTTAGATATTGCAATTTATTTTCAATATATAGCCATGCATAATAATGGTATATTACTTTCCTCGCTGTTGGCAGTAAGTCCTGGTAAGTACAGGTATGCCAGCAGTAGTTATGGAGGTTTTCCCTCACACCATGGTGAGGTGCCCTATGTATGGAGGGGAGTGGCTGTATGCTCTGAGTCCCTGGATAGTGACATCAGGGATGCACCTGCCTCCTGAAGTATATAAGGCACAACACAGTTAGTTAGTTAGTTGTGTTCCAGCAGCTGTGGGAAGTTGTTGGGAAGTTGTAATTTCCTGCATAAGGGATTGTAGGAACACTTTGTGACCCTAGTGCAGTAACTAGCGATCCAGGTTGACCAATCGGCCTGTCTAAGCCACTCTGTGTCCAGGGACCTGGCACAGAGAGGATCTCCCTAGGAGAAGAGGGAATCCCACTTCAATTTGGGAGGGCGTACCTGGCAAAGGGACAGCACGGAGAGATGTGCGGCTAGAGCCGGCAGCTGCATGGGGCAGTCTGCTACATCCCAATCTGCAATAAAGATGGCCTTGTTAACGAAACCCCCACTGTGTGAGTGTGAAGTTACTCAACAGTGGCAGTCACCACCAAGAAGGAGTTCCTCACCAGGACCATCTCCCCGCGGAAGCACAGATCCTGATGAGGTGGAGGCGCTGCACATGATGTAAGTTCAACTCGCACCCACTACCTCAGCTGCCTGTCTGATGACATCCCCTAATACCATCAAGCGGGAGACTCAGGAGTCCTGTTGCCTACAGGTGCACCACCAAACATAAACACGTAATGGGGGTTGGTTAGACCACTTACCCGGGCCAAAACCGTTACATATATATATATATATATAAAAATATGTATATGTAACGGGTATTCCCTCCACCCCCAATCGCATATAGAGTGCATGTGAGGGGGAACATATATGTTACCAGGTGTGGTGCAATATACCTGTTAGGCTAAGGACCCGGTAACTCCGCTGCAACGCGCGCCCGCGAGATTGGCGTCGCGTGCAGCCGATTCCCTGGTCTGCAGCTCAATGCAGGAAGAGAGACCGGGGGGCGTGACGGGGGCGTGGCCATGACGTCACCCGGCAAATTCGCCCTCATTGGCTAAACCGCAGGGAGGCGTGCCTTATCGCTCGTCGCGAGTCCTGCTCTCAATTCTATTGAGAGCAGGAGCAACTCTCGCCCCAGCGCTGCGGCCCCCCCTCACAGCGGGCCCGGCGCCATTGAGGGGAGGGCTCTCGTCCGTGCAGCGTCCGCCACAGCGGGCGCTGCAGTAGGCAGCGGGGGCAAGGCCTTAGGCTCCGCCAGTGAGAGCCTGGGGTGAATCCTCTGAAACGATCTTCTTACTTACAGCACCCCACCTGTGTAGGATTCTAGGAGTGTAGAATGTTCCCTACACAGGACCCACATACATAGTAAGCACATACACCGAAGTATATATAAGAACAGTTTACTGGGTATGAAACTTAACCATAACATCACATCACATGTTATCAACAGTAGTACTTCAGTGTCACCCTGTAACACTGCTCCTCATGGGTGATAACCCCATGCCATATACCAAAGTCCCAAGTGTCCCCAGAGTCCCCTCCCACCCAAGTGTGAGACAGCGCTGCCCACTAGATGAGATGAGGTTGGTGCACTTGGTGTATGATGCAGATACCTGCCGGGTATGTCCACACCCGGACACTCAGATGCGTGCATGGAATCCCTTGCTTCAGGATATGATCCAAGACGCCTCTGCCTTTTCCTCAACGGTGGGTGGCTCCCGCATGGAGTGATCCACCTTTAGACAGTCCCTTATCTCTGCAGCCGCAGAGAGTGATTCCCTCTTGCCATCAAGGGCCAGGATGTAACGCTTCCTGGCTGTAACCCTCACTATGCTGGTTCTACAGGACCCTGTCCCTATCCTAAGGGGAGTCCCTGCAGCAAACCACAAGCTGAGGTGAGTAGGGCCTAGCTGGGGCCTGGGGGAAACTTCTGGCCTAGTGCAGAAGGCTACTTTCCTTCCTGCACAAACACACCCTCCCCTCTCTGTGTCCCAGCTCCTACTGACTCATGTGCTTCACTCTCTGCTTATTGACCCAGCACACAACAATGTATCCAAAATGCAGCATGAGAATTTGTAAGCCTTATTGGCTGTCTGGCTGCATGTGACAGGGATCATAGGGCAGTCCCCAGAGGCTGCTGGGAGTTGTAGTCCTTTATGGCCCTCTTTAACATTGGGGCCGCGTGCACGCTGTGTAATGGCCGCCGCTGCTAACTGCGCGTGTGCGAACTGGGGGATGTCCCTGACTATGGAGCGCCTCTTCTCACTCCTTGTAATGGCCACTGCATCGCATCTGCGCACGCGCGAGCCTAACGCCAAACGCAAGATGGCTGTTGTGTCGCTTCTGCGCATGCGCGAGCCTCCGCGCCTGCGTGGACACAGTAAAGATGGCGACGCCCTGCCATTGATATCGCCGAGAGCCCCCGGCGACGCGCTCACCCCCGCAGCAGCACACACGTCAGGGGGAAAGAAACCAGGAGACGGGGACCCTGGCTACATATATATATATATATATATATATATATATATATATAACATTTAGTTATGGTGGTTGAGAAGGTGACTGAAACCCCTCCACAGCATAGCATATAGCAAATAAAAATATTACTTGTGAGCACATTCACATGTCTTAGACCAGTGGTGTGCAAAGTGGGGGGCGCAGGATTTTTCTGGAGGGGCACGGGGGCACTTGCAGAGGCCCCGCTCTCTTCCCCGAGGCATTAAAATGAAAAGCCGGGGGATCGCGTGAGGCCTCTGCAACAAAATTACCGGGGTTCAGATGTGTTGATGTGGCAAATGACCCCGCGGAGTCATGCGGAGTGACGTCACAAGTCGTGTCCATGGTAATGGGGTCACATGACATCACGTCACGTGACCCGCGGCGTCATTTGACGCCGCCGAGCGAGGGGGTCGTGAAAGCGAGGGGGAGCAGGCAGGGGGGTGCAGCTCCAAAAGTTTGCGCTCCCCTGTCACGGGAGACCAGGTTTATTAACACCTTTACCGGGATCATTGATTGAGCAAAGCAAGGTGGTAAAATAAATTGTAATTAACAGGGCTAACGAATAAATCTATCCTCTAAACGAAATTCACAAAAATTACCTCTGTAGGAGCCCTTTTCCTTGACCGGTGGGTACTCACGAAAGTCCTGGAACTGATTTCGGCATGCAATGCCAGCCGTGACCGCTACGTTCTCAAAAGCGGGACTTAGAAACTTTTCTGAGTTGAAAATCCTTGAAGCCGGCTCGCGTCTTTTCAGTACAGAGCATCTTTGTATTTGCCACTGTTGATTTGGCACTTGGAATCTGCGCCCCTGATTGGCTGCAAGTCCCCTTATGGGTTTCAGTGTCTCCTTCACCAACATCTACAGCCTATCAGAGAATGGGAATTTCCCTGACAGCCAATCACCGATTTGTCGGTAATGTAAAGCCGGGTGGGCACCTTTTCTCAGTCGTAAAGGGGCATGCGCCAACCTGGCACCTCTGCCTCTTTGCATACTGAGCCCTCCTGCTGTCCAGGCTCCACAGAGTCTGGGTTCTGGCAAATGGTGGCCGGATAGCCCTGTGTTAGCCCAGGATGCGGGTACTCAAGCAGAACTGCAGTACCCCTCCTGTTCTAACACCTTGGCATCCCTGAGGCTTTCAAGTCCTGGCTTCTCACAGACCCATAGGCACCAAGCTTGGTAGCCATCTGGTCCGCTTGGAATCCAGGACTTGGAAATCCCACAGTTCATTTACCGGTTACCAGTACCTACACCTATTAAATATAATCCTTTAATAAAATATACCGTGTCCTGTCTTATGTGTGGTAAAATATATAAGTCTCTGTTCTGGGGTCAGGGATGGAGTGAGTGTATATAGTACCTGCCCTCACTAGCCTCCTATTTGGCACACTTTTAAAACTTTTACACACACTAACCACTCTCAGCTTTATTACTTAGCTGGAGTGCCCCCTGAACCCCTATACTAGGTGCAGGGTATCTGGGCATGTAGCACCCTTTATAACAGGGAGCCCTCTATCTACTAGGGACCCCGTGGGTGATCGCAGGTATATATTAACCCCTTCATGCCCGGTTACCCTGTCTGGAAGATGCTGCAGCAGGAATCCTGGCGGTGAGTCGTAATAGCGCTTTCAGAGTCATAGTTTGACCGGAACAATGTGCTTGGTTGCATCCGAGAATCTCACTCGATTCCCGGATCCAATTCCTGGGCTATCCCATAACTCTGGAACCCCGATACATAGACACATTCTGTAAAGACTTTCTCTGACAAACCCAGTCTGAAACTTACAGCCTGGAAATCTCCCGGTCCCAGCATCCCAGGAAAGGCAAAACACACAGAAATATTTAATGTGCATAATTTGCACACAGTAATGCATTTAGGACATCTGGGTCCAAGAGCTGACACTATATCCCCAACACAAGGATCAGGGGTAACCAAGTGGGCTGAACCTTTATTAGTGAGCCTGGTTAACCCCTTCACCGTTACACCTCCCTCCTTAAGATGAAGGCTTTGTTACGACCGCCTCGTCCGCGGTTTAACTGGCCTGACACGTCTTGAGGTTGCTGGCTCACTGGGACTGTCCTGGCGTGAACGTCCATTGGCATTGCCGTGTTCACTGCCTTTCTTATGCTGGATGGAAAAGTCAAATTCTTGCAGGGCAAGACTCCAGTGAAGGAGCTTGCCATTGTCCCTGGACACCCTTCGTAGCCAACTCAAGGGGTTGTGATCAGTGATCACAGTGAATGTCCGGCCATACAAATAGGACTGCAGCTTTCTCAGAGCCCACACAAAAGCCAAACATTCTTTCTCAATGGTGGCATAAGTCACTTCCCTGGTATCAAGATCGCCGCCAGGCTCCGCCCCCAGCACGCGTCACGCGGCTGTACCTCTGGCATTCACAGACCACTATCTGTGCGCACGCAGCTGCGCAATGCTTCATCCGCGGAGGCGGGCTTCCGCAGTATCACCACGGCACCCACTCTGCGTCGCACTCCTCGTACGCGCGCACGCCACACGCCAACGAACACTAGCAGCATCAGCTGTGTTATACCAGCAGCCAATCCTACACTAACCTATCGGCTCGTGGCTTATGTGTGAGGTCATCATCTGCTAGTTCCTGATTGGTGCTTTCCCCTTTAAATGCCTTCCTGTTTCACTTTCACTTTGCTGAACATAAACACGGTTGTGCTGTGCTTGCTGCTTCTTGGATCTTGTCTGTTCCTGTGCCTTGCCTGACTCGTGTTGTGACCCCTGCTTGTACCTGGACCTGTCTCTTCTCTACCCCTGGACTTCGGCTTGTTATTGGACCCCCGCTCTCTCCTCTCCTCGATTACGGCTTCGGATAACGACAATACTTCTCTCTCCAACCTCGGATCACGGCAAGTACCACGGCTTCCCCGAACATTCCTACCCCGACCCAGCTCCACGACTCCGACTACGCATTCCGGACCTGGCTCCGTGGTTGTAGGGCAGCGGTTATATACATCCCCACCTCAGCCCCACGGTCTAGTCCTGTTTGTGGTGGGCGCAGTGTGACATTATGTTCAGCCACACAAACATGGACCCCGCTGAGGTGGGTCATCGATTGGACAAATATGACGGATGGTTTCAGGAGATCATTGGATCCTGTGCTCAAAGGGACAAACTGCTAGATCACCTTAACCAAGACCTAGCCGCCCTATCTGACAGGGTCAGGGTTCTTTCTACCTCTACTATTAACCCGCAGCATCTATACCTATTTCCACTCCAGTGGTCCCGACTTTTGAACCACGATTACCTACCCCTAACCGCTATGCTGGTGATCCTTTGGATTGTCGGGGATTCCTGAACCAATGTTCAATACAGTTCGAACTGCTTCCTTCTCATTTTTTCTCCCAACTCTCGAAAGTGGCATTCATCATTTCCCTTCTGACAGACGATGCCCTGGCCTGGGCCTCTCCGATCTGGGAGCTACGACCAGACCTGACCTCCGATATCAATCTCTTCACCGCTGAGTTCCAGAGGGTCTTCGACACACCTGGTCGCAAGGTAAATGCCGCTTCTACCCTTCTCAACATTTCTCAGGGGGACCGTACTGTGGCCCGCTATGCGCTGGAGTTCCGGACTGTGGCCTCTGAGACCGGCTGGAATGACGAGGCCCTGTCGGCAGCATTCTGGCAGGGGTTGTCCAAGCGTCTCATAGACAAGTTGGCATCCCAGGACCGTCCTGGAAGACTTGAAGACCTGATGGCTCTTTGCATCCGCATGGATCTGCGTCTTCAGGAGAGAAGAATGGAGAAGGGCAGGTGACAACAAGGTATACAACCTTCTACCTGTCATCCAGCAGGCTCTGTGCCTCCTGCAGCACCAACGCTAGATGAACCTAGGCAACTAGGAGGGACCAGGCTTTCGTTTGGTGAGAGGCAGCGCAGACGACGCGCAGGCCTATGCCTATACTGCGGGAACAATGGGCACCTACTGGCTACCTGCCCGCTGAGATCGGGAAAACTCCACAGCCCAGTAAGAGTCGGGAGGATCACGCTGGGCACCGCATCCTTACCGCCCTTGCAACCTTCCACTAGGATCAACCTCCCCATCACCATATCCGGAGAGACCTTCCAAGTCACGACACAGGGCTTTCTGGACTCCGGGTCGGGGGGGAAATTTTATTGACAAAGGATTTGCGGAGAGACACCGAATACCCTTGGTACTTAAGGATCGTCCCGTGGGTCTCGAAGCGATAGATGGCCATCCGCTGCAACCCACGTTCATCTCCCTTAAGACGGTACCCATACAGATATTGAACGGGGAGTCTCACTCCGATACTGTACAATTCGACGCCATCCATACCCCCTCAGCAGACGTCATACTGGGGCTTCCGTGGCTGCAGACACATAACCCCCTAATCTACTGGACGGAGTCTTTGCCTATCCGCTGGAGCCCTCAATGTCAGAAGTATTGCTTACCCCCTTCCAAGGCTTTGGCGGGAGTATCAGTACCTGATCCAGACAGAGTACAACTTCCAGTAGAATACGAAGACTTCCGGGATGTGTTCAACAAACAGCAAGCAGAGGAACTTCCACCGCATCGCCCATATGACTGCCCCATCGATTTGTTGCCCGGTGCCGTTCCACGTAGAGGTTGCTCCTATCCACTGTCTCTGCCTGAGACTAAAGCTATGAAAGACTACATTCAGGAGAATCTTCAGAGGGGTTTTATTCGAAAATCTTCCTCACCTGCTGGCGCAGGCTTCTTTTTTGTAAAAAAGAAGGATAGCTCGCTCCGTCCTTGTATAGACTATCGCGGCCGCAAACAGATTACCGTAAAGAATCGTTATCCTCTGCCGTTAATCTCCGAACTGTTCGATAGGCTACAGGGCGTCAACATCTTTACCAAGTTGGATCTACGAGGGGCCTACAACTTGGTAAGGATTCGTCAGGGGGACGAGTGGAAGACGGCTTTCAATACTCGCGATGGGCACTACGAGTACCTAGTGATGACGTTTGGTCTCTGCAATGCGCCAGCCGTATTTCAAGACTTCGTTAATGAAATCTTCAGGGACCTGTTAGACCAACATGTAATCATGTACCTGAGTGACATTTTGATCTACTCCAAAAACATTCAGGAACATCCAGTACATGTTAAACAAGTTCTTCAAAGGCTACGGGAGAATAAGCTCTTTGCCAAACTGGAGAAATGCCACTTTCATCAGTCTTCAACCTCCTTCCTCGGTTACATTATTTCGGACACCGGACTCACCATGGATCCCGACAAGGTCAAAGCAGTTACGGACTGGCCGTGTCCATTATCTCTTAAAGCCGTGCAAAGATTTCTTGGGTTCGCAAATTACTATCGGCGGTTTATTCAAAACTTCTCCTCTATAGTGGCACCTATTACGGCTTTAACCCAAAAAGGGGCGGATCCAACACACTGGTCTCCCGAAGCCACCAGAGCGTTTGAAAAATTAAAGAAAGCCTTTTCTTCTGCTCCCATCTTGGTACACCCAGATCCAGGGTTACCTTTCACGCTGGAAGTGGACGCCTCCGACGTAGGAGTTGGAGCAATACTGTCTCAGAGGAAAAACCCGCAGGCCTGCCCGCATCCATGTGCGTTTTTTTCCAAAAACAATTCTTCTGCGGAGAGAAACTACGATGTAGGAAACCGCGAACTCCTCGCAATAAAGTTGGCCTTAGAAGAATGGCGACACCTTCTTGAGGGTACTGAGACACCGGTCACTATCCTGACTGACCACAAGAATCTACTCTACATTGAAGGTGCGCTTCGCTTGGGGTCACGACAGGCACGGTGATCACTATTTTTCACCCGTTTTAACTTTCTTATATCTTATATTCCTGGTTCCAAAAACGTAAAAGCCGATGCACTATCCAGACAATTCCTGGTCGAGGTCAGAGCAGAGGATCGTCAACAGACTATACTTCCTCCCGCATGTATTTTGTCTGCCAACACCTTTGACACCTTACCACACATTACCAGGGCTCAACGTAACATCCCTGTAGGCCTCAAGGTTCCAGAAGGACGTCTATTCACTCCCACGAACTTCCATAGGAAAGTGATGGAATGGGGTCATGCTTCCTGGACCGCTGGTCATCCTGGCACCAGGAGAACAATCGACTTGTTGGAGCGTACCTTCGGTGGCCAGGCATGCGCAAAGACATTGAAAAATGTGTGGCTTCATGTCCCATATGTCCCATATGCGTACCAATTTTGGACTCAAACGCGACCCGTAGCTGACCAACTCTGCAGCCGTGACATCATCTTCCTGGACGGGCGCCGTGAGGGAGGCTCTGAACCGGCATACAGATCCGTGAGAGAAAGCCAGCCAAACACCCGAGGGAGGCGGTGAGCAGTTCGGGGAGCTTCTACCTTCTCCATTTGTGAGATACATGCATGATTTTTACTGGCACATTGTAAGTGCGCATTTTATTGACCCGTTTTTTAAATTATAAAGTTGTACCTTTTTGATCGCACTATGTAGTTCTCTCTCTATTATATATACATCATCCTGCTGACGGTATCTCTAACAAGGGGGGTCCAGATCACAGATGGGTGGCAACCCAATTTGCCAATTGCCTGATTAACTCATACATCTTGTGAGTAATACATTTATACGAGCCAAGACATCATCATTCCACTCTATAGAAACGTCTGCACTTAAATTGTATTTCTTTCCCCTTATGCTCCCCCTGGATGTTTGAGAAAAATACTTGAATCTTTGGAACCCGTGAAACAGGTCCCACCAGTGAGGTTTGAGCTGGGTGGTTGGACTTTTATCACCTTACATCACTTTTCATAAATTTATTCACTATTGTTATTGTTTATAGTTGTTTGCGCCTTATATCACTTATTTCACAATACTTAGAAGAATGGAGACACCTTCTTGAGGGTACTGAGACACCGGTCACTATCCTGACTGACCACAAGAATCTACTCTACATTGAAGGTGCGCTTCGCTTGGGGTCACGACAGGCACGGTGATCACTATTTTTCACCCGTTTTAACTTTCTTATATCTTATATTCCTGGTTCCAAAAACGTAAAAGCCGATGCACTATCCAGACAATTCCTGGTCGAGGTCAGAGCAGAGGATCGTCAACAGACTATACTTCCTCCCGCATGTATTTTGTCTGCCAACACCTTTGACACCTTACCACACATTACCAGGGCTCAACGTAACATCCCTGTAGGCCTCAAGGTTCCAGAAGGACGTCTGTTCACTCCCACGAACTTCCATAGGAAAGTGATGGAATGGGGTCATGCTTCCAGGACCGCTGGTCATCCTGGCACCAGGAGAACAATCGTCTTGTTGGAGCGTACCTTCGGTGGCCAGGCATGCGCAAAGACATTGAAAAATGTGTGGCTTCATGTCCCATATGCGCTCAGAATAAAACTGCTCGCAATAGGCCAGCAGGCCTTCTTCAATCACTACCAATTCCAGATCGTCCATGGACACATCTCTCCATGGATTTTATCGTGGAGTTACCCAGCTCTAAAGGGGTGAACACCATACTGGTGGTCGTGGATCGCTTTTCTAAACAGGTGCATTTCATCCCACTTAAAGGTTTGCCCAGCGCGCCTAAACTCTCAGAAGTCTTCATCAAGGAGATTTTCAGACTCCACGGTCCTCCACAAGTCATAGTCTCGGACCGAGGCTCGCAATTTATCTCCAGATTCTGGAGAGCCTTCTGCCAACGTCTGGGCATTTCACTTCATTTCTCCTCTGGGTACCACCCACAAACGAATGGACAAACGGAAAGGACCAATCAGTCTTTAGAACAGTTCATTCGCTGTTTTGTCTCGAATTCACAGGACAATTGGTCTGATCTCCTCCCATGGGCAGAATTTTCACATAATCTTAGAAATGAGTCCACTCAACAGTCCCCCTTTTTCATGAATTATGGATTTCATCCCTCGGCCTTTCCTTCCACAGTCTCCAGTTCGGGAGTTCCCGCCGCCGAGGACAGAATCCAGTGCCTCCAGGACTCTTGGGAGAAGATTCAGGGGAACCTGAGACAAGCTATCAATATGCTGAAGAAACAATGCGATCGTCACCGTCGGGAGGTTCCATCTTTTACTCCTGGACAAAAGGTCTGGCTTTCAACAAAGAATATTCGTCTCAAGGTCTCTTCACCCAAATTGGCACCCAGATTCATTGGCCCATTCGTCATTACAGAGACGGTCAATCCTGTCACCTACTGGCTTAAATTGCCGGCAACCATGAAGATTCCTTCCGCTTTTCACATTTCTCTTTTGAAACCCTTTATCCAGGATCCCCAATCATCCATTCAAGACTTTCCACCTCAGCCTGTTCTTGTGGAGGGTCAACAGGAGTTTGAGGTGCAGACAATCCTCGACTCCAGAGTATCAAGGGGGAAACTGCAATACCTCGTTCATTGGAGGGGTTTTGGTCCAGAGGAACGTGAATGGATTCCTCGGGAACAGGTACACGCTTCCAGATTGGTCAGGGCTTTTCATCACAGATACCATTTGAAGCCTGCCCTGGGTCGTCCGGAGGTCTCCCCTGAAGGGGGGGGTACTGTCAGGATCGCCGCCAGGCTCCGCCCCCAGCCCGCGTCACGCGGCTGTACCTCTGGCATTCACAGACCGCTATCTGTGCGCACGCAGCTACGCAATGCTTCATCCGCGGAGGCGCGCTCCCGCAGTATCACCCCGGCACCCACTCTGCGTCGCACGCCTCGTACGCACGCACGCCGCACGACCAACGAACACTAGCAGCATCAGCTGTGTTACACCAGCAGCAAATCCTGCACTACCCTATCGGCTCGTGGCTTATGTGTGAGGTCATCATCTGCTAGTTCCTGATTGGTGCTTTCCCCTTTAAATGCCTTCCTGTTTCACTTTCACTTTGCTGAACATAAACACGGTTGTGCTGTGCTTGCTGCTTCTTGGATCTTGTCTGCTCCTGTGCCTTGCCTGACTCGTGTTGTGACCCCTGCTTGTACCTGGACCTGTCTCTTCGGCTTGTTATTGGACCCCCGCTCTCTCCTCTCCTCGATCACGGCTTCGGATAATGACAATTCTTCTCTCTCCAACCCCGGATCACGGCAAGTACCACGGCATCCCCGAACTCTCCTACCTGACCCAGCTCCACGACTCCGACTACACATTCCGGACCTGGCTCCATGGTTGTAGGGCGGCGGTTATATACATCCCCACCTCAGCCCCGCGGTCTAGTCCTGTGTGTGGTGGGCGCAGCGTGACACCTGGGCAGTAACTTTCTGCTCAGGTACACCGTAATCGGAAGCATCAGTCTGCACCAAAAATGTCTTTGAGTAGTCAGGTGCTGCGAGGATGGGTGCTCTGGCCAGCGCTGTCTTGAGTGCCTGAAATGCTGTTTCACAGGCAGGAGACCAGGCTACCAGAACTGGGAGTCGCTTCAGTGTCAGATCTGTCAAGGGTTTAGCCACGGCGCTGTACTGTAGGACAAACTTCCTATAGTACCCAGCGATGCCTAAAACAGCCATAACCTGCTTCTTAATTTTGGGGACTGGCCACTGCACTATAGCCTCAGCCTTAGCTGGTTCAGGCTTGAGGTGCCCTCCGCCCACCCTGTGCCCTTGGTACAAAACCTCCGCCATACCTACTAAACACTTGGTGGGTTTCAGTGTGAGCCCTGCTTCCCTAATCCTGCTTAGCACCGCTGCTACCTGAACTAGGTGACTGTCCCACGTCCCACTAAACAGTGCAAAGCCATCCAGGTATGGCCGTGCGAAACCCTGCATCCCTTCCAGTAACCTATTGACCAGGCATTGGAAGGTAGCCGGTGCATTCTTCATCCCAAATGGCATTACTAAGAATTCATAGAGGCCACTTGGAGTAATGAATGCTGACTTCTCCCTAGGCTCCTGGGTCAGTGGGATCTGCCAATATCCTTTGCTCAGATCCATAGTGGTCATCTAACAGCTCGTCCATGCGGGGCATGGGATAAGCATCTGACACCGTTACCGCATTGAGCTGCCGGTAGTCCACACAGAAGCGGGTGGTCCAGTCCTTCTTAGGTTCAAGGACTACCGGACAAGCCCAAGGGCTCTGGGGTGGTACAATTACCCCTAGGGCCAGCATCTCCTCTACTTCCCTCTCTATACTGCCCTTCACCTCTGCTGATACCCGATAGGCATGCTCACCGGTAAGCACTGGTGATATGCTACGGTGCCCTCCCTGCCTAGATTCCCCTTGGAGATTCCCATTGCTCACCGGGTCCCCCATTGGTGGGCTACAGATAGCCAGCACTGATGCCACACTCGGTGCAAAATACTCCTTTAGCATATTAATGTGATAGGTCCTAGTTCTTCCTGTCTCTTCATATAACTGTACAACATAGTTGTACTCATTCATTTTTCTGAGAACCGTGTACGGTCCAGACCAGGAAGCTATTCATTTGTTCTGAAGAGTGGGCTTTAGAACAAGTACTTGCTGTCCTGGATGTATGATCTACTATGGGCATTGTGGTCATAACAAGCTTTCTGCTTTGTCTGAGCCTCCTTAAAGTTAGCCTGTGCCAACCCCATAAGCATTTCTAGCCGGTCTCTGAGATCTACTACATACTGAAGCACAGAAGCATCAGTATTAGTAGTCTCCCCTTCCCATCCCTTATGGAATAGGCCAAGAGGTCCCCGTACCCTGCGACCACATAGCAGCTCAAAGGGAGAGAACCCGGTAAATTCTTGCGGTACCTCTCAGTATGCAAACAGCAAATGCTGTAGGTGAATCTCCCTGACCTTCCCTTCAGCTAATATAAAAGCTTGCAGCATCTGTTTCAGGGTACCATTAAACCTCTCACATAGACCATTGGTCTGGGGGTGGTAAGGGGTCGTGCGCTGGGGCTTCACCCCGCACCGTCCCAGAGACACTGTAGCAACTCACTCATGAATTGCGACCCTTGATCGGTTAGAATCTCACTAGGGAAACCTACTCTAGTGAATATAACTAGCAATGCCTTTGCTACTGCCCTAGCATCGATGGTGGCAAGAGCTAAAGACTGAAACGTTGGATTTTTGGCTGTAAATAAATCATCTTTTTGCAAAGCCCGAGTGCCAGGATCTTTTCTCCTATCATGTTATTATATGGGACCTGCAGGATATTCCCTGATCCAGTGAGCCCTGGCAGCTGATTGTCAGTACAAGTAAGAAAGTGTGCCAGATTTACCTCTAGTAATTGGCAAGTGCTACAGCCTCAGGGTACCGGGTGGCAAAAACCACCACTATGAGAATGTAACGCTTGCTTTATCAACTGGGGATCATGAGAGGTCCCACTATGTCCATAGCTACCCTCTGGAAAGGTTCCCCAATTACCGGTAGGGGTTCAGGGTTGCCATAACCCGATCACCCGCCTTACCTACTCGGCGGCAAGCATCACAGGAGCGGCAGGAATCTGCCACAGCCCCTGATGCCCCCAGCCAGTAATAACGTTACAACAGTGGGGCTCCTGTCCGAGTGACCCCCTGATGCCCCGCTAGTGAAATCGAGTGGGCTACCTGTAACAACTGGTGCCTATACTCCCTCGGTACCACAAACTGTCACCTACCGGTCCAGACTCTATCTAGACCCATAGCCATCTGCTCTCTATATAAGACCCTGCGGTGCCAAGAGAATCGTTCTGACCCATTGTCCGAATTAGGCTTGGACGCCCGGAGCCTCATGCTCTCCAAGCTGGGGTCAGACTTCACCGCATCCTAGTCTCTAAGTCAGGGGAACAGGGAACAAGTAAAGGTAAGTCAGTACACTCTCGCGACCCAGTCTGGCTTTCCCGCCTGGTCTCCTCAGAGACCCCTGGAACTGTTGGTCCCAATTGCAGGGGGGTGGCGGATCCTTCAGGTGCAACTCCTGATGACTGACTCCTGGTAATCGCTGCAACAGGAGCCAGCTCTGCCGTGAAAACGCATGTTACATGCCCCAAGTCATTGTCAAAGAGGACCTCAGCACCTAACCTGGGCAATACCCCCACCTCCCTCATGCCACGTCCGGCACCACAATCAAGAAAGACCCGGGCAACCTGGAGGGACTTTGGTCCTCCGTCTGGCATGATCACTTGCATCCCGGTGCCCAGGAGCAAATCCTCTGGCCGGCCCATATCAGGTCAGACCAGGGTAACAGTGGCACCGGAGTCGAGCAAGCCGGCTGCTTGGCGAGCTCCGATGGTCACTGGTCACAGATGCCTCTGCCAGACATCATTGGACTGCATCCCAACTGGTGCAATCAGATGTTCCTCTGTCTCCGCTGCTGGTTCCGGGGTGACAAGTGCAGATTTCTCCGTGGAGGTTCCGAACATGGCTGGTCCGACGGCTGTACTTGACTCCTCTGTGTGAGCACATGGGCGACCGGCTTTGCAGCTGGAGAGCGTTGCCCATGATGGGGTCCACCAGACCTCGGAGGGTCTGGACAGTCTGGCTTGATGTGCCCAGTCTTGCTGCACTGGTAGCACCTCCTTTCGTGTCGGAACTCTGAAGTTTTGGGTGCACTGCCCGCTGCTGCAGGTTTACTCTTCCACTGAGGAGTGCTTTTGGCCCCCTTGGCCAAAGTGGCTGTGTCCTGGGTAGCCCCTTTCGTTCGCAACACCACCAGACTGGTGACAAACTCATCAGCCAGTTTTTCAGCATCTGTATAAGTCTTTGGCTTGCTGTCAAAGATCCATTAGCGCACGTCCGTTGGGCACTGCTGCAAAAACTGCTCTTTGTAGATTAAGTCCAGAAGCAAGTGGTACTTAGTAGCACCATACTCCGCCACCCACTGTCCCCCATGCAAAGCCATGCAGGAGGCAACAGCATGTAGGACTCTCCGGGCCATTTCTACTCGGACGGAAACATGCCCCAGAACGCTCTGGGGTGAGGGCATACTGGGTGAGCAGGAGGGCTTTCATATGTCTATAGTCATTGCCATATTCGTGTCCAATTGCCTGGAAAGTCTCTTTGGCCGCACTGGACAATAATGGGTCAAGCCACAAAACCCAGTCCCGCTCTGGTACTTTGTATCTGTGACACTGGGCTTCAAAGTTCCTGAGAAACTCATCAATTTTGTCTGTGCCATCCATGAACTTCCCAAAGCTGTGATGGTCCACTTGGGGGGGTTGCTTGCTCCCTGTTAACAAGGTGGGAGCGCAGGACTGATGTTCCTTGTGCGGCTGCAAGCAGCCGGACCCTTTCGTCCAGGGTTGCCCCCTCTCTCCATGAGACAAGGAGTGCGGCAATTCCGGGGGTGGCAAGTCCATTAGCCACTGGGGCTACCACAGCCGCAATCCCCCGAACCGGTGCCCCGACAATGTCCATGTGGGCACCCGCTCTCTCCCCATGTCCTTCCTCCACCACAGGGGCTGGATTAACCTCCTGGGCCCCTGGCTGATGTGTTACCACTGCAACTGCAGCTGCAAGCAAGTCCTTTTCTGGTGAAGCCATATGGGCTTCGTGAGCTTCTAAGTCCTCTTCCCGTAAAGTCTTTGACCGACCGTCTGTCGGTAGCCCATAGCTTTCACACCAGGCAATAATCTTTGTTCGGTCCCATGACCGGTACCGTCCTGATCGCTTGTCCATGTTCACCCGCAGGCACTAAGCTAAGAGGTAAAGAGAACCTGTTTTCCCTGCTTTGTGAAACGTGTGTAAGTTACCGCTTGTTTTGGGAGCTTGCAATCTTCAAGTTTCCCGCTATGTTATAAGACCCCGCAAGATTTTATAACATAGGCTCAATCGATCCCACCTCTGCCACCAGTTAATATAAGCCTGTCACGGGAGACCAGGTTTATTAACACCTTTTTATACCAGGATCATTGATTGAGCAAAGGTGGTAAAATAAATTGTAATTTATTTCAGGAAAAGGCATACTGTACACACAATGTAACACAATTTACAAGGTTAATACACTTACTGGGAACGGGGCTAACAAATAAATCTATACTGTAAACGAAATTTAAAAAAAATGATCTCTGTAGGAGCCCTTTACCTTGACAGGTAGGTACTCACGAAAGTCCTGGAACACACAGAAATCTTTAATGTCGCATAATTTGCACACAGTCACAGTAATGCATTTAGGACATCTGGGTCCAAGAGCTGACACTCTAGGACCTCAACACACGGATCAGGGGTAACCAAGTGGGCTGAACCTTTATTAGTGAGCCTGGTTTAATGGTTCCATGTAATAATGGATTTAAGACAAAAGGTGGCACTGTGTGCTCATTTGCATGTAATTTCCCAGAATCCCTTGCTGCAGTGGAAGCACTGTGTGCTAGCTGATAATGGTGAAAGGCAGGGTTGCAGACCTGTCTAAGACATGTGAATGTGCTCACAAGTAATATTTTTTATTATATATATATACACACACACACAGTATATAAACACACACATACACACACACATATATATGTAGCTTGGTCCCCCTTGTACCCTAACCTCCTGGTTGTAGCGCTGCTGGGGTTCTGCGGCTGCAGCGGTAGCCACTCCAGTGCACAGAGGAAGCGCTCAGGTGCCTGGCTGCCGGGTGAGGTTGCAGGCAGTGGTAGGAGAGCTCTGGCTGCGTGTGGGACACGAAGGGTGTTGGCGGGTATGGTTGTGTGTGACCGGAGGGGTTGTGGCTATATATATATATATATATATATATATATATATATATATGAATAAAAAGATAGAATCCGCAGCACACTCAAAATGAAAAGTTGTTTAAGCTGTGGCAGAGCTTGAGAAAAGACCTTGTGGTCAGAAACGTACGTCGCTCTGCTAGAGTTTCTGTGACTGCCTGATGTATACCGTGGATTGAACAACTTTTCATTTTGAGTGCGCTGCGGATTCTATCTTTTTATATATCTTACAGACTGGTCGGTGTTCCCTGTCTATCTGTCAGCACCTGGATTTCGGATAAGTATTTATTACTATTTGTATGAGTATAGTTCCTTTCTTGTGTGCACCCAGCTTCAGTATGTGTGTGTGTGTGTGTATATATATATATATATAGTGCAGAATAAATGAGTTCTTCGGTATTAGGTGATACCTTTTTTATTGGACTAACAATTTGTGTCATAGGACAAGCTTTCGAGAGTTCTCCTCTCTTCTTCAGGTCAGGCAATACTGATATACACAGGAATCTATGGCTAAAACAGTGTAGAGGAAAAAAACCCAGATATGTACTGTAGATAAGGTAGGGTGTTAAAAGTGTTTGAAGCCAGGGGAGGGTGACAAGGAAAGGTGAGGAGGGGGAGGGATGCTGGGGGGGGGGGGGGGGAAGAGAAAGTGTGGATGAGAATTGAGGCAAGCAGGATAACTACAAACAATTTTGATAGGGTGTGAGAAAACCCATGTCCGCATTAAGTCCTTTGGTTTTGGTGTCAAAGAGTCTTATCATTCTGAGTTCAAATGTTTTCCGTTCTTGGGTGCGTTTAAACATTCCATTGAGGATTTTGATTTTTAGATCATTTGTGAATGATCTGCCCGTGAGAAGTGATGTCCCACAGGTGAGCAGTATCTTCCTTCTTCGTGATGGAGTATAGAGTGTCTGTGCATATTCATTATTCCTTGTAATTTTTAGAGAGAGAGGAGAGAGGAGAGAGAGGATGAGAGGAGAGAGAGAGAGAGAGAGAGAGAGAGAGAGAGAGAGAGGAGAGAGGAGAGGAGAGAGAGTGAGAGAGAGAGAGAGAGAGAGAGAAGATGAGAGAGAGAGAGAGAGAGAGAGAGATCATCCTAGCAAGGGAAGACAAAGGACAGCAGTCTATTTTTTAGATTACCCATTGATATTCATCCCATTGCTGTCTATATGAGCGCTGCAATATTGCTAAAGACGTTCCCTTTCTGCTGTTGGATCGTTGCCTAGTTTTGCTTACAGCTGTGTTTTGCAAGGAGAATATTGCGTCGCCTGGCTACGTGGGACGCCTTCCGGCTCTTTGCTCTGACTGGCCGGGCTGTGCATACGCTCCAATTGACGCTGTGAAGTATCCTCCAAAGCACTTTGGTGTCGTGATTCACGCAGCGCGTTGCCTAGGCACCAAAGGACGCGACCCAACGGCACTCCAAGTGGCCGCCAGCAGCAAGAGCATGCACACTGTTTGATGCTTCCTTCCACACAGCTGATCTTATGACGGCTGTAATGCGACTCCTGACACTATGGGATTGATCATGGGACTAATTAGCTATCCAGATTGCTCTCACTTGGTGTGGGTTTAGGTATATAAGGTATCCACTGGCCAGTGTTCTCCAGCACTACCCTGAGGAAGGTCCTACAAGGACCGAAACGTTGGTCTTGTTTGTGCTGTACCATCTGAAAACAGGTTTTTTTGTTGCCCATTTATCCTTGAGTGCTGTCCTTTGTCTTCCCTTGCTAGGGAGTGACTGCTTTCTCTGTTTATTTCTATAGGGACAGGCACCATACCATAGGCACCATACCATTTCACTTTGATGGGAATGCAAGCCGCCCCTCTGTTTTATTGTATATATATATATATATATATATATATATATATATATATATATGTAGAGGTATCAGTACCGTGTTAGCCGAGCTAACATTGTAACATCACCGGAAGAAGAGATCAGTGTATCTCGAAAGCTCGCACAAATAAAAGCATTTCGTTAGCCACAGAACGGTATCATCTATTTATTTTTTGATTATATATATATATATATATATATATACATACAGTGTTCGACAAATCCATTTGCTTACAGGCCCGGGGCGACTGATTTGACCCCGTGGCGACCTCCTCATGGCCGCCCAAGCAGCGCACACGGTGTGCGCGCTGAAATGGTTTTTAATTTTTTTTCAAAATACAGCAACCTGATTGGCTGACAGGACTTTGGCGGGCTGCCAAGAATTTTTCCCCTCAAAGCCACGCATGCGGATCTGCTTCCTTTCCTGCCTGCTGCTTGAAGAAGTTAGTAGATAGCTGGTAGCAGGGTGTCCCCCCCCCTTGCCCCCAGCTTCCTCCTCGTCACCGTGTCTGCCCGCGGAGCGGGAGGTGGTAGCGGGGTGTTACTCCCCCGCAGTCTCCGCTTAACCCCCGGTCTCCGTGTCTGACCGCAGCCGGTGGTCCCCCCCCCTGCCGCCTCACATGGCCCCCGTCGCCTCACATGGCCCCCCTGCTCCCTGCCGCCTCACATGCCCTCCCCCCTGCCGCCGATATTCCGCCCTGCCTCACATGGCCCCCCTGTCGCCTCACATGGCCCCCCTGCCGCCGACAGTCCCCCCTGCCGCCTCACATGCCCCCCCCCTGCCGCCGATATTCCGCCCTGCCTAACATGCCCTCCCCCCTGCCGCCGATATTCCGCCCTGCCTCACATGGCCCCCCCTGCCGTCGACAGTCCCCCCTGCCGCCTCACATGACCCCCCTGTCGCCTAACATGCCCCCCCTGCCGCCGACGATCCCCCCCTGCCGCCGACAGTCCCCCCCCTGCCGCCGATGGTTGTCCCCCCGCCTCACATGGCCCCCTCTGCCACCGACGGTCCCCCTCTGTCGCCAATGGTCCCCCCGCTACCGACAACCCCCCCCTGCCGCCGACAGTTCCCCCCCCTGCCGCCAATGGTCCCCCCCCCTGCCGCCGACAGTCCCCCTCTGCCGCCGACGGTCCCCCTCTGCCGCCGACGGTCCCCCTCTGCCGCCGACGGTCCCCCTCTGCTGCCGACGGTCCCCCTCTGCCGCCGACGGTCCCCTCTGCCGCCGACGGTCAGCCCCTCATGCTGCTGATAGTCCCCCCCGACTCACATGGCCCCCCTGCTGCCCACCCTGCTACCCACCCAGTGTCTCTGTGTCGTACCCACCCAGTGTCTCTGTGTTGTACCCATCCACCCAGTGTCTCTGTGTCTCACCCACCCAGTGTCCCTGTGTCTCACCCCCCCCCACCCAACACTCCCTGTGTCTCAGCCTCCCTCCCACCCTCCGGGTCTCAAATCCCTGTGTCTCACCCACCCTCCCTGAGTCTCACCCATCCACCCTCCCTGTGTCTCAACCCTGTGTCTCACCCACCCATCCACTCTCCCTGTCTCACCCATGTGTCTCACCCACCCACCCTGTGTCTCAAACCCACCCACCCTGTGTCTCACCCACACACCCAGTGTCCGTGTCTCACCCACCCAGTGTCCCTGTGTCTCACCCACCCACCGTCTCACCCACCCACCCTCCCTGTGTCTCAACCTTGTCTCAACCACCCACCTTCCTGGTGTCTCAACCACCCACCCTCCGTGTCTCACCCACCCATCCACCCTCCCTGTGTTTCACCCACCCATCCACCCTCCCTGTGTCTCACCCACCCATCCACCCTCCCTGTGTCTCACCCATGTGTCTCAAACCCACCCATCCTGTCTCAAACCCAGCGACCCTGTCTCAAACCCACCCACCCTGTGTCTCAAACTCACCAACCCTGTGTCTCACCACCCACCCAGTGTCCGTGTCTCACCCACACACCCAGTGTCCCTGTGTCTCACCCACTCAGTGTCCCTGTGTCTCACCCACCCACCGTCTCACCCACCTTCCCTGTTTCAACCTTGTCTCACCCACCCTCCCTGTGTCTCAACCTTGTCTCACCCACCCTCCCTCTCAACCTTGTCTCACCCACCCTGTGTCTCACCCACCCACCATCTCACCCACCTCCCTGTGTCTCAACCTTGTCTCACCCACCCTCCCTGTGTGTCAACCTTGTCTCACCCACCCTCCCTCTCAACCTTGTCTCAATCTCAACCTTGTCTTACCCACCCTCCCTGTGTCTCAACCTTGTCTCACCCACCCTCCCTGTGTCTCAACCTTGTCTCACCCACCCACCCTGTGTCTCAACCTTGTCTAAAAGTGTCTCAACCTTGTCTCACCCACCCTCCCTGTGTCTCAACCTTCTCACCCACCCACCCTCCCTGTGTCTCAACCTTGTCTCTCAACCTTGTCTCACCCAGCCACCTTCCCTGTGTCTCAACCTTGTCTCACCCAGCCACCCTCCCTGTGTCTCAACCACCCACCCTCCCTGTGTCTCACCCAGCCATCCACCCTCCCTGTGTCTCATCCACCCATCCACCCTCCGTGTCTCACCCACCCACCCTACCTGTGTCTCACCCACCCATCCACCCTCTCTGTGTCTCACCCACCCATCCACCCTCCCTGTGTCTCACCCACCCATCCACCCTCCCTGTGTCTCACCCACCCATCCACCCTCCCTGTGTCTCACCCACCCATCCACCCTCCCTGTGTCTCACCCATGTGTCTCACCCACCCACCTTGTGTCTCAAACCCACCCACCTTGTGTCTCAAACCCACCCACCTTGTGTCTCAAACCCACCCACCCTGTCTCACCACCCACCCAGTGTCCCTGTGTCTCACCCACACACCCATTGTCCCTGTGTCTCACCCACTCACCCACCCAGTGTCCCTGTGTCTCACCCACCCTGTGTCTCAACCTTGTCTCACCCACCCTCCCTGTGTCTCAACCTTGTTTCACCCACCTACCTTCCCTGTGTCTCAACTACCCACCTTCCCTGTGTCACAACCACCCACCTTCCCTGTGTCTCAACCTTGTCTCACCCAGCCACCCTCCCTGTGTCTCAACAACCCACCCTCCCTGTGTCTCAACCTTGTCTCACCCACACTCCCTCTCAACCTTGTCTCAATGTGTCTCAACCTTGTCTAAAAACACACCCACCCTCCCTGTGTCTCAACCTTGTCTCACCCACCCACCTTCCCTTTGTCTCCACCTTGTCTCACCCACCCTCCCTCCCTGTGTCTCCACCTTCTCACCCACCCTCCCTCCCTGTCTCCACCTTGTTTCAACCCACCCTCCCTCCCTGTGTCTCCGCCTTGTCTAACCCACCCTCCCTCCCTGTGTCTCAACCTTGTCTCACCCACCCTCCCCCCTGTGTCTCCACCTTGTCTCAACCAACCACCCACCCTCCCTGTGTCTCAACCACCCACCCACCCTCCCTGTGTCTCAACCTTGTCTCACCCAACCACCCTCCCTGTGTCTCAACCTTGTCTCATCCCTGTGTCTCCACCTTGTCTCACCCACCCACCCTCCCTGTGTCTCAACCTTGTCTCACCCACCCACCCTCCCTGTCTCAACCTTGTCTCACCCACCCACCCTCCGTGTCTCAACCTTGTCTCACCCACCCACCCTCCCTGTGTCTCAACCTTTTCTCATCCACCCACCCTCCCTGTGTCTCAACCTTTTCTCATGTGTCTCAACCTTGTCTCCCCCACCCACCCTCCCTCCGTCTCCCCCACCCACCCTCCCTCCGTCTCCCCCACCCACCCTCCCTCTGTCTCCCCCACCCACCCTCCCTGTGTCTCCCCCACCCACCCTCCCTGTGTCTCCCCTACCCACCCTCCCTGTGTCACCCCTACCCACCCTCCCTGTGTCATAGCACATAACTCCAACGTTTCGATCCCTCTGGGGGATCTTCCTCAGGGGGGTGCAGAGAACAAATGACCATTAGTGACTTATATACCCATCACCTCAGTGACATAAACCACACCCACTCATTAAAAAACATCATATTTGCACGCAAAAGCAGGTGAAAATCACAGAGTCGAGGAGGATCAGCTGCATCCATACTGCAATGTTCCCATTGGTCTATTCCAATCATGTGACTTGATACCGTGTGGTGTCTCCGTCACTAGGACGCTTCCCCACACTCTCTGCATAGCTTCCACAGTTGGCATGGTAACCGCACCTGCGTGATGGCCAAAAACGCAGCTCTAAGCCTTCCTAATGCGTCCGTGGTGGTCATAGTGAAGGAGGATCAGCTGCATCCATACTGCAATGTTCCCATTGGTCTATTCCAATCACATGACTTGATTCCGGTTACCATGCCAACTGTGGAAGCTATTCGGAGAGTGTGGGGAAGCCTCCTAGTGACAGAGACACCACACGGAATCAAGTCATGTGATTAGAATAGACCAATGGGAACATTACATGATACCTGCTGGTAACAGGAGGGCTGAGTCGCCCGCTGGTGGTATTGGGGACACAGGACAGCTAGCACCACTCACAGATAATTTACTCACAGCTAGGTTTACTCACAGCTAGGTTTACTCACAGATAAGACCCAGTTGTAGTTCCCCATGGGCCTCTTTGGCATTGGGGCCGCGTGTGCGATCTGCACTGCGCAAACTTCTAATGGCCGCTGCCACCGCTAACTGCGACTGTGGGCCGTCCCTGCAGTATGGAGCGCCTCTTCTGCCAGTTCCCTAACCCCAAAATGGCCGCTGCATTGCTACTGCGCATGCGCGAACTTCTGCGCATGCGCGAACACATCAAAGATGGCGGCACCCTGCAGAGGGAGCCGCCGGCCAGCCCGTCGCCACCCGCAACTACCCCCACCATGGCGAAGGTAAGGGAGGGGGAAAGGGAGGACCGGGGAGCCAGAGGGGACCTGGCTACATATATATATGTGTGTGTGTGTGTCCACTTTCCGTTGTTTCTGTGCTCTGCATGTGTAGATGTCAAAATACGCAGTTAACTAGTCTCCAGCTAGTTTGCCATACAAATGCATGAGTTACTTTTCCAAGGGAGCTGGAAACACATTGACATTAGAAGGGTACAATTTGCTGGAGTGGAAAATTGAGAACCAAGCAATTTGTGTACTCTGCAGTATGTCTTTTTACCCCTTTACTACTCCGGGGGCTGCGGAGAACGGAGGCTTTGTACCGCAGGCTCCTGGCTGGAGAAGATCACACACAATGCAGCACATTATCAGCGGCTTTATATAGCACCACTCACACGGCACCTGGAGGTTGCAGCTCGTATTATAACATTGCTTATTGTCACTTCTTTGCTCCCTGCCCTGTCTCCCTGACCCTCTGCATGACCCAGCGTTGGCTCACTCTGTCCCCTCTGGCTCTCCTCTCTCCCACCTTTTTGTTTCAGTGCAGCTCTGTGCTCTCTCCCTTTCCTTGAAACCATGTTTTCCCCCCTTTCTCTTACCATTGTTTTCCATTTACCCTGCCTCTTTATTTGATACCTTTTCTCTGTCTCTCACTTCCTTTCCTTCTCACCTCTTCTATTCCCCCACTCATCCATTTACAGCTCCCTGTATGCACCATATTCAGTACAGTACAGCCAGCAGCAGTTAATGCCTTTCCACTGTGCTAACTTCCATTCAAGTGAAAGGAAGCTAACACATTAACCACACTGAATACAGTATGTTAGAGGCGTTGCACTACTGTATATAGAATGCAGGTCATTAGTCCTTTGTCCTCACATTCTCATGCTTCGGGTGGGATGTTGGTCCAGGTGGGCCAAGTTGTTTTTATCTGCTATCACATGCCATGTTTGCCATCCGGCAGTGCGAGACGGTTTAACAGACTTTAATCTCATGTTGTATTAAATAAAGATTTATTTTCTTGCCCTAAACCAAAGTATACAGGAAGAACTAGCCCCGCACACAGCTAGCCCCGCGCACAGCTAGCCCCGCACACAGCTAGCCCCGCGCACAGCTATCCCCGCGCACAGCTAGCCCCGCGCACAGCTAGGTCAGCGCACGGATAGCTCCGCGCACCGCTAGCCCCGCGCACAGCTAGCCCCGTGCACAGCTAGCCCCGCGCACAGCTAGCCCCGCGCACCGCTAGCCCCGCGCACAGCTAGGTCAGCGTACGGATAGCTCCGCGCACAGTTAGCCCCGCGCACCGCTAGGTAAGCGCACAGCTAGCCCCGCGCACAGCTAGCCCCGCGCACAGCTAGCCCCGCGCACAGCTAGCCCCGCGCACAGCTAGCCCCGCGCACAGCCAGCCCCGCGCACAGCTAGCCCCGCGCACAGCTAGCCCCGCGCACAGCTAGGTCAGTACATAGCTAGCCCCGCGCACAGCTAGCCCCGAGCACAGCCAGCCCCGCGCACAGCTAGCCCCACGCACAGCCAGCCCCGCGCACAGCTAGCCCCGCGCACAGCTAGCCCCGCGCACAGCTAGCCCCGCGCACAGCTAGCCCCGCGCACAGCTAGCCCCGCGCACAGCCAGCCCCGCGCACAGCTAGCCCCGCGCACAGCTAGCCCCGCGCACAGCTAGGTCAGTACATAGCTAGCCCCGCGCACAGCTAGCCCCGCGCACAGCCAGCCCCGCGCACAGCTAGCCCCGCGCACAGCCAGCCCCGCGCACAGCTAGCCCCGCGCACAGCTAGCCCCGCGCACAGCTAGCCCCGCGCACAGCCAGCCCCGCGCACAGCCAGCCCCGCGCACAGCCAGCCCCGCGCACAGCTAGCCCCGCGCACAGCTAGCCCCGCGCACAGCTAGGTCAGTACATAGCTAGCCCCGCGCACAGCTAGCTCCGCGCACAGCTAGCCCCGCGCACAGCTAGCCCCGCGCACAGCTAGGTCAGCGTACGGATAGCTCCGCACACACAGCTAGCCCCGCGCACCGCTAGGTCAGCGCACAGCCAGCCCCGCGCACAGCCAGCCCCGCGCACAGCTAGCCCAGGGCACAGCTAGCCCCGCGCACAGCTAGCCCCGTGCACAGCTAGCCCCGCGCACAGCTAGCCCCGCGCACAGCTAGCCCCGCGCACAGCTAGGTCAGTACATAGCTAGCCCCGCGCACAGCTAGCCCCGCGCACAGCTAGCCCCGCGCACAGCTAGGTCAGTACATAGCTAGCCCCGCGCACAGCTAGCTCCGCGCACAGCTAGCCCCGCGCACAGCTAGCCCCGCGCACAGCTAGGTCAGCGTACGGATAGCTCCGCACACAGCTAGCCCCGCGCACCGCTAGGTCAGCGCACAACTAGCCCCGCGCACAGCTAGCCCCGCGCATAGCTAGCCCCGCGCACAGCTAGCCCCGCGCACAGCTAGCCCCGCGCACAGCTAGGTCAGTACATAGCTAGCCCCGCGCACAGCTAGCCCCGCGCACAGCTAGCCCCGCGCACAGCTAGCCCCGCGCACCGCTAGCCCCGCGCACAGCTAGGTCAGCGTACGGATAGCTCCGCGCACCGCTAGCCCCGCGCACCGCTAGCCCCGCGCACAGCTAGCCCCGCGCACAGCTAGGTCAGCGTACGGATAGCTCCGCGCACAGCTAGGTCAGCGTACGGATAGCTCCGCGCACTGCTTGCACCGCGCACAGCTAGCCCCGCGCACCGCGCACAGCTAGGTCAGTACATAGCTAGCCCCGGGCACAGCTAGGTCAGGGCACAGCTAGGTCAGGGCACAGCTAGGTCAGGGCACAGCTAGGTCAGCTCACAGCTAGCCCCGCGCACAGCTAGCCCTGCGCACAGCTAGCCCCCGCACAGCTAGGTCAGGGCACAGCTAGGTCAGGGCACAGCTAGCCCCGTGCACAGCTAGCCCCGCGCACAGCTAGGTCAGCTCACAGCTAGCCCCGCGCACCGCTAGCCCTGCGCACAGCTAGCCCCGCGCACAGCTAGGTCAGCTCACAGCTAGGTCAGCTCACAGCTAGGTCAGCTCACAGCTAGGTCAGCTCACAGCTAGCCCTGCGCACAGCTAGGTCAGCTCACAGCTAGCCCTGTGCACCGCTAGGTCAGCTCACAGCTAGCCCCGCGCACAGCTAGGTCAGCTCACAGCTAGCCCCGCGCACAGCTAGGTCAGCTCACAGCTAGGTCAGCTCACAGCTAGGTGAGCTCACAGCTAGGTGAGCTCATAGCTAGGTCAGCTCACTGCTAGGTCAGCTCACAGCTACTGTAGCCCTGCGCACAGCTAGGTCAGCTCACAGCTAGCCCCGCGCACAGCTAGGTCAGCTCACAGCTAGCCCCGCGCACAGCTAGGTCAGCTCACAGCTAGCCCTGCGCACAGCTAGGTCAGCTCACAGCTAGCCCCGCGCACAGCTAGGTCAGCTCACAGCTAGCCCCGCGCACAGCTAGGTCAGCTCACAGCTAGCCCCGCGCACAGCTAGCCCCGCGCACCGCTAGGTCAGCTCACAGCTAGGTCAGCTCACAGCTAGGTCAGCTCACAGCTAGGTCAGCTCAAAGCTAGGTCAGCTCACTGCTAGGTCAGCTCACAGCTAGCCCCGCGCAAAGCTAGGTCAGCTCACAGCTAGCCCTGCGCACAGCTAGGTCAGCTCACAGCTAGCCCCGCGCACAGCTAGGTCAGCTCACAGCTAGCCCCGCGCACAGCTAGGTCAGTTCACAGCTGGCCCCAAGCACAGCTAGCCCAGCGCACAGCTAGGTCAGCTCACAGCTAGGTCAGCTCACAGCTAGCCCCGCGCACAGCTAGGTCAGCTCACAGCTAGCCCCGCGCACAGCTAGCCCAGCGCACGGCTAGGTCAGCTCACTGCTAGGTCAGCTCACAGCTAGCCCCGCGCACAGCTAGGTCAGCTCACAGCTAGGTCAGCTCACAGCTAGGTCAGCTCACAGCTAGGTCAGCGCACAGCTAGGTCAGCTCACAGCTAGGTCAGCTCTCTGCTAGGTCAGTGCACAGCTAGCCCAGCGCACAGCTAGGTCAGCTCACAGCTAGGTCAGCTCACAGCTAGGTCAGCGCACAGCTAGGTCAGCTCACAGCTAGGTCAGCTCACAGCTAGCCCAGCGCACAGCTAGGTCAGCGCACAGCTAGGTCAGCTCACAGCTAGGTCAGCGCACAGCTAGGTCAGCTCACAGCTAGGTCAGCTCACTGCTAGGTCAGCGCACAGCTAGGTCAGCGCACAGCTAGGTCAGGGCACAGCTAGGTCAGGGCACAGCTAGGTCAGGGCACAGCTAGCCCCGCGCACAGCTAGGTCAGGGCACAGCTAGCCCCGTGCACAGCTAGGTTAGCGCATAGCTAGGTCAGCGCACAGCTAGCCCCGCGCACAGCTTGTCCCACGCACAGCTAGGTCAGCGCACAGCTAGCCCCACGCACAGCTAGCACGGTGCACAGCTTGTCCCACGCACAGCTAGGTCAGCGCACAGCTAGCACGACGCACAGCTAGGTCAGCGCACAGCTACTGTAGGTCAGCCCACAGCTAGCACCACTCACAGATAATTTACTCACAGCTAGGTTTACTCACAGCTAGGTTTACTTACAGGAGTGGCTCAGTGAGTAAAGACACTGACTGGCACTGAGAGTTTGAAGCAGGGGAGTCTGGTTCAATTCCTGGTGTCGGCTCCTTGTGACCTTGGGCAAGTCACTCTATCTCCCTGTGCCTCAGGTGCCAAAAAATAGATTGTAAGCTCCACGGGGCAGGGACCTCAGCCTGCAAAATGTCTCTGTAAAGCGCTGCGTACAACTAGCAGTGCTATACAAGAACATGCTATTATTATTATAAGACCCAGGACAAGACTGACTGGTAATGCTTGGAGCAGCTTTTTACACCTAACACTTAACACCACCCACAAACTCTGCACTAAGCAAAATTAATTAGTATTATTTTTTCCATCCCTTACATAGAATTCAAATATTTGTATACATTAACATAATATAGTACTGCAAATAACAAAAAACACAGCAATACACAATAAGATAGTATTTGTAATTCAAATATTCATGCTATCTCCCCCCCTGCATTCTCACAGCAGTGTAATTCAAGCACACGCACACAGGAGAGAAACAGACTGCTGAAGGTAAGTGAGATCTTTTACCAAAAGTAAAACGGCACACAGTATAATTATCTTTGTCGTTTCTGACTTAGTAAATCAGAATTAGTTATTTATGGATAATTTTAGTGTTTTTAAAAGAGACAATTATTTTTGCAATCTATTGAGCTATGTACTAAAGATTATATTTGAAATTGTTTAGTGCAGAGGTTTTCAACTGCAGTCCTCAAGCCACCCGACAGGTCAGGTTTTCAGGATATCCCTGCTTCAGCACAGGTGGCTCGCAGTCCCTGCTTCAGCAATTGTGGCTTAAACAGTCCCTGCTTCAGCGCACATGGCTCAATCAGAGGCTCAGTCTATGAGTGACTGGTTATAATGAGAGTTGCTAAAGAGGTTATTTGTGAGTAAATGGTGGGACTAACGTCCAATAATAAGACCGTGTGGGTAAGATTACATTCACTGTAATCAACAGCTGTTGGGAAGAGAAAAAGATATGTAACAATTTGGGACTATGACGTGATGACTTCGAGAGTCAGACAAGTTTGGGTTGATTTCCTTATATGAGGGTAAGAGCTGTGACCAGTCATACATTATGTCAGATACATTATGTCGCTTACATTATGTCACATACAGTAGATTCAGATAGACTAAGATACATGGGGGTCCCTTATTCACAGAGAATACTTAAGACAGAATAGCCTATGTAGGTAATTATCTCTTTTTATAGAGGAATATCAGATTCGTTAGCTGGGTAAAGGATAACACCAGGAGAGGGATATAAAAGGATAGGTAGGGCGTTCCATACAGAAAGAAGAAAGGATGGACAATGGTCTGCCACCTTGTAGAACACATGTAAGAACATGATATGAAATACCATATCTCTGTGAGTGGATATTGAATAGCCGTTTCTTACAGTACTGTATGTCCCAAACCTGAATGCAGACATTTTATATCTTAGAAGAAGATATGATAGATAAATTATATTTTACATGCTTTGAGGCCCATTGGGAGAAAATTAAGTTGTTATTATTATATGTAACCTGGGTCCCCTCTGGTCCCCCGTAGCCCCCTACCTCCTGGAGTGGATGCGCTAGGCAGCAGAGGCAGGGGGCAGGTTCTGGCGCCGACGGGAAGGTTGCGCAGGCGAGCGCATCGCCGGAGGATCCTGCAGCTCCCTTTGCAGGGCGCCGCCATGGTGTGATTGGCTGCGCATGCGCAAGATGCCTCACGAGAGGGGATACTCTCAGATTTATCCACTGCCTTCTACTTTTCAATGTCTGGTAAGCGGCCAGCCTAGTTTGTGTTGGAGTGCACATGTGACCTATTCTTTTTAGTGTTTTAATTATATACATTGAGTTGTTGTATTAAATGTTTTTTATTTAAAATCAGTCATTTGATTGTCTCAGCATTCGTTGTCTTGTATGTTTTTTAGTTACTGTATCACACTATGTTTGTTTTTATATTATTTTTTACATGATTGATCATCTTCATGAGGAGAGCCCAAGTGGACACCACCTTCCATCTGGTTGTATACCTTTTTTTTATTTTTTATATATTCACCTTGAGGCCAAGCGCCACAGATATAACCTTTTTTTTCCTTGCTCCTTATCTGACCTAGGGTGTCAGAGTTATATCATAGGCTGCAGCCCATTTCTCAGTAGTTTTCTATTAGCGCTGCCTTTTTGTTGTTTAGAATCTCCAGCTCTAAACTTGTTAAAATTCTATATTAAACCAAGTACAAATGCTGCAAAATTGTCTGTGTTTTCATCCCATGATTGAATTTTTTTAACGAGGGGCCTACAAAACGCTTTTATTGTGTTGGCATATAAAGCCTCTGGTGCTTATGTTCATTAAAAGAAGGAGTTTTTCATTCTGTCTTTTCTTCCTCATTACTGTATGTGGAGCAAGAATTGGCGTGTAGAAGTGATGGTTATTATTGACCATTCATCAGCTCATAAAATATTTACTGCGCTGTTAATTTTCTTTATCATTGCTGCAGTCTTGCTTCTCACCGAGGTTTTTTTCCCCTGTCTGCCTTTCCATTTCCTGATTGCTTCCTATCTTCCCCGAGCTGGAAACTGACCGATAATCTTCCCCCTGGTCTAAAAGTGACATTGATTTATTCTTTCCACATACATTTTTCTTTATCTGCGTCCAGAGAATTCTGCCCCTCAAATGATTCAATATAGTGAGTTATATAGGTAACCCCCTGGTAAGATGCGTGCAGCTTACACACATACACTGCCCCCTGCCTGTAATAGGATCCGTATTTATCCTAAATCAATGTGTTGCTGGTCACTCAAGTTTTTAAGGGGTTAACGCGTGGGCAAAATTACATCCTAGCATTTGGTGGTGGTTTAAAGTAGCGGTCCTACGTATAGGGTTGCCAGGTGGCTTGTCCAAAAATACTGGGCACAATGGTGAAAGGTGCGACGCAGGCGAGAATCGCTGGTAGGGAAGAATGTTCTTTATAAAGGACCTGACTGTTCTGTCATTTGTTCTAAAATTCACTCCAAGTATTCACCAATTTGCACCAATTTATATTCTATTTCGTAAAAAATCTGGGGAGGAGTCTTGGGAGAGAGCGCCCTTCCGAGGATTGTTTTAGGAAATAGAATATGAAATAGTGCAAATTGGTGCAAATTGGAGTGAAATTTGGAACAAATGACGTAATGGTCAGATCATTTATAAATAACTGACCTGCAGTCATACAGTACATGGCGAGCAATACTGATATTACTGCTCCTCCCACAAATTCCAAGATTGTTGCACCCCTCCTCATCTTCTCTCTCCCCGCATGTCCTCGCACCCTCCCTTGTCCTCTCACCCCCTCCCTTCATCCTCTGTTACCCCCCATCCCTTCATCCTCTCACCCCCCCATCCCCTCCCTTCATCCTCTCACCCCACATCCCTTCATCCTCTCACCCCCCTCCCCCTCCCTGTCATTAGTACAGTAGCTTTCAAATTTAGACTTCAAAATCCAGCTTTAAATTGAATATTAAATCATGCCATTGGATAAGTAACCTGCTCTGCCTTCTTGGGGATGATCAGTAAGTAAGGGTGCTGCAGAGATTGCAATGCTGCTGTGATGAGAGCTGAGTTATGGAGCCTTTCTGAGAATTTACAATGGGGGTTATTTTTAATAGATCTTGAAAATGGGAAGACTGTTAGTATAGTAAAAGAAAAGTGAGGGTTATTGAGCAATTAAACAAAGTTGCCAGTACTGTATGTACTGTCTGTCACCACACACACACACACACACACACACACACACACACACACACACACACACACACACACACACACACACACACACACACACACACACACACACACACACACACACACACACACACACACTGAGACATTCACTCACTCATACACTAAACACTCAAACACACACTGAGGCACACACATATAAAGGCAGGATACAGACAGAAAGACAGACACACTGAGACACACACATACAGTACACTCACACAGATACACACACACACACACACACACACACAGACACACACATACACACACACACAGGACACAGAAAGACACGCACACACTGAGACATACACACACAGAGACATACACAGACAAACACACACACTGAGACATTCACTCACTCATACACTAACACTCAAACACACACTGAGGCACACACATATACAGGCACGACACAGGATACAGACAGAAAGACAGACACACTGAGACACACACATACAGTACACTCACACAGATACACACACAGATAGACAGACACACATATACAGACAGGACACAGATAGACAGACACACACTGAGACACACACACACATATATACAGACAGGACACAGATAGACAGACACACACACACACACACACACACACACACACACACACACACACACGACACATATATACACGAAACAGATAGACACACACACACACACACACACACAGCCTCACCTCCCTGCAGCATGCTTTCCCCCCCCCCCCCCCCCGCTCTTTGGCCCCACCCCCCAGGCTCCTGCCACCTCCCAATTACTGAATTACACAGCAGCAACCAATCAGAAGCTGCCCAGCCCCCTAGCAGCAGCAGCAGGCCTGCTCTATCCCATGTCCGGTATTATCTCTCATATTTTACCGGACAGGGGAACCAAATACCGGCCTGTCCGGTTCAATACCGGACACCTGGCATCCCTACCTACGTAACTCCCTCCATCCCAACATTGTACACAACCTAATAATGCATTTGGCGTCCTGATTTCTGCCTAGAAATAAACGGATTTAAAGGCACAGGCCTGTGATAAGCGAATGACACTTCTGCGGTCGTGTTTCATAGTTTAGGGCAGCGTTTCCCAAATGGTGGGTCGCGACCCGGCACCGGGCCACGGCACCAAAATTGCCGGGTCGCAGCGAGGCTGGCCACGCGGTGTCTCCCGTCCGCCCCGCTCAAGTTTAAAAAAATGGCGGCGATTCCTCCCGCGGTCCCGCGCGCTTGCGCAGGGCAAGTAGGGCCCGCTCCCTTTCTCCCCCCCGCTCCCAACGTGGGACGGAGGGGAAGTACCAGCTCCTCTGCGGCCCGCACATTACATGGGGGAGGGTGGAAGTACAAGCTCCTACTGCGGCCCGCTTCCCCCCGCGGCCAGCTTCCCGAGCTCACCTCCCGTGGCACCCCCTCCCGAGCCCACCTCCCATGCCCCCAAGCCCACCTCCCGTCCCGGGCAGCAGGGGATATCGGGGGCAGCAGGGGAAAGCGTCCGGCGGCAAGGTAAGTCACCCCACCCAGTCACTGCCTCCCACCCAAGTGTCCCTGCCCCCCCCTCCCACCCACCCACCCAAGTGTCCCTGGCCCCCTCCCTCCCACCCACCCACCCAAGTGTACCTGGCCCCCTCCCTCCCACCCACCCAAGTGTCCCTGGCCCCCTCCCTCCCACCCACTCAATTGTCCCTGGCCCCCGACCTCCCACCCACCCAAGTGTCCCTGGCCCCCTCCCTCCCACCCACCCACCCAAGTGTCCCTGGCCCCCTAAGTGTCCCTGGCCCCCCTCCCTCCCACCCAAGTGTCCCTGGCCCCCTCCCAAGGTGTCCCTGCCCCCCCCCCCCTCTCCCACCCAAGTGTCCCTGGCCCCCCCTCCAGTCACTCACATCCGTCGTTGCCTGTAATTCACTGTTTGTGTCTGTGTGCGTATAGGGGAGAGCGAGTGTGTGTGTGTGTATCTGTGTGTATCTGTATCAGTGTGTGTGTGTCTGTGTGTGAATCAGTGTCTGTGTGTATCAGTATCAGTGTAAGTGTGTGTGTATCAGTGTCTGTGTGCGTGTATCAGTGTTTGTGTGTGTGTGTGTGTGTGTAGCAGTGTCTCTGTGTGTGTAGCAGTGTCTCTGTGTGTGTATCAGTGTGTGTGTATCAGTGTGTGTGTAGCAGTGTCTGTGTGGCTGCGTGTGTGTCAGTGGCTGGGTGTGTGTGTCAGTAGCTGCGTGTGTGTGTATCAGTGTGTGTGTCAGTGGCTGCGTGTGTCAGTGGCTGTGTGTGTGTGTGTGTATCAGTGGCTGTGTATGTGTGTGTATCAGTGGCTGTGTGTGTGTATCAGCGGCTGTGTGTGTGTCAGTGGCTGCGTGCGTGTCTGTCAGTGGCTGCGTGTGTGTGTGTGTGTGTGTATCAGTGGCTGTGTGTGTGTCTGTGCAGGCCCTATAGGCCAGTATAGGCGATAAAAATTTTAGTGGGTCACGAAAAAGAAGTTAAAAAATAACCGGGTCACGGAAAAAAAAGTTTGGGAAACCCTGGTTTAGGGTTTTAGGTTTTCACCAGAAAAACACCACTGATCATCTTGCACTTCTGGTTCAAACCCATACAAACCGGAAATGAAGCATCGTTTCGTATTGGGTTCCATCTTTTTGCGGCAGCCCAGTCGCCGGTGGGAGTGCCCCGGTAAACACCGCCTTCCAACGTGTCTTCTTGGTTTTTTTTTTTAAATTGTTAACACAGAGTTTTTAATAAAATGTAACGCCAAAAAAATGACATTTCTAATCATAGTTTCCCGGCTGTAAAACCGTCAACCGTTTCCCTGCCATGTGGTCCCCATGCTATGGAACGAGTGAATAAGTCACATGATGCTAATGACGCCTACCAATGCAGCCAACGTTACTGCGCCCCCTAATCCATCAGCATTGTAAAAAAATCCCTGGCTAGTGTCCAGCTGGGCACTATTTTGTGCATCAACACATGCATTGTTTGGCCTCGTTCAGGGTGTCAGCTGCAGGACTCGGAGGGAGGGCGTGAGGGAGGCAGTGCTGCAGTGCTGCTGTTTGCTGGGCGATCTGTGTTTATCCCCCAGCAGACTTTTCAGCGTTGGGGAGGGGGCGGGGTTACACACGGCAGGGTAAGTATCCAAGTTGCAGTCATGAAATCATTCTGAAGAATGATTTCATTGGCTGCCTTGGTCCCTGTGACGCTGCTGCAGTTCCAAAAAACTTTCGTTTATTGAAACTGTAGTCAGCTTCAACTCCTGGCTTCGGAGACAGGGCAGTTGCTACCCTGAAAACCAGTATTCAAATTGAATACTTTGTTTCTCACGGCAGCACGCACGGCAGCACGCCCTCCCTCCGAAGCCAGCACCCTGAACGAGGCCTTTCAACGGACATGACGCACCAGCTTTGACGCAGAGCGTCACTTTAATGGGTGTAATAACATTGGCTACGCCTGTATGTCGAGAAGTGCATCGGTGCATCGGTGCCATGTGATTTCCATCATGGGAGAGCGTGGGAGAAGCCACTACGACAAGGGTCGGCAACCTGCGGCTCCTGAGCCATATGCAGCTTTTTCTGCTGCTACTTGCGGCTCCCTGCAGGTTGCCGACACCCAGCTGCTGCTGCACTCCCTCACTATCCTGCCGGCAAACCTAAGCTGGCCCGATCCGCAGAGGGGGCCTGCTAGAAGGTGTCCGTGGAGGTGCCTGTCCAGGCAGCTTGCTGTAGACTGGTAGAAGGGAGGTTCCCCTGGCAGGCACCTCGGTGGGCAATCACTACTCCAAACAGCCAGTAGGCAGCAGGCACCCTCAGATCCTCTCTTCCAATATCCCTGTCCCCTCTCTCACTCATCTGTCTTCCCATCTCTCGGTCCTCTCTCTTCCCATATCTCTCTCTCTTGTTTTATCCTTCCCCCTGTCTCCTTCCCACTCTCTTTCCCCTTTTCCCCATCTCTCTCCTCCACCCTCTCTCTCTCCTTCCCCCTCTCTGTCTCCTTTCCCCTCTCTGTTTCTCTCTCTCGAACACGTGGCAAAGGACGTGATCTCTCTCTCTCTCTCACTCTCTCACTCTCTCACTCTCTCTCTCTCTCTCTCTCTCTCTCTCTCTCTCTCTCTCTCTCTCTCTCTCTCTCTCTCTCTCTCTCTCTCTCTCTCTCTCTCTCTCTCTCTCATTACACTCTGCTCATATTACTCGACCTCTCTGCAGCATTTGACACCGTGGACCACCCTCTTCTCCTTCACATTCTCCATACTCTTGGTATTCGTAACAAAGTAAATAAACACTGAGTGAACCCACTAAGTGAAACAAACATACACACAGGGAATAGGTGGTGAGAATATAAAAAGGCTGAAGCCAGATCTTACTCACACGGACAAGTGTGAGCCGATCTTGTCAAAGTTTCTTTCAAGAGATCCACTTCAAAGGGTAGTACCCAGGGTGATGTGGGGGCTTCTGATATGAGCGGTTCGCTCCCTGTGATGGGCTCCAACCAGGGGCAGAAACGCTCAGTGATTTTATTAAACAACAGGTAAGCATAAGAACTTACATGTAAATAATACACATCCGGCGTCCGTCTCATTAGTGCCAGCTCATGCGGGGGTCTCCTTAGCTGCTGCGTCCGGTCGCAGGGCGTGCAAATGAGCTTCTCACCCATCTCGATTGCTGTAACCTCCTGCTGTCCGGCCTTCCTGCCTCACACCTGTCTCTCCTACAATCTATCCTTAACACTGCTGCCAGAATCAGTCTACTCTTTCCTAAATCTGTCTCAGCGTCTGCCCTCCTGAAATCCCTCTCCTGGCTTCCCATCAAATCACGCATCTCGCACTCAATTCTCCTCCTCACTTTTACAGCTTTACACTCTTCTGCCCCTCGTTACATCTCAGCCCTAATTTCTCGCTATATTCCATCCCAACTCTTGCGTTCTGCTCAAGGATGTCTTCTCTCTACCCCCTTTGTATCTAAAGCCCTCTCCCGCCTTAAACCTTTCTCACTGACTGCCCCACACCTCTGGAATGCCCTTCCCCTCAATACTCGACTAGCACCCTCTCTATCCACCTTTAAGCCCCATCTTAAGACACACTTGCTTAAAGAAGCATGTGAGTAGCACCGTTGATAATACTATACACATGAAACATAAAGCTTGGCCCCCTGCAGACGCACTTACCAGAATGCCCTCTTACTGTCTCTGTACTTTCTTCCTACCAATTAGATTGTAAGCTCTTCAGATCAGGGACTCCTCTTCCACAATGTTACTTTTATGTCTGAAGCACTTATTCCCATGATCTGTTTTATCTGTATTATTTGTTATTTATATGATTGTCATGGGTATTACTGCTGTGAAAAGCTATGTACATTAATGGCGCTATATGAATAAAGACATACATGCATACATACATAATTTTATGTTTATCTTAAAAATAGTAAATGAAATAGCCATATCAATGTCTTTCTTTCAATTTCAGTGAAGAATTTGGTGAGTGTTTAATGAGCATCAGAATTAACATTGTTTTTTTTTTTTTTACTGACTAAATCAGGTGCTGTTTATAGGGCAGACTATTACTGACTCCATACGACCCTATGGATTCATGGATTTATAATGCACCAAGATATTCCTTAGCGCAGAACAATGGGGTGTGAGACGATAACAATAAAATGTATAAGGAAAGTCCTTCCCCAATGATCTTATAATCTAAAAGGAAGGGAAAAGGGAGTGGTGTGTGATTACAAATCAATAATCAGTTGACACGGGTCCCCTGTCAGGGTTCCCTGTAGCCTGAGACATAACATAAAACACAGACAAAGCTCAGTGCACATCCAGAAAAACTTATATACGGTACAGTGCCTAAATATACATGTATAAATAACTAATAAATAAAATGGTCTTTTAGTTTAACATTTTGGCCAAATTGTTGTAAGCCCTTGAGCCAAACTTCACGGCAGACCACGTTTCAAGGGTCCCTACACTAATATAAATTCTTAATAACCTGTGCATTGCCAGGAAGAATGATTTATAATAAATCTGTCAATATGAGTTGCAAAAGTTCTAAGTCTGATTGAAGCTTTTATTAACCTGTACATTACCAGGAAAAGCACTCTGTAATAGATTTGTCACAATCACACATTCCCTGTAGCCTGTGCAGCTGTTTAAAATCACGCCTTCTCCGGCCGGACGCAATTCTGTGAGCGATTTCGTTCTTTTTCTATGCAGATCTCATAATCTCTTCATCGACATCTGCCTTCCGCGCTGACGATGCACGGCATCATTTTTATCGGATTACTGTTTTCTGCAATCCCCAAATATCAACATGAAATTAAAAAGAAAAGGATTAGTTTGTTTTGTATACAGTACATTGCTTGGGTAAGAGGGGGATGCCACTGCATGAGCGTCTCACTGTCCTATCAGGTGTACACTTCAGTAGGCTCTCAGATACTGTATTGCCCACCTAGCCCCATGTTGTCAAGAGCCATTTATTCCTTTGAATGTTCACTCGGAGGTCCGCGGAAGTTTTCTAACTGCAGTCTGCTGGTTGCAAAAATGGGACAAAACCCAGTGCAAAAATACTGTATAGTACCAGATTTCTGAAGAAAGAATTCCAGTTGCTTTCAGTGGGATTCCTTTTGTTTCTTCTTCCTCTCTTGCAGCTGGAATGTTTAGTAAATGTGAATACCAAGGCCAGGCTCGCCGACACAATTTCAGGGGGTCAGGAGCGAGTG
The DNA here is from genome assembly GCF_040206685.1 of Ascaphus truei. Taxonomy (NCBI): domain Eukaryota; kingdom Metazoa; phylum Chordata; class Amphibia; order Anura; family Ascaphidae; genus Ascaphus; species Ascaphus truei. The sequence goes on from NC_134486.1 coordinate 403,745,532, forward strand.
TTGGACTTGGGCAGGGGATTGAGGAGGTCCCCTGCAGTGGAGTAGAGCTTTGACGACGCGACCCAAAGGAAGGCCCTGGCAGCCGGATGCAGAAGATGGAGTTGACTACCAGGGGCGGGTCGAACTTCCGCCATCAGCCGGCCAGGCCTCCTAGAGTCACCGGGCCCAGAGAACCATATATCTTGGTGTGTTTGTATTTCTGTGTGTGTGTGTGTGTGTGTGTATATATGTATCTGTGTGTGTGTGTGTGTGTGTGTATATATGTATCTGTGTGTGTGTGTGTGTGTGTGTATCTGTGTGTATGTTATTGTTATTCTTAAAACTTTATTGTTGCTTAGTTACTCTGTAACAGCTGAACCTTTGTACGGAAACACACCTAATCTCGGGAAGTAAGGGATCCCCGGAGTTGAAATTAATGGGGTTCATTTCCAGACACCCCCTACTTCAATCCTATAAAAATGTTTTATATTTTAATGGATTTGAAGCAGGGGGTCTCCCCGTGGTTGCTGAACCCCATTAATTTCAGCTCCGAGGACGCCCTGCTTCCCAAGCTACTTACCTCCGTACCAAGTGCCGGTATCTCTCTGCAGTTTAAATGTCCCAGTCCCGGCTTCCTATTGGCCCACGTGACCCGGACATTTAAACTGCAGAGAGATACCGAGGTACTTTAATTGGAAGAGTTTAGGCACTTCCTAAAAGAACGTTATTTTTTGAGTGGGAGTGGAAAGGGACATAGAGTATCACTACTTTCTTATTTTCCCACTCAGAATACCACTATATTTTTATTTTAAAAACTTCCAACTCCACCTTATTTTAAAAGAAAAAGGGATTTATTTTAGAAAGCCTGTCTGCTCATTTATCAGGGGAGATTGCACTCTGCACCCCTGGGGAGCCCTGAACGCGATCTAGCAGGCAGAGGAACAGAAGGACCCCCCCCCCCACTTCCATTCCCATCATCAGTAATTTCTCAATCCCAGTCCCAGTATGCCGGAGGGGCTGTGGCACGGACACTCAAAGGGTTAAAACCTTTTTAAAATACAGTTAGAAATTATTTGGTAATATTTGAAATTATTACAGCTCTTGTTCTCCAATCAGACTCCGTACCATTTTAACCTATTGAGTGCCGGAAGACCAGCGACATCTGCGGGTTTTTTTCTCGTCACTCCCCTCAGGACCTGAACAAAAGGGGAGGATACCTCATCTGTTCCATGGTCTGCCCCTAGAAAACAAGCATATTTAAAAACGATGTTCTCCGTGACTTATGATTTGCAGAGTTCGTCTTTGGGCACTCAAAGGGTTAAGCCACTGTGGACAGAGAATTTTAACTCTTCATTGCTGAAGGACCAGCAGTACATTGCAAATTCAGCAGTAAAAGGGTTAAGATCTTTTGAGCACAGGCTTCATTCAGAGCGAGATGCTCCTCTCCTTACGATTCTACAGTAGGTCATCCCAAGGTCATTGCAGAACCTACACCCAAAGGCCTATTAGTCAGGTACTGAATAAACAGATTTCCCTGCTCACAGACTGCACTCTGCTACGTCTTGTATATAACAATATGTCGGCCTAAGGCGTTTTTTTTCTCTCTCTCTACATAAGCAGATTCAACTCCCCTTGAAACCTCAGCAGATGGTTCAGGTGCCTGATTTAAAAAGGCTGTTCCATCTTACCCTGCCTACTGACCTAAATACGTGAGTGTATTTTAATCACCCCAATCCATATCCTTTAGACTGGTCAGCCATTTATATTTCCCAAAGTAAAAACGACGTGGGAAAATGAATGAGGGCAACTGATATGGATAACCCTTTTAAGTGCATATTTTTACATCTATCAACTCAGAGGGGAATGTTTATTTGAATGAATTATCTAGTTGGTGTCTGTATGTGCAGCGAGAGCCGTGTCTCAGAAGGCTTCAGGCAAAGTATACCATATGTCAGCTTACATTTGTGCAACACGGTTTTGTGGGTATTAGCCTAAAAAATATGCATCCCGCTTATGTTTTTCCTTGCAGAACAAAGAAGGCATAAGTGCAGCAAACAGTTCCACGTGTATATGTTCCTCCTCCATGTCTTCAAACAGCACAGCAATCATTTAATGACAAAAGGGTCTGCAGTGCGGAGCAAAACTGTGTCACGGGCAAGGGTTCAAATCAAGCCGAATGACAAATGACTCAACTTGGAATCAAATAAATTAATAAAATAATTTCTGCCAGCTACCTATTTTTATACATTTTGCAATGACTGATTTAACTAGTAACGGCAATTGTGAAAGACAATTACAAACACACATTAAACATTAACCTGAATTGACACACAATAGCACAAGTCTCTGAGCCAAGGAACACAGAGTGCACTGGTCAAAAAAAATATATACACTATGTCAAAATAGAATAGCGTTAATATAATGTATTATTCAATGAGGGAATGTTACTACATGCATTTTTAATACAGATTTAGCTACGGTAGTTTACATTTCTACATCATCAGCAGTGGAACCCTCCGCATAATCCCCGTCTGTCATGATCTACTGAGCGACGCCCCCCAATTATATAAAAAATGCATTTTTAATTGGTTTGATATAATGCAGCTAGTGAATCATAACAGACGTGTGCTGTGAGACGGTAAAAACAATTAGAATATCCAATGTTTCCTTCTCGAACGTGAAGCCTTAGAAATTCTTTCAGTGCCGCCCCCCAATTTGTCACACGCTTCTGCAGTGACGCTCGCTGATTCCTCCGGTAACCGAGTACCGCGTAGGAATTCATAAAGAGAAACATCATCACTGTTGGGACTTAGTAGATATTTTGTTGCAATTTGATTGTTGTAGACGTTTTCCTAGCTTGTAGTGTTATGACACATGAGGAACGAGGGAGGACCCCCTGCGTATATTTTGTTTCTGAAGGTGGTAAAGCGAATACAAATCTCACGTGTGAGCGCATTCACATGTCTCAGACAGGTCTGCATTTCCCCTGCATTTCCCCTGCATTTCCCCATTATCTCTTGGCATATAGTGCTTCCACTGCAGCCAGGGATTCTGGGAAATGGCATGCAAATGAGCCCACTCACCTTTTGCTTATTATCCATTTTAACATGGACAACCCCTATAAACCTATGCTTGCCACTATACACAGCTTTTAAGCCCAGACTGTGATAAAGAAGTACACAGCCAGTAATCCTACTCACAGACAGCTGTTTCAACCTTTTGAGTCTCAGTGCGAGGCTGGCTCTGCAATGGGAATCTGAAATAGGTTTCAACCAGACATTAAATAAGGTATTATTTATTTATAAAATGTTTTACCAGGAAGTAATACATTGAGCGTTACCTCCCGTTTTCAAATATATCCTAGGTATAGAGTTATGGTGACAAATACATGGTTACAAATATATAGTTACATTAAGTGAGCATTGTTTACAAGACATTGCATGCACAGTAAGGGATAATATATGTTATGGGTGTATAAAACAGTTACAGACCAGATTAAAATGTGAGACAGCTTTAGTTTTGAAAGAATTTAGACAGGTGGAGGATGTGAGAGTCTCCTGTAGACTGTTCCAGTTGTGGGGTGCACGGTTAGAGAAGGAGGAGCGGCCGGATTCCAAGTTGAACCTTCTTTTGGAGTCAGATCTCAGATGATAAGTGCTGCATGTGGTAGGGGGAAGGAGCTTGTTCAGATAGGTGTAATGGTATGGGTAAAGGTTGTACAGCGGTAGCAAAACGCATGGGGAGGGGGATTCCAATTCGGAAGCATGGAACCCCACTGCAGCAGTTCTATAATAGGAATTTCTTACATTCACCCTCATTGGCTGAACCGCTCATGTGCCGCTGATGTCACACGGCGATCGCCCCAAAACATCAAATTCTATTGACTTTTGATCACGCCGTTGCGCCCACTATAGGCACACAAAATGGATTACATCAACTTGTTTTGACGTGGCATCGCCGTTGCCGTAGCCGGGACTGTAAGTGCAGCCTAAGTCCCAGTGGCCCGATGCTAACTAATGGGCCACTGTTGGTGCCAGCACAGCGTTGGAGCTTGTGTAAAATGTAGATGTGTTACTAGGTGGAGGGCTGGTACTTTGCAAAGCAAGGTGGTAGATGTATATGATGAATAGGATACGGAAGTGCTCTAGTGCCGATTCCTTAAATGTGTTTCTGCTTGATCTACTCAGTTTCAGGACCCTCAGTTTACCAGGTCCCCTTTACTTGATGATGTACTCTCCGTTGGCTCGTATCCGCTGCCTCCGGTACGTGCTGCTCCACCAGCACTTCCACTGGGAAGACTCTGTTACCATGCTGTATCTCTTGCCAGACTCCTCAGGACAGCTCATCTCCTGTATCACTCTGCAGGTCTCCTCCCACTCACATGCTCCTCTGTGGCTATAGCTTTCTTTTCTGATGCCTGGGTCACGTTTAATGTGTGAGTGGCTCCCGATAGCATTAACACAGTTCCCTTTTAAATCACTCCAAGCCCTGTAATATTTCCTCCACTTTATTGGGAAAAGGCAGCAGGATACAGATACTTGTGGATGGTATGTAGTGGTGATTATTAGTTAGAAACCGGCAAAAAGAGATGGCCTCACCATGGGGGATGAACAGAGAAGGGGTTCTGTACTCACTGTCTCCAGGGTGGAAAAGGAAGTGAAGGGCAGTGTGGGTAAAGGAATAGTCTAGGGGCAGACTATGTCTGAACAAACAGGAGGGGGGGGGGCAGACTAGCCCATTCTGGTGAGGATCTCAGAAACTTCAGTAGCAGCTCACTGATTCCATGCCCGGAGGCAAAAAATGCAACATTGTTGCAAGTTACACAGGCACAGTATTTGTGTGCAAGCTCCATGCAGCTGGGAATAATATCTGACAGGCAGAAGCTGCAAAGGAGAGAGGTGGGTGAGTCAGAAAGGTAGTTCTGGTTCCATGACACTCCCCATCTGGTATCTGTAGATACCACTATATAACAGACTATGTGGAACATATGTGCAATGCATAACAAAGATAACATCACATTCTCAAACGATGCAAGAGTCCATGTCCACATAGCGATGTGACACCGGCCGGTATCACTGGTATCAAGGTCCCTTGGTCAAGGTTCTTTGGCAAAGGATGCAGGGTGGATGCACAGCTCCAGGTTTGCTGGTTGCACCACAATGTCTTTGTGTAAAAGTCGCTGGCACTGTTTCCTTTTAGCCTTGTGAGAGAACAGTCTTTTTGTCTGTGTAGTTTTACCCACAGAACGCATCCCCTTGTAGGTATGCCGGTCGTGGTAGCCTGTCGCTCTATCACCTGGCGTTTGACAGAAGGAGATGGCTTTTGGCACCTTGCGGAAGCGGAACAACACTCCTGGAAGACAGGTTGTCGAATCTAGTCCAGTAAAGAGGGCGTCGTTCAGGGGGACTCCCTGAAACTGAGTGTTGGGGCTGAACACTACCCAGATTTGATCGGGTTCCTGAGGGTGGTGGGCCCCAGATGATTGGAGGTACCGGCATTCTTCACCTTTCTTCATTAGAGGTGCTGGCTTTGCGAGGCCGGTAAGGAATATCTTCTGGATGAAGGCCACAAAGTTGTTTTTTGTCTCTGGTTCCCTTTTTAGGTCGCAGAGGTGCGAAGTGAACCTAGAGATGGCATGTTCTCCATTGTTTGGGAAGTGCCTTCTTGGTGAACGGAATGGTAGCGTGTTCACCCAATTGCCTGGCCCGTCTTTGGAGAGCTCCTTGGTTATTAACCTCGGGAATCCCCTATCTTCCCTCGATGGTGTTTGCTTGTCGTTGTCCCTTGTTGTCTGGAACGCTGTGCACCGTAGGTCATCGGTGCATTTCTCTTGCACGAGAACATCTCCTGGTAATTTGGTGAAACGCTTTTGTGTCTCTTTGTTGACTGCCCTCAGGAGGTTGTTCTCTCCCTGGACGTGACGAAGAACAGTCTCTTTTGTCCTTGTAAGTCCTTTTGGAAAATGTCTCTGCAACTGTCTCCCCTTACGTGTGTGAACGAACAGTTCTTTTGACACTGTGGCTTCACCTGTAGGGCGCAATCTTTTGCGGCTATGCCAGCCGTGGCAGTTGGTTGCTTTGTCGCTTGATACTCTGTGGAGAGGAACAACTGTACATCTTAGTCGTGCCACTGCTCGCGAGAGGACTGTTTGATCGTTCATTGCCTTTTGGACGATCCCTTTGTCGGTCACCTTTGGGAGGTTACTTTCTTCCTTCGGTGGAATCGACTCACCATCCTTAGCTGTCTGGACTGCTGAGCATCCCAGGCCATTGTCACATCCCCGTGATGTGAGGATGTTTTTGTTGATCTCAGGGGTATGACCTTGTCTCTTCTCTTCACTTGGCCCTGCTATCACTTGGAGATGGCCAAGACATGATTCAGAGAGGGATGTGTGTCCACATTCTGTTACCACCGTTCTGCGGGCGTCAACATAGTCTCGTCCGTGCTCTTTGTCGGTGCACGCGTTGCCCACTATCACCAATCCTAGCTCAAGTCTTTGGGCGTATGGCGCGTTGTGGGGTCTGTTAAGCTGTCTACGGACTTTATGTACCCTCATGATGTCCCTACTGAGCAGCAGCAAGATCTTGGCGCCTTGTTCTACCGGGAGGATGTAGTTGGCTATTCCTCTGAGGTGCGGGTAATGGCGTGCCATGTCCGGTGTGGGAATCTCGTCCCTGTTTGTGGCTGCACTCGATGAGTGTGGGGAGAGCTATCTTCACTCTGTTATCCACCGAACGTATGACGTAACCGCTTGCTCTTCTCCCTGTTGACTCAGTTGACCCTGCACAGGTTCTGAGGTTGTAGAGTGAGGCATTGTCCTGTAAGTTGAATAGGTTGAAGAATTCCGTTTTCGCCAATGATCTGTTGCTTTGGTCGTCGAGGATTGCATACATCCGAATAGCCTTCTCAGGTTGTCCCTGGGGGTGTACTGCGACAAGACATATTTTGGAGCAGGACATTTTGTCACCTTCTTTTCCGCAAACCTCAGTGCGCTGAGATGTGACGGATGTTGACTCTCCTTCTTCATTCTCCCTGCCACGCTCTGCTACGGAGGATGGGTTCTTGAGTTGGTGGGGTGTCAGCACCTCTGGGTGTAACGCTGTCACGTGCTTGTCACTTTCGCACACTGTGCATTTGATCTCTTCTTTACAGTCCCTGGCTAGGTGAGTCGTGGAACCGCAGCACTTGAAGCAAACTCCGAATTCTCCAAGTAACCTCTTGCGTTCCTCTAGGGACTTCATCCTGAACCCAAAGCACTTGTTGAGTGGGTGTGGCTTCTTGTGTATGAGACATTCCCTGTTTGGGTCCCTTGGTTCCTTGTCTCCGGCGACCGACTGATCGGGAGTAGTTTGGGTCGTGGGAGGCACGTCCGTCCTGCGGGCCGAGATGGATGTTTGGGGTTTACCATATCTCGTCGCTGATCTCTCGTTCCTCAGGCTGCTTGCACTGTATGTGGTTTGCGCACCTAAGATGAAACTGGGGTCGTTCCTTGTCCTGGCTGCTTGAAACTCAAGAAAACTGAGAATGGGGGGTAGACGACTTGTTTCTCCCTTTTGTATTTGGAGCCTAAAGGGTAGCTTCTCCAGGATGGGTCTCACTCCACGATCTGAATCTAGGACTTTGAGACCTATTAAGGAATGGTCCTTCCTTGCGAACTCCAGTTCTTCGAGTAGTCTTTAGTTGTGATCTTGGGGAAGCTGTCGATTCTTTTGAAGAGCGAATTCTCGACCGCTTCGGGGCTGCCGTAGGACTCTTCCAGCCTTTCCAGCCTTTCCCACACTAGGTCAAGACCTACTTGGGGTTGGTGCGCGTTTGCGGCCCGAAATCTCTTCGCTTGCTCCCTGGATTCGTTCCCCAGGAACTTGAATAGTAGGTTGAGCTCTTCCCTTGCTGAGAAGTCCAAGCTGTTGATTGCGTCTTTGAAAGTGAACTTCCACGTCCGGTAGTTCTCAGGGCGGTCGTAGAAGCAGATGAGCCCTGCTTGCACCAGGTCGTGCCGGATCATATACTTGGCTATGTCTGTCAGGCCTGAGGCATCGGCGTGTTTGTCCCGTTCTGAGGTAGTTGCTGGGAGGGTCCGTGCATTCGCCTCTTCCTTGGCTTGGACGCGTGATGACTGCTGGTCGGTGTAAGGGGCTGTATTTCCCCGTGTGGTTGTACCTGGATGGCGAGCCCGTTGCAGTGCATCCGCGTGCGCGCTGGCGTGTGGATCACTGTTGCGACTGTGGCTATCCCAGGCAGCATGTGCCATTGACGGAGCAGCGTCTTCTCCTCGTGGTCCTAGTGAGTCTTCGGTGTCTGTGGTGTCACTCCCTCCGTGTTGAGATGGTGCGCTGGTGTTTACGCTGAAGAGGCTCCTTACGTAGTCTTCAGTGCGTTGGGCTGGATCCTCTGAGGCAATCCGTCTGTACGGTTGCTCCCCGCCATCCTGTTGCGCGGCTGCTTCTAGGACTTTGGCTTGGGCTATAGCGGCAGCAGCTTCTCTTTCTTGATTTAGGGCCTCTAGGTTAACGTCCACCTCTGTCTTTTTCCGTGCAGCGGTGGCAGTGGCTGCAGCGGCGGTGGCAGCGGCGGTGGCAGTGGCTGCAGCGGCGGTCGCAGTCACGGTCTGCTCCTCCTCTTCTATGCGGGCCCTTTCTAGTTTCATGGCTGCCTCTTTCTGAGCGTATGCGGCCCTGGCACGTGCGGCCTCTGCGGTGGCTCACGCCTTAGTGGCGTTTGTGCTTGCGCTAGACACGTGAGATTGTGCTGATCTTGCTGACCTTGATGAGTGCCTGGATGTGCTCGAGCGCTGCGATGCGGTCTCCAGGAGGAGCTCTTTTCTCTCGCTTTGGGCGTCTGCGATGGCGGTTCGCACGCGGCTATCACGTGTCGAGTCAGTATTGTGCTGTAAGTCCCTTTCATGCAGGCTTTCACCGGTATTAGCCCTGGCCAGGTAAGTGACGTATGCCTCTGACAGCCCTTGGTAGCATAAGTGGTCTATCTTTAATTGAGTTATTGCCTGCTCGAGCTGTTGTACAGAATTGCCAGCGGCGGCGACATTGCGTATCCCAAGTGTGGTAGTGTTCCAGGCCAACTCTAATTTAGCGCAGTGCGCTTCAATGTCAGTCTCGTATTTTTTGCGGCCCTTTTGTGTCAGTGTGACTGCCCGTTTGGGCCTTGCGCCCGCCTGCGCCTGTTGCAGTTGCGCAGCGGTCTCTGTGTCTGAGTGATCGCTCTCCTGCATGATGTCTGGTGAGGCTCTGAGTTCTGCCATGCTGTAGGTGTGTGTAGGCCTTTTGCCAGTGCGTGTGGCGTGCGGTCTTTTACCTTGTCAGCGATGGGCGTCTGTCTCAGATGTTGCCGAGCGGTGTCCTGCAGCGTGCAGCGTATTGGTAGCTGTACTCACAGGTGTCCGGTGGCTCTGACCCGTGTCCTGGCGGGTGTCTGGTGGTGTGGCCCTTGATGACGCTGGCCGTGGGGACGTGCGCAGGGGTCGGTGAGATGGTGGATCCTCACTATGGGGCTGTGCAGAGGATGAACTCAGACAGAGAAAGGCAAGTAGGGTTTGTGTGTGAAAGGCACTATCTGTCTGCAAAGCTGCTGCCCCGTGTGCAAGGTTGTTGCTGGCTGTGTCCAGTGTAAATCTGCTTGCAATCTGTAAGATTGCAGGCTGTGTGCAGTTGCTGTGTAAGCTGCTTGCTTGTACTGTTGTAGAGGCTGCTCTCTATTAGCTGTGTAAGCTGCTTGCTTGTACTGTTGTAGAGGCTGCTCTGTATTAGCTGTGTAAGCTGCTTGCTTGTACTTTAGCATAAAGGCTGTGGGTAGCAGCTCCTCTGTGTGTGTCCCCAAGGCACACGGTCCTCTTTTTACTTTTCTGAAGCCAGGGTCACGTTTAATGTGTGAGTGGCTCCCGATAGCATTAACACAGTTCCCTTTTAAATCACTCCAAGCCCTGTAATATTTCCTCCACTTTATTGGGAAAAGGCAGCAGGATACAGATACTTGTGGATGGTATGTAGTGGTGATTATTAGTTAGAAACCGGCAAAAAGAGATGGCCTCACCATGGGGGATGAACAGAGAAGGGGTTCTGTACTCACTGTCTCCAGGGTGGAAAAGGAAGTGAAGGGCAGTGTGGGTAAAGGAATAGTCTAGGGGCAGACTATGTCTGAACAAACAGGAGGGGGGGCAGGCTAGCCCATTCTGGTGAGGATCTCAGAGACTGCAGTAGCAGCTCACTGATTCCATGCCCGGAGGCAAGAAATGCAACATTGTTGCAAGTTACACAGGCACAGTATGTGTGTGCAAGCTCCATGCAGCTGGGAATAAGATCTGACAGGCATAAGCTGCAAAGGAGAGAGGTGGGTTAGTCAGAAAGGTAGTTCTGGTTCCATGACACTTTCTCTTAACCTCTCCTCCCATGATGTCATCCTTCTTGGTTATCCTATCATCCCAGTACTTTCCTTGACTCATAATCATTGACCAGGGGGCATGTCCATCATGTGAGTGAGACCTAGTGGGGCGGGAGCGGGGGGAGGGGAAGGGGGAGGGATGGAGTAAACCAGTCCCTATAATAGTACATAATCATAGTGGAAAATGCAACAGCAACTATAGAAACAAAACAGCAACAGTTATGTATCAATTACAACAGGTTTAAAAGATCGCAGTGTCTGGCTGGAAGATCCCTGGGAAAATATTACCAGGGTATGTTGTTAGAGACATCCCCACCTCGGCACACTGAGGGGCGGGGAGGAGGGGGCGGGGGGGTTGGAACAGAGCAGAACAAGCAGGTAAACAAGGTAAAGTCCGGGTAAAGGTCAACAGAGTCTGTCAAGGAAGTAAAGACTCACTGGGTTCAATGTTACAGTGATTACGGAGTCAGTGGAGGAGTGCTTGTGGGGGTGGGGCGTATTGTGAGTAGGAAGTGGGTTTATCATTCATCTCGTGTCAGCAAGAGGAAGCGGTCCCACCCTTCGTCCCTTAATGTTGCTGTGTGTGAAGTGGTTGATTGTTATGTAGATGTAGCCAGGCCTGTCATGGCTGACCCCCTCCTCGCCAGACGCTGTGTGCGAGGGAGTGAGGGGGGGCCGGCGCGCGAGGAGAGAGATCGATCCCTGGTAGCTAGGGACGCGAGCGGCGAGCAGGCCGGTTGCCGGGGACGCGATCGGGCCGTCGCTAAGGCCGCGATCGCGTTGCCACCGGCCCGGCGGCTCGGGAAGCAGGGCGCCACCATGCTAGGGCTGTTGCGCATGCGCAGTAGCAGAGCACAGCGCGGGAGGCCCCAGATAGCTCGCGCATGCGCGAAGATGAGTCTGCCAGCCCCCAGGGTGCATAGGGGCAGAGACACCTAACGCCAGGGAGCCAATAGGGCTGAGGGATTTGCCAGGGAACAGATGGATACATTTTGCGTGGATTTGCAGCTACGCAGGCAGTCAGGATCCGGACGAGCTAGGGGTAAGAGGTGGATGCAGGGGTCAGTGACCCTCTGCATAGGCCAGCAGCCCCCAAGGTCCCAGTTAGGTCCTGAGTCACCTATCAGCTTGTGGAGCTTAGGGACAGGCCCTAGATAGGGACACTGCCCCATTATTTGGTCAAGTAGTCAGGGACACAGTGCTGACGCCGTGCGGCCCTGCGAGGTGGGTTCTGGGCTCAGAACACCATCAAAGACCCTAAGACTAGGAGAGACATTGTTCGCGCTGGACTTTCAACCCACGCGGTGTGGAGGACAACGTCGGATCGTGCGGATTGATATCGCGGTACCCGTGGCTGGAGCCCGGGCAGGTAACCTGCAACTCACGTGCACCAACCAGGCCTATCACCAAACATAGTGGCTGCGCAGTCACACACACATATGCACAGTGGTATTTGACTCTGGAAGTACGAGACATTTGGGTGGGGGTTACTGGACACAGGGTGGGGTCATGTTGTGGGTGGTTAGCGTCCGCCGTGACGCCTAGAGGTGGTAGCGTCCGCCGTGACGCCTAGAGGTGGTAGTGTCCGCCGTGACGCCTAGTGTGGTTAGTGTCCGCCATGACACCCAGTGTGGTTAGCGTCCGCCGTGGCGCATGTTGATTTGTGTTGATATATGTTGCTATGCAATAAAGCCAGTCCTGTTTTACATTTACTCACTTTGTGTGGTTGTTTCCTGTGAGGGTCTCCTCCCACTCCGTTGGGATCCCTCTCAGGTGGAGGCGTTGCACCAAGAGATGTATAATATGTATGTACCCCAGGTTCCCCTAGCGGAGGCTTAGGCTCCTGAGAGCCACACAGGTTGCACAGTAGAAAACCAGACTGTGTGGTGCTCTTAAAACGTAGACTCAGCAACTTCAATTATAAGTATAACATAGTGTTTGTCCTTGGAGTATCCCACATATAAATGGTGACCACCTATAGCATAAACACCTATTTCCACCAGGTATCAATAAACCGGAAGAGTATAACCCCAATTGGTAAATACTCACACTAGCTAGTGTCCAGCCAAATCATTGAATGGGAAAAAAACGGTGTATATAGAGTAAATAAACTCACTTAAGGCAGGTGGTCCTCCCGGGATTAACCTTCCTAGGTGCGTGCATCCGGTACTCCACAGCAAGGGCAGTTATCCAGAAGGAGAATTGGAGCACAGCTACAAAAAAATGCTAGAGAGTGTTTCCCAAAATGAGAGGTTTATTATGGTCAGAGCATGGTTGACAGAAAAAATAGAGCCCTCAGGCCCCCACCGACATGTTTCGAGCGTGCGCTCTTTATCAAGGTGCACCTTGATAAAGAGCGCACGCTCGAAACATGTCGGTGGGGGCCTGAGGGCTCTATTTTTTCTGTCAACCATGCTCTGAACATAATAAACCTCTCATTTTGGGAAACACTCTCTAGCATTTTTTTGTAGCTGTGCTCCAATTCTCCTTCTGGATATCCACACAGGTTGCACAGCAGGTAGTAGCGGCTGTATTCATAGGGAATACCCGTTACATAATATATATATTTATATATATACACCTTTTTAACTTGGGAGGTCTTTCACTCTGCTGCAAGAACAGGACCTACTGTACTATGGTTCTTTCCCCTCATACAGAGGTAAAGGGAAGGGTTCACAGTGTAGTGTAGGGCCTGCATTTTTGGTTATACCTTGACGTTTGGTATGCAGGCTTACGACGCTTTGGCCAAAAGGTTAAACTAAATAACCAAGTTATTATTATTATTATTGAAGTATTTAAACTTTATACTATTTACCATATATGTTTTGTCAATTGGATGGAGCATTGGGCATCCCTGTCTTTTGTTGTATACATTTGCCACGCCCAGTACCACTGATTTTGACATAAATATATATTCATGATGTGGTGGGTGTAGAAGTTTGAGCTAGCTGGGATATATATATATATATATATATATAAAAAAAAGGGAGAGAGAAACAGCGCACACCCTAGTGCATTACCAAAAATAGAATTTATTGAATAAAAAAGGGTGGTAAACAATGCCCACTTACAAGATAGTAAAATAGAAAACTCATGTAAAGGTATCTTTAGATGGTGTTGCTGTATATATTCACCTTCAGCTGAGGGGATCACCCGTTAGTGAGCTGGTTAATCCGAGAGCACCTCCAGCTCTGTGGGCTGCTGTGGATGCTGTTGGAGTCCTCCGACACCGACAATCAGTGACAGCATTGCCCAATCGATACCGGCAGCATTCAGGCAGCTCAGATATAGTAGAAATGGATCAACACGCTCCAGACACATATGTGGCTACCAGGGATTTCCTTCCACATACAGATCGCGTCCTCAAAGGAGCGCGATGACGTCAGTCCCAACGCGTTTTGTCAGCATCAGCTGACTTCCTTAGGGGGTGCTGGGTAGAACACGGCAACCAACTTTATAGTATATATTGCCTGAATTTCATTGGTCAGCAGCAGGAAAGCAATAAACCATTAGGCAATCAAAAAACGGAACATTCTATATAAAAATACAAATATGACTAAGGATACATTAATAATAAATAATATAAATCAGATCATTTACCTGAAAAAATGATTAAAATAATTAAGAACGTAATTAAAGAACACGGACCACAAAAACAGCAAATATGAATGTAGGAGTTAGTAATACTCCAAACCAGAGCATCAATGGGCTTCTGATGCTAACAACACATCCCACTAATAACTATAAAAGATGTATATAAGATCATAAAATGACAAGTTCTAAAAAATACCTATAAGAAATTAAAAATGGTAAATAAATAGTGGTAAATAATAAAATAATTTTATTATTTACCATTATTTTTAATTTCTTACAGGTATTTTTTTAGAACTTGTCATTTTATGATCATTTGCTGTTTTTGTGGTCTGTGTTCTTTAAGTACGTTCTTAATTATTGGTTTATACAATTGATCTTGTACATATGGAGATTGCTTTTTCCATGTATATATTTTTCATTGCATCTATATTTTGTGCTTAGCACGTGTTTTTTTTCTGTTTTATATATATATTATATATATATAGATATATATATATATATTTATATTTATACACCATCACATTTTAAGTTATGGTGGGTGAAAAGGGCAACAAGAAACCCCCACTGTATAGCATATAGCAAATAAAAAGATTACTTGTGAGCACATTCACATGTCTTAGACAGGTCTGCCACCCTGCCGTTCACCATTTTCACCTAGCATTCAGTGCTTCCACTGCAGCAAGGGATTCTTGGAAATGACATGTAAATGAGAACACTGTGTCACCTTTTGCCTGAAATCCATTTTTACATGGAACCCTTATAAGCTAATGCTTGCTGTTAACACATCTTTTAAGCACAGCATGGGAATCATGTTTCGACCTTAATGGGTCTCATCACTGTGAGGTTGGTTCTACTGGCTTTACAATTTTCAAGGCTGTAGGATTTACCATCACAATTGAAGTTATGGTGGGTGAAAAAGGCAACAAGAAACCTCCACCGTGTAGCATACTTACGTACAACCAACCTCACACTGATGAGACCCATTATGGTCGAAACATGTCTGTGAGTGGTTTCTCTGGCTTTGCATCTGATTCCTATGCTGTGCTTAAAAGCTGTGTTAACAGCTCACAAGTGTTCACAAGTGATCTTTTTATTTGCTACAGTATATGCTATATGGTGGAGGTTTCTCTGACACTACCTGCAGCTGCAGACACGTCCCTTCACAGACACAGGGGAAGTCCTGCCAGTCTCCTGAGCCTACCCAAGATTTTGGTCATTGTGTGAGACTTGATGATTATTGACCTTGCAAAGCCAACTGATGCAGGTCTCACCAGCCCCCTACACAAGATGGCAATTAGTTACTGCTCGTCAATCACTACCACCTATTCATCTCTAGCTATTGACACAAACAAAACAAGAAAATGATGAAATCATATATCTAAAAGAGTTTATAAACATTTATCCTAGTTTGCCCAATAAGCTTTACAGAGGAGCAAACAGAGATTGACAAGCACTGATGAAAAACACCACTTAAGATAATCTTTTCCCAGGCTAAATTATATTCTATGCTATGCAAATATGATTGCAAATGGGAGTATTATGAATGCTTTAATGCTGGTTGTTTCACTGTGCTCATATGACAATCTGCATATATTTAATAACAACTTGTTCTGTCAGATCATCTTTCATTTCCTTGGTGCTTCATAGTTATACTTTAGCGGCATTTGTGCAGCCACCTCCGGGGTGGAATGGTTGCTGACTGCACAATTCTTGTACTCCGGACCAAATTACTAGTGGGAAAGATGAGCTTGGGTACAAATTCCACAGCGGATGGTGCAAGATTTGAACACCAAAACTTTTTGTGCTGAAGACTAGCACCTTAGAGCTTCAAACCCTCATTGGTACAGAGGCCCATGTTTACCAAGCCGTCTTTTGCCATAAGAAACCGTTCACAGCTGGAAGACACTGTCCAGTTGTTTCAAGTCAATGTGTCCATTGAAGTGTCTTCCAGTGCTGGAGGGTGTCTTATGGCAAAAGACAGCTTAGTAAATTATGTGTTGGGTATCAAAGGCCCCTATTCAATATGCGCTGAAGTACTGTAGTGCCGACGAGTATTCTAAAACAAATCTGGGGCAATCACCAACAAGACCCAGGTACATGCAGGGTACATGCTGGGTACATGTTGCAACATTTCAGTGACATTTCTGCAGACAGACAAATGGCCCATCAGATTAACAGCGGTGGTCCCTGGCAGTCCCATTCAAATTGAATGGGACTGCCAGGGACCCCTGCTGTGTTACTCCGATGGGCCATTAGTCTCTGCAGAAATGTCACTGAAATGTTCCAGTATGTACCCAGCATGTACCCAGCATGTACCCAGCATGTACCTGGGTCTTGTTGATGATAGCCCTAGATTTTCCAAGGCAAGTTTTAGAATACTTGTTGGCGCACCTGTAGTCTTTGCTTTGTCAAGGAATTCATATGAAAGGCCTGACAAGGACAAGAGGGCTTCCACAAATATTGAATATGAGCTAAATTGCCCCAGTTGGAAAACTAGTGTGAAACCTACCATTTTCTATTCAAAATTACAATCTTGTGAACAAATGTTTGAAAAGAGAAACCATTGGACTTCTACCACGGAAGGAGGACTTCTGCTTGCTATGGAGCAACTGGCCCATATGTAGTTAAAATGAGAGGCACATTGTAAGTTGTGATACCTTTTAGGGGACCAATAGATGGAGTATACCATGAAGAACTACTGTATTGTGTATTGAATCTACACTTCTCTGGGGCCAGTAAGGCTGCTGGAACTTTAAACTACAGAAGGGAGGCAGCAAATTGTCTACATCCAGTGTACTAAAAGTGTATAGTTATAGGCACGCTGCACCAAAATGCACACGTACAAAGGAAAGGTATTGAACACTGACTGGACTAAATTATCATTCAGTGGCCAACACAATAATAACCTTGTATTCTCTCTGCCCATCATCCCTACGCTTAATAAGTGTCCATTTGTGAAATGTCATTATGAACTGAAGCAGTGATGTATGTATGCATGCATGTAGATATGCATGTATGTACAGTATGTATCTACAGTATGCATGCATGTAGATATGAATATATGTACAGTATCTATTTACAGTATGCATGCAGATATGCATGTATGTACAGTATATATCTACAGTATGCATGCATGTAGATATGCATGTATGTACAGTATGTATCTACAGTATGTATGCATATGTTTATTTTTATAGTGCCAAACAGGCTCACAGCGCTTTCCCATTTTTACAATAACAACACAGGGAATATAATATAGATATGTGCTTCAAGATGTGAATGTTCCATTAGGAGAAAGGAGCCCCTTTCCCAAAGATCTTACAATATAACTCCTGAATTACAATGAAGAGGAAGAGGGGGCAGACATTTTACATGTGACCCACATAAACCTGACCTAAAGTATGGCAGCTTCAATGTTTTATTAGAAGTGCAGCAGTGTACATACTATTACAGTTACAGCTAGTTAATGCAAACACAGTTGAATTAACTAAGAAATTGCATTAAAGCAAAGAAACAAACCTGTAATATAAACACACACACACACACACACACACACACACACACACACACACACACACACACACACACACACACACACACACACACACACACACACACACACACACACGGTGTATATATACACACACACACACACACACACACACACACACACACACACACACACACACACACACGGTGTATATATATATACACACACACACACACACACACACACACACACACACACACACACACACACACACACACACACACACACACACACACACACACACACACGGTGTATATATATATATACACACACACACACACACACACACACACACACACACGGTGTATATATACACATACAGAGGTTGGAGTGAGAGAGGAGAGGGAGAAATACAAGGGGTGAGTGAGAGATGTGAGGGAGAAATGCAGGAGGGGGTAGTGGGAAATAAGACTGAGGAATACAAGGGAGGAGTGAGAGAAATACAGGGGGGGGTGGGAGAGGAGAGAGGGGCGAGAGCAACATAGCAAGTATTTAGAATTCTTTCACAGTAATACGCTTGTCCTAAAAATGATTGATTACAACATGACAAGCCTCAGTACTGCTTCTGTACTGCCTGCTAAAGCAGCACCATGGACAGCTACCTCGCAGCTTTTGCTTTGACAGACATGAAAACCTCACTGTCACTGCACGCAGGGTCAACTCAACAACATAATTAGTATACAGACGGCATAAATAAATATACAGAAGAGGGAGGAATACAGATAGGTGAGAGAGAAGGGGAAATACAGTTGGGGTAGTGAGGTGAGCAAGAAGTGCGAGAAATTCAAGGGGGGGTGAGAGAAATGGGAGAAATACAGGGGGTGAGATAATGGGGAGGATAAGGAGGGGAAGTGATATAGAATTGGGAGTAATACAGGGGGAAGAGAGAGAGAATGGATACATAGAGAGAGAAGGGAGAAATACAGGGGGAAGAGAGAGAGAATGGATACATAGAGAGAGAAGGGAGAAATACAGGGGGAAGAGAGAGAGAGAGAAGGGAGAAATACAGGGGGAAGTGAGAGAGAAGGGGAGTAATGCAGGGGGGAGCGAGAGAAGGGGAGTAATGCAGGGGGGAGTGAGAGAAGGGGAGTAATGCAGCGGGAGTGAGAGAGAAGGGGAGTAATGCAGGGGGGAGTGAGAGAGAAGGGGAGTAATGCAGGGGGGAGTGAGAGAGAAGGGGAGTAATGCAGGGGGGAGTGAGAGAGAAGGGGAGTAATGCAGGGGGGAGTGAGAGAGAAGGGGAGTAATGCAGGGGGGAGTGAGAGAGAAGGGGAGTAATGCAGGGGGGAGTGAGAGAGAAAGGGAATAATGCAGGGGGAGTGAGAGAGAAGGGGAGTAATGCAGGGGGGAGTGAGAGAGAAGGGGAGTAATGCAGGGGGGAGTGAGAGAGAAGGGGAATAATGCAGGGGGAGTGAGAGAGAAGGGGAGTAATGCAGGGGGGAGTGAGAGAGAAGGGGAGTAATGCAGGGGGGAGTGAGAGAGAAGGGGAGTAATGCAGGGGGGAGTGAGATAGAAGGGAGCAATGCAGGGGGGAGTGAGAGAAGGGGAGTAATGCAGGAGGGAGTGAGAGAGAAGGGGAGTAATGCAGGGGGGGTGAGAGAAATGGGAGAAATACAGGGGGTGAGATAATGGGGAGGATAAGGAGGGGAAGTGATATAGAATTGGGAGTAATACAGGGGGAAGAGAGAGAGAATGGATACATAGAGAGAGAAGGGAGAAATACAGGGGGAAGAGAGAGAGAATGGATACATAGAGAGAGAAGGGAGAAATACAGGGGGAAGAGAGAGAGAGAGAAGGGAGAAATACAGAGGGAAGTGAGAGAGAAGGGGAGTAATGCAGGGGGGAGCGAGAGAAGGGGAGTAATGCAGGGGGGAGTGAGAGAAGGGGAGTAATGCAGGGGGAGTGAGAGAGAAGGGGAGTAATGCAGGGGGGAGTGAGAGAGAAGGGGAGTAATGCAGGGGGGAGTGAGAGAGAAGGGGAGTAATGCAGGGGGGAGTGAGAGAGAAGGGGAGTAATGCAGGGGGAGGGAGAGAGAAGGGTAGTAATGCAGGGGGGAGTGAGAGAGAAGGGGAGTAATGCCGGGGGGAGTGAGAGAGAAGGGGAATAATGCAGGGGGAGTGAGAGAGAAGGGGAGTAATGCAGGGGGGAGTGAGAGAGAAGGGGAGTAATGCAGGGGGGAGTGAGAGAGAAGGGGAATAATGCAGGGGGAGTGAGAGAGAAGGGGAGTAATGCAGGGGGGAGTGAGAGAGAAGGGGAGTAATGCAGGGGGGAGTGAGATAGAAGGGGAGCAATGCAGGGGGGAGTGAGAGAAGGGGAGTAATGCAGGGGGGAGTGAGAGAGAAGGAGAGTAATGCAGGGGGGAGTGAGAGAAGGGGAGTAATGCAGGGGGAGTGAGAGAGAAGGGGAGTAATGCAGGGGGGAGTGAGAGAAGGGGAGTAATGCAGGGGGGAGTGAGAGAGAAGGGGAGTAATGCAGGGGTGTGTGAGAGAAGGGGAGTAATGCAGGGGGGAGTGAGAGAGAAGGGGAGTAATGCAGGGGGGAGTGAGAGAGAAGGGGAGTAATGCAGGGGGGAGTGAGAGAGAAGGGGAGTAATGCAGGGGGGAGGGAGAGAGAAGGGGAGTAATGCAGGGGGGAGTGAGAGCGAAGGGGAGTAATGCAGGGGGAGTGAGAGAGAAGGGGAGTAATGCAGGGGGGAGTGAGAGAGAAGGGGAGTAATGCAGGGGGGAGTGAGAGAGAAGGGGAGTAATGCAGGGGGGAGTGAGAGAAGGGGAGTAATGCAGGGGGGAGTGAGAGAAGGGGAGTAATGCAGGGGGGAGTGAGAGAGAAGGGGAGTAATGCAGGGGGGAGTGAGAGAGAAGGGGAGTAATGCAGGGGGGAGTGAGAGAGAAGGGGAGTAATGCAGGGGGGAGTGAGAGAGAATGGGAGTAATGCAGTGTGTGTGTGTGTGTATATGTATAGTTTGTGTTTGTGTATATGTATGTATAGTGTGTGCATATGTATGTATAGTGTGTGTGTGTGTGTGTGTGTATATCATATATACACACACTATACATACATACATATATATATAGTGTGTGGGTGTGGGTGTCTTGTAGGATACAGTTCACAGAGAGTGCGGTGCTGTGCTTGTCAGCTATAGCATGGGTTGCTGGGATTTGTAGTCACTGGGGCCTTCCCTTCTGATTGCCTGTGGATGCTTAGCATCCACACCCGAACTAAAACTCCCAGCAGCCAACAAACAACAATGACATCACTTCCAGTAATGCGCAGTCACTCACTTCAGTTTATATTTTTGTGACAATTTTCAGGTTTTTTCCCTATGAGATTTTTGTGGATGGCACTGCCACGAAAAGAAGTTTCACTTCAAAAACTTAAATGCATGCTTGCTAATGCAAGAAGCCTGACAGATAAAACGGGGGAGCTTGAATTAATAACTTCAAGGGAGCAGTATGATATCATAGGCATTACTGAAACATGGTGGGATGAAACTCATGACTTGACAGTTAATTTAGAGGATTATTCCCTTTTCGGAAGGATCAAACAAATAGAAGGGGAGGTGGAGTATGTTTATATGTTAAACCGGATCTAAAACCTATTATAAGGGAAGATGTTTATGAAGGGAATGATGAAAATGTAGAGACTTTGTGGATTGAAATTAGCAGTGGAGGTAAAAGTACAAAGAAAATGTTTGTGGGAATATGCTATAAACCACCAAATATCTGTGGAAGCAAAAATACTTTTGCAAATGGAGAAGGCATCAAAACTAGGTCATGTTTGCATAATGGGTGATTTTAATTATCCACACATAGACTGGAGCAATGAGATTAGTATTACATCAAAGGGAAACACATTTTTGGGGATGCTTATAGACATGACCCAAATTATTGAGGAACCAGCAAGGAGAGGGGCAATACTGGATTTGTTAATATCAAACAATGCTGTGTCTAATTTCAGTGATAATAACAGTCTTGTTTGTCACATCAGAGTGAATACCATGAGTTTCTGTGTCTTCTTGGTGAAACAAAGAGATACTAAGTATCAGCTCATATTCGTTTGTATCGCCATATAATTCGTACTCAGGGAAGGAGGACAGCTGGGACTCCTGTCCCAGGCCTGGTGTGTAAAGGGGTCCGGGGCCCCTCCCGGGAAACCTGACACTGGCCTGATCCGCAGAGGGAGCCATCTGAAAAGGGTTGTGAAGGGGGCCTGCTAGTGAACCCCCGAGCCAAATCTTAGCCGATCGATCACAGGAGAACGGTTGGTCGGCAACTTAGCTAATTGCTTATCATTGTGTGGATTGTATTGATGCACATATTAAAGGGGGGGGGAAATAAAACACACATAAAAGAACAGCAGCTTGGACTGCTGCTTTAAAACAAACTAACCATCAGACAAACATAAATAGAAAAATTCATGTCGATGCTACAGAACACGCAAACACACAAGCAGACAATTGTATACAGTAGCTGCTTATTTAACACTCTTTGCAAAATAAGTTGAGTCTCCGTAAGATAAACTTTAAACAGTGATCACCACAATCTTTTTTCCCATGAAAGAAAATCATTGTAAAGGACAGGGTGTCACGCAACTTTGAAAAGATAGCTACATAATTGCAAGAGGGGTGGGGGGGGGCAGGATTCGGATGAGCCGGCAGGAAGACACACGGATTTGTTGGAAAGGTTAGGTTCAAGTGCACAGACACAGAACTTTCCACCTGAGGGGGAAAAAATTGAAATTCTCCGAAATGCACGTCCCTGTTTTTCAAAAACCTTCAGAAATGTTAGTAGAGAAAAGAGAAAATAGCTCTGCAAACCCAAAGGGATCAAACACATTAGGCCTTACAATACCGCAGGAAGGGAAGCAGAAACTGTAGCGTATGAAAGGGAAACGTTATTCTTGAATATGAATCAGCCTTAGAAACTTGAAATAACCCAAAGGGCTTCTATTGTTGAACAAGTAATAGATGTAAGGGCTCACGCAGAATAAAATCCTCTATGTTATGGGGATGGTAAAATACTGTCGTTGAGAGCAGTTATGCTACAGGCAACCTGTTTAACTACTTTGTGTAAGGTTTCAACCAAAGGAGTCGTTGAAAAGCACGAGCAGGGTATACAGTAATATGTGGACAAGAGTTATTCACACATTGTGGGGCCTATGCACTAATAATAATAATAATAGCATGTTTTTGTATAGCGCTGCTAGTTATACGTATCGCTTTACAGAGACATTTTGCAGGCACAGGTCCCTGCCCCGTGGAGCTCACAATCTATGTTTTTGGTGCCTGAGGCACAGGGAGATAAAGTGACTTGCCCAAGGTCACAAGGAGCCGACACTGGGAATTGAACCAGGCTCCCCTGCTTCAAACTCTCAGTGCCAGTCAGTGTCTTTACTCACTGAGCCACTCCCTCTCCCACTAAGCTCCGATTAGTCACTTATCACCACCTTATCGCCAAAAAAGCCTACTGCTATTCAGTAAGCACTGATAAATTGGCGATAAGAGACTTTTTCTTCAATTTTTTTGGGGAGAGAAAAAAAATCTCCAAACGCGTGGAGATAAGCCACTTGTCACCACTTACCGTCAGGTTTTCAAACTCCTGCTTTTCTAGTAGCCACGATTAGCTTACTGTATCAAGGCTAATCACGGCTCTAAAATTGTATGTATGTATGTATGTCTTTATTTATATAGCGCCATTAATGTACATAGCACTTCACAGTAGTAATACATGTGGTAATCGAATAAATAACAGATAATATAAATAACAGATCATGGGAATAAGTGCTTTAGACATAAACATAACATTAAGGAAGAGGAGTCCCTGCCCCGAGGAGCTTACAATCTAATTGGTAGGTAGGGAGAACGTACAGAGACAGTAGGAGGGAGTTCTGGTAAGTGCGTCTGCAGGGACCAAGATTTATGTATCATGTGTTCAGAATGTTCACAGTGCTATTCGTATGCTTCTTTAAGCAAGTGTGTCTTAAGGTGGGTCTTAAAGGTGGATAGAGAGGGTGCTAGTCGGGTACTGAGGGAAAGGGCATTCCAGAGGTGTGGGGCAGTCAGTGAAAAAGGTTTAAGGCGGGAGAGGGCTTTAGATACAAAGGGGGTAGAAAGAAGACATCCTTGAGCAGAACGCAAGAGTCGGGATGGTACATAGCGAGAAATTAGGGCTGAGATGTAAGGAGGGGTAGAAGAGTGTAAAGCTTTAAAAGTGAGGAGAACAATGGAGTGTGAGATGCGGGATTTGATTGGAAGCCAGGAGAAATTGAGATTTCCTCTCAGAATCGTCTCGCCAGGAAAAGTTGGCAAGAGGGTGGTGAGAAGCTGTCGATAAGCGGCGAGAAAGGACTTATAAAAAAAATAATGCATTTTTCCTGCGTCGGATTGATGCCGGGAGTCTCCAGAGCTGTTATCCATTAATATCAGCACCGGAGACCCCCGGGATGAATCCCATGCAATAAAAATGCATTTACAGGCAACTTCTTTATCTTAGCGGCTAACCGCTAAGGCAATGAAGGGGTTAAGAAACAAAACCGCAGCTTTATTGGGGGCAGAGGGGGTGAGTGAAGGACCAAGTACCCGCTTCACTCATCCCCTCTGGCCTCAATAAAGCTGCCATTGTGCGTTAATCCCTTCGTTGTCTTAGCGGCTATCCGTTACGGTAATAAAGTTGCTTTAATATAATTTTTATTAATAGTGTGCGGGAGCAGAGGGTCTCCTGAGCTGAAGCGCTTTGATTTCAGCCTCGGGGACCCCCTGCTTCCCGAGTTACAGGCCCTGGTATGAGGTGCCGGTATCTCCTTCATTCTTTAAATCCCCCGGTCACGTGATGCGGATGATTTAAAAATGGCGGCGATACTGGCGCCCAATGCCCCATACCAGGTCCTGTAACTCGAGAAGCAGGGGGTCGCTGAGGCTGAAATCAAAGCGCTTCAGCTCAGGAGACCCCCTGCTCATTTACACTAGTAATACATTTTAAATTAAAAAACATTCATTTCGGGCGACATTTGTGCAGGGAGAGGCGGCTGTCTCTGAGCAGCTCTCTCTGCAGCAGAAAGAAATCGCCGGGTAAGCCCTTTTCAGGAAGGTGATCATCACGCCGCCGGATACTCGCCATTTTTGCAAATGTTGCTATCACAGGTATTCAGGGCTTTCTGCAAACCGTGATAGCAACGCTTGAAAAAAATGGAGATTTAAAAACCCTGGCGATTTTTTTTATCAGAACTTAGTGCATAGGCCCCTATATCGTCGTTTTGATGTAAAACTCATTAAGTGCATTTTTGGCAAAAACTCACTGATTGCACTTCCTGACGTGGAATTTCTTGATATTTCCTATTGAAAAACTAATTAAAGGCACCTAATCTTCAGAACTTGTCATATCAAAATACCTTCCTTTATTAATACAGATTCTTTCCTGTCAAAAAAAAAACATTTAATCGCCTGTTCCTCAGCACTCAGAGAATGTAGTTAATGACTATTATTTCTACAACAACGATATCTACAACGGAGCAAAGCGATTTTGGGTTTTTAATGTAAAACATCTCAGAGCCATCAAAGAAATCAAATATGGTTGTCGATAAACAGCTATCCTGATGTTTAAGACATTGACAGGTACCATGCGTATATCTATCGGCATATTTACCAAGTGGCACCATCTGTACCATATGCTGAACCCATGGGAGTCAATAGCCTAATTGCTTATGGTACATCGACAGCTGTCCAGGGAACACCTTTCTACATACAGTAGATTGTAGAACATGGAAAACAATAGCTCAGGTTAAAAAGACCATGCTACTGTATTAGAATAAGGCGACTAGTATGTAAAATAAGATCACAGGCAACATTAGATTCAATTATCAAAAGGTTTAAGGTCAAGCAGATCACTAGAAAATATGTCTCTCGAGGAAGTAACTAAAAGCTTAAGTGATGGGAATAGAGCACATGATATTCTAAGATTTTGCAAAAGTTTTTGATTGGTAAGAAATGGTCATTTAGAAGCCCCAATGTAAGATGCACCGGTGGATAAAGCGCTGGTTGAAACATGCAATGTTTAAATGTCCCACATCACGTGGCCGGGAAATTTAAAAACGCATAGGCAATACTGGCACCCCATACCCGGGCCTGTATCGCGGGAAGCAGGGGGTCCCCGGGCCTGAAATTCATGAGAGGGGGAGAGTTATAGTGAAAGAAAAGGTGTAGAGCAATATAGGGGGGCAGTGAGAGAAAGGGGTGAGTAAGAATGAGAGACGGGAGAGTGAAAAAGAGAAGGGGTGGAGTAAAGGGAGAGGGGAGTGTGGACGAAATGGGAGGTGAGAGAAAGAGAGGGGGGAATGAGAAAGTGGGGAGAGTGAGTGGGTGTGAGAAATACATGGGTGGAGAGGGAGTAGGAAAGAGAGATGGGGAGAGTGAGAAAGAAGAGGGGGGGGGAATGTAAGAGAGAGGGGGAGAGTCAGAAAGAGAGAGTGAGGTGGGAGTGTAAGAGAGAGAGAGGGTGGAACTCGAGGGGCCACCGACAGGAGACTCTAGTCCTGGATTGTGGGAAAGCAGCCCTGGACATGCACAAGAAACGAAATTGCCGGTAATGAAAATATATTTTCTCTTGCGTCTCACCGTGTCAGTGTATGACAATGGGAATGTCCCAACGCGGAAAAGGGGCAATTATCCACAGGGCCGCCAACAGAAATCGTTGGGCCCGGGACAAACATTTTAAGCAGGGCCCCCCCGTGTCGGCGGTATTGCCCGCCGCCCCCCCCCATATCACACCTCACAAGCCCCCTCTCTTTCCCCCCCTTCCCATGTATTTCTCTCCCTTCCTTCTCACCATCCCGCTTTGCATGTATTTCTCTCCCCTGCTTCTCACTCTTAGGCCGTGCCTATAGTGCTGTCGTTGGCGACGGCGACATGGCGGGTGACGTCACCCGTCGCCACCGGCGAAAGTTATGTTTCGCCGGGTGGCGGGGTCGCGGGATTCCGGCAATTTGATTTATTCAAGGGCCGTCACGTGACGCGACGGCCCTGGAAAAATCCCATTTTGCCGGCTTCATATTTTCGCTCCGTCGCTCCGTCGCTTGTCGCCGTCGCGTGCACTATAAGCGCACGCGGCTGCGGCAATGTATTTGTTTTCGGGTGACGTCGCCGGCACTATAAGCGCGGACTTACGCCCTCTTCTCCTCACTCCTCTCCTCTCCCTCTGTCAATTACCCAATGCTCACTCATTCCGTCTCCCCCCCACACAATTCCCCCAGAAGATATATACCAAAAAACTTCCCACCCCAAATGCATTCAAAAAAATCCCCACCCCCCAAGTATGTACAATCTCCCCCCCCAAATGCATACAAAAAACCCACCTACCAAATACATATAAAAAAAAACAATACATATAACCCCCAGCACACACATCAGCTTCAAAGAGTGAATGTGAAACATGTAGTAAGAAAGCAAAGTCAGAACGCCAGCAGCGCAGTATAAGCGTCAAACCTTCTTATTCTGTTCCAACCTCAAGATGTTATTGGGGGGGGGGGAGTTAGGAAGTGATCAACTAGAACCATACTAACACACATTGCAATATCCAAGGAACACATGTTGTAGCTTTGGAAAATGCAAGTAAGGGGTCAAATGAGTCCAAAAGGATTCAAACACATTTTCTGAGGGAGTTCGCTTAATTTTTGACCTAAAAATAGACACAAGAGTTATTATTAGGTATATTGAATTTGTCCTTAAATTGCTGAAAGGACACCATACAATTACCACCTGGGTCCCACAGATCCCTCAACTGTTTCATTCCCTTATACTCCCACTCATGACTACAGAATTGCCAGCAGGGAAATCAGAGTTACCTTGAATTGGCAGATTAAATAATACATGGGGGGACAGTGTGCATCTTCTACGAATCAATTGCCAAGCGCTAACAACATCATATACTGTACCAATACATTGGCTTTTATATCCTTTGATATACCCGAAGGAAAACTATGGGAAAGGAAACTAAAAGATCAAGGTCACTAGATCGGAAGGTCAAAAATCCCCTCTCTACTGTATGTACCCAAAAATGCCACAGTACTGTACATGTTTTAACATCTGGGAGATTCATTCCTCATATAAGAAGAGTGACCTCTTGAGAAAATCTATGTTTTTTTTTCCCTCCATCCAAATACAATGAGTGAAGCTTTTATTTGCAAGAGAAATATCAGGTTTCTTCAGCAATACAGCTAATATATTCAATGGATGCACAGTGAGACCAATCTGGGAGCTATTTAGAAAATGCTATTTATGATGGGTTTAACATTTGTATGACATACATTTACAAGGTATCGCAATTCCCAAATATCCCTTTTGTATTGATATATCTTGTCCATATGCTGTGGCATTCTCCTGGATCGGGGAGTGGGGACCCCTAAACTGGTGGGTGTCACAAAAGGTAGGCATGGACAGTCAGTTGGATATTGGAAATGTCTGCCTCCTACTGTATCTTATGGCAATAAAGAGCTCTTCTAATCTGTAACTCTGCAGTAATTTCCTCCAATTCTGGACCAAACACTCATTCTCCTGAATGGGTAATTTAAATGACTGTATATTTTGGAGATATGTTCTGCTCAAAGCTTTAAACACAAGGCTCTTCTGACAGGCACTGCTAAAGCTGACAATCTGTTTCTACCTATTGCAGTGAAGCAGCACATCACAAGTCTAATAAAATCTGCAAATGTTCAGCAATCACTGATTATCTTCTGCTTACTGCAGATGTAGAAACGAGATCTTCAATGTACGAGATAAGTATGCCATAGTGATGGCCGGCTTGTTGACTGTTTTCATTGTTGACAAACAACCTTTTCAGCAAACCTTGATTTCTTATGACCATTGGACCTCTGAAAGATGATGCATCCTCTAAAAGAATCATGGTTCCTCTAGTAAGCACCGCAACCGCCCCACCCAGCTTGGATGGAGATTTCCAGCTGTCTTTGTCTTCAAATGTAAATGGATAAATTGTATGAAGTCTTCAGGGTATGAAAGACTTAATTTCAGGATGTTCTTTTGAGTTGTTTGATTACTTTATGAACTGGAAAGTTGTTTTTCTTTGTACCCAAACATATCTTGTCTAAAGTAATCACCTCCTCCTTTTGGTTTGCCAGGCCCAATGGTTTCCACGTTACAACTGCTTAGATTGCTCATACTGTAAGTCAGATTGTCCATATTAATTTGGTGGCTCTTCTCTGCACTCTCTCTAGTTCCATAATGTCTTTTCTTAGGATTGGTGCCCAAAATTGTACTCCATATTCAAGGTGTGGTCTTACTAGTGCTTTGTAAAGGGGCATAATTATGTTTACTTCCCTTCCATCCATTGCCCATTTAATACAATATAAGATCTTGTTTGCCTTTGTAGCTACTGCATGACATTGGGCACTATTGCTAAGCCTGCTGTCTACATGCACTCCTAAATCCTTCTCCATCAAGAATTTCCCTCATTTATCCCCATTTAATTTGTAAGTTGCCAGTTTATTCTTGTTTCCCAAATGCATAACCTTACATTTATCTGTATTAAACCTCATCTGCTATTTACCTGCCCAAGTTTCCAGTCTCTCCAAGTCCTTCTGGAGAGAAATTACATCCTGCTCTGATTCTACTACCTTACACAATTAAGGGGCCTATGCAGAGAGCAGCGCTATTTGAAAATTCGCCATTTTTTGGAGAAAATCGCGCAGAAAACAGCAGAAAATGGCGAGTTGCGAAAAACGCGCCAATTTTTTTTTTCTATTTCTAAAACTCGCCTCGCGGCTGGCGAGAACCTCCATCTCGCCAGTTTTAAAAATATCCTTATGCAGAGAGGCGCGAACAGCATCTAGCGGCTGTTCGCGCCAATAAAATGGCGCGATTGTCTCCTTTTTGCCTCGCCAGAAAAAGTTGGCAAGAAGCGGCCGCTCGCGGCCATAGCAAAGGGAAAAAAAAGGCGCAAATTTGTTTTAACACATTTCTGCAGCGCGCATCTCGCCAATTTAAACTCGCCAGACGCATTCATGTTAAACATAGCAGAATTCGCACATTTCTGCATATGGAGAATAAAACTCTCCAAAAAAGCTACTTTTTAATAAACTCGCCAATTTTAAAATTCGCTGCTCTCTGCATAGGCCCCTTAGTGTCATCAGCAAAGATGGAGACTTTGCTCTCTATGCCAACCTCACGATCATTAATAAACAAGTTAAAAAGCAGGGGTCCCAGTACCAATCCCTAAAGTACTCCACTCACAAGTTTAGACCAACTTGAAAAGGTTCCATTATGACAACTCTCTGTTGTCTATCCTTCAACCAGTTTTCAATCCAGGTGCAAATATTTTTATTGAGTCCAATTTGCTTTATTGTGTACATTAACCTTGTGTGGAACCGTATCAAAAGCCTTTGCAAAATCTAAGTAGACCACATCAACTGCATTACCCTGGTCTAAATTCCTACTTACCCCCTCAAAGAAACTAATAAGGTTAGTTTGGCATGATCTATCCTTCATAAATCCATGCTGACTATTACTAATAATTTTGTTTTCCATTAGGTATTCCTGAATATTATCCCGTATTAAACCTTCAAGTAGCTTCCCCACTATTGATGTCAGGCTTACAGGTCTGTAATTCCCCAGTTGTGATCTAGCTCCCTTTTTAAATATAGACACCACATCTGCTTTACACCAATCTTGTGGTACTGAGCCTGTGAAATGGAGTCCTTAAAAATTAAATGTAATGGTTTGGCTATTACTTATCTTAATTCCTTAAGAACTCTTGGATGTATGCCATCGGGGCCAGGTGCTTTATTTAATTTTATCAAGTTGCCTATGAACTTCTTCCTCAGTTAACCAATTGTTTATTAATATAGAGGTTGTTGCTTCCTCCTGTGGCACTACTATTGACATTAATTCTGTAAACACAGAGGCAAAGAATGTGTTTAAAACCTCTGCTTTTTCCTTATCTCCAATAATCTGCCTGCCCATCTCACTGAAAGGGTCCTATATTTTCTTTTCTGATTTTTTTGTTATAAGTTACTTAAAGAATTTTTAGGGTTGATCTTACTGTACTTTCTATTGCAATCCTTTTTTCGTTATCAATTTTTGATAATTTAATTGCCCTTTTGCAATTGTTGTTAAATTCCTTATAATTCTGATACGATGTCTCCATCCCTTCTGACTTCAAGTATCTAAATGCCTGCCTCTTTTTTTCCATTTCCTCCCCATCTGTTTATTTTGCCACATTGTTTAGACTTATTTCTTTTAGATTTATTACCCAAGGGCATACACTGATAAGTGTGCTTTTCTAACAATGTTTTAAGACTGCCCATTTATCATCTACATTTTTCCCTGCAAAAACTCTAAAGTTTAACCCAAGTAATCTGTTTTTTGATCATTTATTTCAAATGAGACCATGGTTGGTATGATCACTGTTACCCAAATGTTACAGGACTTGAATATTTGTTATTACTTCTTCATTGATTTAATTTATTTCGTAAGAAATAAATTGTATTAACCTAAGAATAAGGGTAACCAACCTCTATACTGAATATTAATCCAATACATATGTAGCCTATTGCCCCAGGCTATACCTTTCTTTGGCCCTAACATTATAAGTCCTGATAGGAACAGGCAGTATAGGGGTTAAACTCCTGCACAGATGCCTAGCATGTGAGTTACAGCCTGGATAGGATACAATCTAACCATATCCAGGTGCAGGCCTAACGGCAGTTAGGAGTGTCATGCCTGGGAGGATACTGACTGTGTCACATGCATTTGGTGTGATGCCTGTCAGTACCTGGACCTTCCCTGTTATGGGGCAGGGTTACAAACCCCTCCCCAGGTATAAAGGTTGGCACTCCACTAAATTGAGTGTGTTCTGTCCCCTCCCTCTGGGGAGTGGAAGCGATTCCACGTTGCCCCATCAGTGGGTAAGGGGGTTAAGAATGGGCTCTTGGGGCCTCAAGCTCCAGGGGTCTGATCCAGGGAAGATTAAGGCTGTATCTACTGCAATAAACACCAGTTGTACCATCATCTGCCTATGTGTGTTTATGAAGGAGGAGTGCTTGTGGGGAGAACTTCTGTCCCTGGCAGGAGCCCTACAAGATGGAAGCATTTCACCATGAGACCTAAACTGAGAATCTGCCCTGTTGATACTCCCTAATACTGTCTGCGGAGCACTCAGTCTGCTATGAACCTACAGGTATGCACCACCACACCAGTAACATGAGGCACTTATCCAGGAAGAGCAGATCTCCATGGGGGGGTGGGGTGGATAAGGGTGCTACACCTATATTATGCACCACACCTTTTCCAGATGAGCCAGGTTTGGAAAAAGTATATCAACATTTTTATTGAATGACTAACTGAGAGACCCGGCATTGCCCGGGATTAAAATTTCCCGCTCCCTCCTCTCCCCACTCCCCCCGTCTATTTCTCCACTCTCCCCCATCTTTCTCCGCCCCCCGCCCCCCCCCGCGCAGCTCCAGTCATCCCCCCCTGCGCAGCTCCGGTCGTGTCTCCCCCTGCTCTGCTCCCATCGTCGTGCAGCTCTGACCCCCCCCTGCGCAGCTCTGGTCCCCCCCTCTGCGCAGCACAATGTCACACACACAGTGAGACACACAGTGTCACACACACAGTGTCACATACACACACACAGTGTCACATACACACACACAGTGTCACACACACACACAGTGTCACACACACACAGTGACACACACACACAGTGACACACACACACACACACACACACAAACACACACACAGTGCAGTCAGTTGGAGTCTCTTGCCTGTGCGGTCTCTGGCCCCTCCAGCCTGTGAGAGGGGGCACTCCCCATGGGGTTAAATGCAGCCAGCTCTGGTGTGAGTGCACACTCACGTCTATAGAAATTGGCAAAACCCACAAATCTCTGAATGTCCTTTTCATTTTGAGGGATTGGCCATTCCACCACGGCTTGAATCTTTGCTGGGTCCATACTCAAACCCTCGGGAGAGATGATGTAACCGAGAAATTGCATGCTGGTCTTTTCGAATTCGCATTTTTCTAACTTGATGTACCATTTGTACTTACGGAGACGCTCAAGGACAATTCGGACATGTCTCTGATGATCCATGATGTTATCTGAGAAGACTAGGATGTCATCCAGGTATGCCACTACGAATTGGTCCAATAACTCTCGGAGGACATCATTGATTAAATGCTGAAAGGTAGCAGGGGCATTACAAAGTCCAAAAGGCATCACCAGATATTCATAGTGCCCATAACGGGTTCGGAAGGCTGTTTTCCATTCGTCACCGGGTCGAATGCTGACCAAATTATATGCTCCTCTGAGATCTAATTTGGTAAAGATTTTGGCTGACCGAATTCTTTCCAATAGTTCAGGAATCAGAGGTAATGGGTACCTGTTCTTCACCGTAATCTTATTTAGTTCCCGATAGTCAATGCAGGGGCGCAGAGAAACGTCTTTCTTTCCCACGAAGAAGAGCACAGCGCCTGCTGGAGAAGTAGAGGGTTGGATAAAACCCTTTGATAGGTTCTCCTGTAGGTAGTCATTGAGGACCTTCAATTCCGGTTCTGAGAGGGAATAGATTCTTCCAAACGGAATGGCAGTACCCGGTAATAATTCAATGAGACAGTCATAAGAGCGATGTGGGGGAAGCGTATCCGCGTTCTTCTTGTCACACACATCTAAAAACTCAGAGTAAGGAGCCGGCAGAAGATTTTCTTGAGACGAGGAAATCTTATGTGTTCCTACACACTCTGGTATAGGAGTTTTAGGTAGACAGGCTAGCTGACAGTGCTCCGAGGGAAACGTGAGGATCTTTGTCTTCCAGTCAATAAGTGGATTATGGATCATGAGCCATGGAATTCCCAGAATCACTGGAAACAAAGGTGATGGAATGAGACCAAATGAAATCTTTTCCTGGTGATTGGGCTCCATTATTAGTGTTAAGTTACTGGTTTCATGGGTAACAGGTCCAGAGCTCAAGGGAGAACCGTCAACGACTTCCATCCTTTCTGGCGATTCCTTGGCTACAAATGATACCGAATTGTTCTTGGCAAATTCTATGTCCATAAAATTCCCTGCCGCCCTTGAGTCGACCATTACTGTGGTTGAGAAACGATGTGTTCCTTCCTCGATTATAATAGGAACCAGGAGGTGAGGGTGTAGCGAAGGAGGGTTATCTTTCCCTTGAGATGCAGAGAAAACAGTCTTTGAAATAGCGTGCAGCTGATTTCTCCTAGGGCTCTGGAAAGAAGACCGCCTGGACTTGTTTGGGCAATCAGCGAGATAGTGCCCATCGTTTCCACAATATAAACAGAGATCTTCTGTTCGGCGTCTATTCCATTCCCCAGTTGAGATGGGTCCCCGCACTGTATTTACTTGCATCGGCTCCTCAGTCTCCCTGGAACGTCTTGGGGTACAGACATCTCTAAACCCGGGGTTGCTTGGCATGAACCCCTGTCTCTCCAATCGTCTTTCTGTAAGCCTGCGATCAATTTGGATGCATAAATGGACTGAAGGAAAATCCGTTATTTCCTTCCCCAGGCTTCAGAACCAAAAGGAACCTATTCTCTGCCAGAAAACTGAAGCCTTGTGACTGGACACAATCTGCACCGTTTGCAGCAGACTTCCCTGGAGAAGTTTTCACGCCCTGCCACTGTTATCTTCGATTTTTGATGAACTTTTCAGGCCTGGTAGACGAACGAAATGAAATGTAATGCAAGCCAGGTTTCAAATCCTTTGTCTCAATTTATTACTCATAGGGTAATGACTTTTATAAAGAAAAAAAGAAGATATTGGTTAGAGGCGTAACATAGGCGTATCCTAGGTGTGTCTTGGGCGTAGCTTTGATTAGAGGCGTGATTTAAGGGCAGGACATATTAGTGGCATGATTCTTGGGACGTGTCTTTCCCAATAATCGCAATGTCTGAATACATAGCTTATTCATTGTCTGTTATCAAAAGAGACCTTGAGTCTTTAGCAACTATATTACACTATTTTGCTTCTTGCTTAGAACCAGTTTATTGTACTCTAACTAAAAAACAGGAGGTTAATGATACAAAAGTATCTTAGCAATATCCTGAGCAGGAAGAAAGGAAATGCAATTTGGCAAAAACTGAGTGCATTTAGGAATTATATTTCAGCAAAAGGCTGACTACAGAATCTTAACTAGTTATGACCAGACAAAATGGAAGCTTAACATGAGTGCAGATTCTGGCCTGACCTACTGGTCCTAACACGGACAAAGTCCTGAAATCTTTCTGGGGGCTCCACCCGGGCTAGTTCATCTTTAACTTGCTCCGAGAGACCCTGCCGAAAATGATATTTCTGCGCGGCCTCATTCCAATCAATATTGTTAACCCATCTGCGGAATTCAGCGGCGTACTCAGCTGCCGAGCGTCTTCCTTGACGAAGATTGTTCAGAGTTGCCTCAGCGGTTGCACTATGATTTGGGTCATCAAAAATAAGACTCATGGCTTCGATGAACTCCTTCAGGTCCCTTAGTAGTGGGCTATCTTGTTCTAACATAGGGGAGACCCAAGCAAGGGCCTCATCCTTGAGCAGGGTTATGATCAGTCCAACCTGGGATTCTTCGGTATGATAAATGATGGGCTGAAGCTTGAACACAAGTCTGCATTGATTAAGGAAATTCCGGAAAGATTGTTTTTTCCCCAAAAAAATTTCCGGAATGGATATACGGGGTGCGGTTTGCACAGGCACAGTGATCTGACCAGACAAGGTGATTAAGGCTGCACGTAGTTCACGATTCCCAGCTTCCGCGGTTGCGGCTTGTTCTTCCAAGCGGCCAAGACGATTGAACACGTGTCTTTGTTGTTCTTGGTAACCAACCATGATACAGTAGCGGCATACTTTATTCTGACCAATGCCGGCGGCAAGCCAGGATCTACTCCGGCTGCCGCCAGTCAAGACCGCGCGCCGCCGCGTTTCCGACACGCACCCCCCCCTCCGCTTCGGGCGCATTTTAGCCCCCCTTCCCGACCCCGAACCCGGCTCCTGCTCTGCCCCTCTGCTTCCCCGCACCCCCGCTTACCTCAATTTACACTCCAGGGGTGTCGGGGAAGCCGGGGAAACCGGGCGCGTCACGTGACAGTGACGTCACAGTGCGCCGCAACTAGCCGCGTCACCACGCTTCCCGCACGCATCCTGCCGTGCGGGAAGTGTAAGAATAAATAATGTCGATACTGTATGTTGTAAGTCATGGAGTGTCTGAGCCTGGGTCGGGTCTGTTCCAGCGGAATCCATGGTAGGGCCTGTTTATTCTGTCAAGGATTGGACTTCGGCTGAAGTGGATCCCAGTGGCAGGAACAGCAGGGAGCGAAGTAGGGGTAACAAGCAGAGGTCAGAGGCAGGCAGCAGATAGCGAAGTCAGGTAACAAGCAGGGGTCCGAGGCTGGCGGCAGGTAGCGAAGTCAGGTAACAAGCAGGGGTCCGAGGCAGGCGGCAGGTAGCGAAGTCAGGTAACAAGCAGAGGTCGGCAACGAGGAGACTGGAACAGGGTGATAGCAATAGCTACCACAGCAGTAAACACAGGAACCTTGCAGGAGCTAAGGAACCAGTATAAACAGGCAAGGGAGGAACAGGAAAGGGAGGTTTATATAGGCAGGCTGAGAGGTGGAGCACAGGTGCAGAGGTGTCAGGTATCAGAGTCTGGAATGTTCCTTAGTTTAGCAACAGTAATCCCGGTGGACAAGTATAGGTACTGCAGGCTAGAACAAGACATTGAGAGTGGCAGCAGTCCCGGTGTTCAAGCATGGGTACAGCAGGCTAGAGAATATGACAATCTCAACGAGGTAACATTCGTTTGGATTTACCATGGGGTTGGTTTGAAAGAAGAAGATAGAACAAAAGAATAACAGAAGAAGAAAGAAGAAGGTGAAAGAAGATTGAAGAAAGAAGATATTTTTACCCGATGCTGATCTTCAAGGTGGATGGCGTTGGATTGCGGGTGATGACGTCGCAGGACGAGAGCTTGCAGATATGCCGGGATCCGGGGGGTGAAGACTTCTAAAGGTAAGATAAATATTGAATGTATGTAATTGTCTTTTTCCAGGTTTTTTGATTGTATTTATGTCTTTATATGTTTTTTGTTGCAAATTGACTGATAATGTATTAATCAGGGTACAGATAAATAAAGTGACAGGCAATGCATTTTTTGGCAAATGCTTGATTTCAATTGATTGTTATTTTTTCTATTTCTGTTTATTGTTTGGATTAAATTGTTTAGAGTTTGGATGGTTTGTTTTTAGTACATTTTAGGATTGGTTAGCGTTTTAAATTAATTCATTATTTTGTTGGCTAGTGGGTTTAAATTAATTAATTGTTTTGTTGGCTAGTGCTTTTATTTATTTAATTGATTGGTTGGCTAGTGGTTTTATTTCTTTAATAGTTTGCTTGGATAGGTGTTTATTTAATTGTATTGTTATGTTTTGGAATAACATCATTTTAATTATTTTGCTGTTTTGGTGATAGATACATTTTAGTGATGTGTACAATTAGGCTTTTTAGTTCTTTTATTGTTGGGGTGTTTAGATGCTTGTGTATTTATTTTATTCTTGTGTATTTTTGGCCTTAATGATTTGTATTAGGTTTACCATTGACTGCAATAGTGGCTTATCATGCCTATATTATATTGGCATGATGTACCACTGTGCCAATCGATGGGTAGAGGATGAGTATAGTGGGCCAGGGGTGGGTGGTTATGTCTCCCGGGTGGGTTAACCCCTTAATTACTATAGAGGTTAATAATCGCTAATGTGATTAAGGGGTTAGGGGCCATTAGATTGCATTTTTTCATGTACTCTTGCTGGCAACGGAGTACATGGATATGGAGTATGCTGATGAGGACGCCCTTCATGATGGCAGGGGTAAGTAGAAAGTTTTATTTACTTTATTTATGCTGGCTGGCTTATGTTTGATTTCAGAATGGGCAAATGATCTAGTATCCATATCTGAATAATAGTTATTATGCCCATGAATGTACTGAATGTGTTGGGGCGGGAGGGTTGTTGGGGGTAGAGGAGGTGGGTAGTAGAGTTGTTGTGTTTATTTTTGTTTCTTGGGGGTAGAGGGATTGGGTGAAGAGGGCCAAGGGGGGGTGTTTAGGCTTTCCGTGGGGTAGCGGGACTGGTTAACCCCTTCACTACCATAGCGGTTACCACCGCTATGGTAGTGAAGGGGTTAACTCCTCCCGCAACCGTCCAGGCAGGCCTAACAACCCACCCGGGGACTACTACCCCCATCATCCACACCCTCTGCCCCAAGAAACAGGCTATTGAGGTTAATCCCCTCATTGCCTTAGCAGCTAGCCGTTAAGGTAATGAAGCTGTTTTAATAGAAGTTTTAATACTAGTGTAGATGAGCAGGGGGTCTCCGGAGCAGAACAGACATTTAAATGCATAGGAGATACGGACACACATAATGGGGCCTGTATCTCAGAAAGCAGGGGGTCCCCGGACCTCAAATCAACGCAGTTCTGCTCCGGAGACCCACTGCTCATCTACACTAGTCTTAAAATGTTATATTAAGATATTGCGATCGCTGGCGAGACATGCGCCGGCCAGATCGCCGCAGGTCACCGGGTGAGCCCTTTAGAGAGAGGCGATCATCACGTCGCCAGCGACTCGGCAGTTTTAGGCATCTTGCTGCCGCAGGTATTCGAGGCTTTCTAAATACCGTGATAGCAACGCTCCAAAAACTGGTGGCGTAACCGGCTCAGCGATTTATTTTACGAAGCCTTATATAATAGGCTCATATATCTTCCCGTCAGAACAAAGCTGACTCGACATGAGAAAGACTGACTGTTCCTCCCCCATATAAATGGATTTACCCTACTGTGAAAAGCCCATCACATGTGCTGCCTGAAGATTAATTATACAGTCGTATTCTAGTGTGATGACCTCTTCTTATTTACTTCTGCCTCGCCTCTTGACTCAATCAGGTCATCAGGAACTCATGAATATCTGATGTGTCTTCAATAAGCCTAAGAGACACCACTTCAGTATTTTGTCTACATTGATCTAGATGGTGTTTATTTTTCTGTGGTGCTATAACATTCAGCCAAGTGTTTTGCCTAAAATGTAGATGACACGTAGCCAGGAGAAGCTAACAGCAACCCTGGTCGTGACTGATTACTATTGATAGCAGTGATGTTATAATGTATGATACTCCAGCAAACTATTGGGCTCATTTATCAAAGTATGCCGGCTGCAAAACTGGGCAAAATTGATGAAATGATCATGCACCAGATTGATCAAAGAACAACATCCACTAGGTTTTAATGACAATCTTTACCTTTATAAATCTGGTGCATTTTTTTTTGATTACATAAGCCCCTTTTTTGATGACGAGTCCTGCAGCGTTAATGTTGAAAAGCTGGAGTTACCCCACAGATTAATATTTCTCCGAAACCACATTCATTTACAAAACAATAAAAAATATACAGCTCAACCCCGTTACAACGCGGATCCGCTTATAGCGCGATGTAAGCGTGGCTCCCAATTTTTGTATCTATGAATACTTTACAACACGATTATTGGTATCTTAAATACTTTATTGTACAATGCATACAATTGTACATTATTTCTAACGCGATCTGCTTATAACGCGATGTGATTCTTTAGACCCCAAGCACAGCGTTATAAGGGGGTTGAGCTGTACAGTAGTTGTTTTTCTCACTTCTCTTTAGCATCATTTTTTTTTTACAAATCTTATGCTACGTCTATATGAGGCGACCTCAGCCATTTCAAAGTGATCTACAGCATACACATGACAAGGTATCTCTGTATTGTAACAACTTATAATGGAAGTACTTTGGCTGTTACTCCGGTTTGAATAATACATATTTTTTGGTTATTGTAACCGTTCAATAAAACGTTAATGTGGTTCTCCTTCTTATGATGGGGATAGAACAAAATGACTGCTTTTTGCGACATGGCAAATAATTTTTTTAATGTAATGCTTGTATCAGTTCTAGGAATCAATAAAAAAAATCAGGGTGTTATGTATCCTTTGGACAGGCAAAGATTAGGCAAAGATTAGGCATGCATACCTTGTCTATAGAATTTTTGCTGGCTGCTTGTTCCGTGCAGATACTGTTTCTGCAGATACAGTGTATACAGAATATATACAGGATAACTAGACAAATAGAGAATGGCAGCGCCACCAACAGCTTTCCAGGGGCCCAGGACTAGTCACTACCAGGGAACCAGGTTGTTTAGCAGGGGATGGTGTCTACCCCACCCCCATGTCAGCAGCCCTGCATGTCCCCGCCACTCCCCTCTCTCACACATACTGCCCCTCTCTTGCTCCTCCCTCAACCCACCCTTCGGCATCCCTCTGAGTTACATACGCACTCCCCTCTCTCACACTCTCCTGCCCCCCTCCTCTCTTACTACCCCTCCTCTCTAATCCCCCTTTTCACTCTGCCACTCCTCTCCCCTCCCCTTCTCTCTCACCCCGCTCTTACTCTACCGCTGCGCTTATAGTGCCGGCGACAGCAACGCGACGTCAGGCTACAGTCGCTGGAACAATCAAATTGAGATGACTTCCAGTGATCGCGACCAAGCTGTCACTGCGTCGTGCTTACTGTAAGCTCACGCGACGGTGGCAATGCATTTGTTTTGACGCGACATCGCATCGCTGTCGCCATCGCCGGCACTATAAGAGCTGCCTAACTCTCCCTCCACACCCTCCTCACTCTCTCCCCTCCATCCTCTCTCACTCTCTCCCCTCCCTCCACTCATACCCTTCCTCCTCTCTCCCCCAACCTGTGGAACAGGGCATGCGTGGTCTATCTGGAGGCGAAGGGGGGCCCACCCAGGCGGCAAGTAGCGGAAGTTATGCAGGACTTCCGTCAGGACCTAACTTCCAGGTTCGGACTGCGACAGAGATCCCTGCACTACCCCCTCTGTTGGCAACACTGGAGAATGGCACATGGGTGTATAGTGGCGGGGGGGGAAACGATATTGACATTCCGGCGTATAGCTACACCTTCATCAGGAGTATTACAAACACTAAAATGTTGATATTGTTAAATACATTTATTTTTTTAAATGTTCTTTTTATTCACTAAATACTGTTGTACCATTTTCTGTTTGTGAAATATCTTGTGTTATTATGGTAATATTGTGTTTCCCACAGAAACAATAAGATTTTCTTTTATTTTCCTTCTACCGTTGCCCCTATTGTTTGGAGAATAATAACCAGGGGGCTCAGCCTTCCCTTTCTCTCGGTCACGTTGCTCTCTTTGCACGTCACAGCTCCACGCAGTCATTCTATTACGCCAGGTCAAGGGCGCAGCAACAGGTGGGAACACAGCAATGTGACAATATGATCCAGCAGGTGTTGGAAAAACATGTAAAAGGACCTACAGTATAAGTTGTTTTTTTTTCTCTCCATTCTTTAAGGTTTGATCATTGACATGAAATAATGACGGTGAAACATTCAAAGGTTTGTTAGAAGGTTGCATCAACAAGTATGCGTTCTCTGCGATCTTCTTGCTATGTTAAAGATTAATAACATCTCAGGGTCGGTGTATGATGTTCTGCAGTGCACCACGTGCCCACAAAAAGTGTGGATCATTTCTGTAAAGTCTGAAGGCCTCTCGTGAAACAGCCTCGTTGAATTTGCGATAATGAAGATACTCTGCAGAGAGCCATGAATCAAGCATGTTGAACTACCCGGAACATTATTAATCTGTCAGCATTTACATCGGTGCCTCAAGCTAATTAACATTGGAAGGGAACAATTTGCTGGAGTCCATAATGAAGCGCGGTGCACTTAGTATGAGGTGCAATTTCTCGTAATCCTTTTACTGCTGTAGGATATTGTAATTTGCAAAGTCGACAGTTGTAGGTCACGATAATACGTATGTGGGTGCAAACTGCCTAAATACTGGAACTGTTATACGCGCTGAATAACAAAGCAGGCACTCCTGCAGATCATTTTAAAGATGTCAGGAGGGGTACACAAAGTGCAAGAACTCCTCTCGTGGATTAATGGTGGTTCACAGGAATCAGATCAACATATATTAAAAGAAAAGAGAAAGATCATAGTACAATACAGTTTAATAAACAAAAAAATCCAAGCAGTGAGCTCCAGTTCACTCACATGCTCCACGATTATAAACAGCAGTGTAACCAACTCAGGGTTTGGAGCAACGCCGATAGTACAGCTGCACACGAGTCCTCTGGATAGAGTCTTTCTCTT
Source organism: Ascaphus truei (assembly GCF_040206685.1). Lineage (NCBI taxonomy): Eukaryota > Metazoa > Chordata > Amphibia > Anura > Ascaphidae > Ascaphus > Ascaphus truei. The sequence continues at coordinate 403,787,257 of NC_134486.1, forward strand.
CCGCATCCAAACAGCGTCTGATGTCACGGAACTTCCTCAGCTCTCCTCCAATGGTAAGGGAAGTGGCAGGCTACAAGGTCAGCGTCAGCGGCAGTGCGATGGTCTTACGACGGAAGGACAGCTGTTTCACAGGGAACGGCAAAAAGCTCCACACAGCTCACGAGTCTCTGCGCAATTACAGATAACCCTACGCGTTTCATCCGGGTATTCCGACTTCTTCAGAGAGGCGAAATGTCGAACAAATTCATTCTCTACCTCTCTCCTCTCTTTCTCTCACTCTCCTCTGTCTCTCTCGCTCACTCCACTGTCTCTCTCTCTCTGTCTCTCTTCTCTGTCTCTCTCTCACTCCTCCTCTCTCTCATCCTTCACATCTCTCCTCTCTCTCCTCCTCATCTTTCTCCTCTCTCTCCTCCTTCTTGTCTCTGCTCTCTCTCCTCCTTCTCGTCTCTCCTCTCTCTCATTCTTCACATCTCTCCTCTCTCTCCTCCTCATCTCTCTCCTCTCTCTCCTCCTTCTTGTCTCTCCTCTCTCTCCTCCTTCTCGTCTCTCTCCACACACACAAAAAGTGTTGGTGCGCCCGGTGATCTACACCTATAAATATAATTATATAAGAATTTCATTAATATATACATGTTGCCAGGTCCCCTCCAGTCTCCTGGTGTGGTGCGCTTCCCCCTCCTACCTCCATTGCCGTGTGAGTGGCGATGGGTTCGCCGGAGGCTCCTGCAGCCCTCTCTGCAGGGCGCAGCCATCTTACGCATGCGCAGGGCGCACAGGGAGTCATGGAGGTGATACAAGGGTCGCACATGCGCAGAGAAGCATTGCGGCAGCCATTAGAGGTAGTGCACACGGCGCCAATAGAGAGAGGATTCCGCGGGGACTACAAGCCCCATAGGGCCTAGGATAAATTTGGTGCGCTGAGGGCTTGCTGGCAGTTGGAGCTGGGACGCAGTTAGGGAAGGTTGTATAGGTGCAGGGGTCTGTGATCCTCTGCCCTAGACCAGAGACCCCCTAGGCCCCAGCAAGGCCCCAATTCACCCTAAGATTGTGGCTGCTGTAGGGAAGGCCCCAGCAGTTAGGGATCCTGTCCTTTAGTGGTTAGCCAGCTTAGGGCTACAGCTGCTTCATTGAAATATTGCTACTGCAGTCTGGGACCAGACTGCAAGAGAGAGAGCGACCATCACTGTGGCAGTTACTCCAGTGGGAGGCATTCCATCTGGAGGAGGATATCGTTGGATCGGCGGATCCCCTACTTCTATTTGTCAGCGCGCCCGGGTGTGGACACACCCAGCAGGTACCGTTCACCAAACGTGCACCAACATACTGTACAGTAAGGCTCGGATCACGCCTAGAGGGATGGGCTTCTTTTGGGGTCACTCATTGGGTGAAGTGACTAAGGGACTCCTCTTGTACTGTGGACACTGTGTGAGGGTACACGGTGGTGGGACAACGCCCTGCGTGGCGAGGTATAGCTCTAACCATTAGTATTGCTATTCATTTATGTGGGTTATGGTTGTTGGTCACAGTAAAGGTTATTGTTATAATCTGTTGATTGTTATTATTGGTTCCTGCTCGGGGTTATCTCATCTAATTGGGATCCCATGCAGGTGGAGGCGCTGCCACTCAGTATATTGGTTACCCCAGGCTTCCAATAGCGGAGGATCAGATCCCTGTGAGTCAAAAGGTAACGCCAGCACTAGTAGATCCTTCACACCAGAGGGAAAGAGGGCTACATATATATTGCGGAGTTCCCCTTGGGCCCCCTTACCTCCGCTACAGTGGTGGCTGCCAGCGGTGGAGAGCGCCTCCAGAGGGTGCCAGGTAGTTGCGGTGGGGGCTGGAGAGGCGACCCCTTGCAGGGCACCACCTTAGTTAGAGCTTGCATGCATGCGCAGTGTGATCGCACATGCGCTGTGAGTCCCAATAGCCGGCGGCCATGGTAGTGCACCTTGCGCATGCGCAGTAGCAGCCGCAAGCAGCGGAAAGTACTCTAAGGTGCCCTGCGGGGACTACAAACCCCACAATGCTCAAGGGCAGCTAGTCAGGTGTCAGGAAACAGCCAATAGGGCTGCAGCATTCACAGAGGACTACAATTGATATATTTGGAGCGTCTAGTACCACGCCAGTCGGAGCTGTGACAAGGAAGGGGTAGGTTATGTGTGCAGGAGCCTGTGGCCCCTGCACTAGGTCAGATACCCCCTATTAGGCCCCAGCAAGGCCCCAACTCCTCTCAGCTTGGGGTTGCTGCAGGGACAGACCATATTGTAAAAAATAGGACCTAAAGTGCACAGGAGAGATAGAAAAAGAAAAAACAAAACATAGTGTAATCTGTATATACAGTGGCGGCCGCCTTTAGCCTCCTGCGGCCGTTTCAGCGCAACTCTGAAAACCGCGGGCAGATGCAGTGTTTGATGCGGCATGTTCCGGTAGTTAAAGCCGCGGCCGCGTGCATTGTATTAGCGCTGTGCTTATTTAATTGTTTTCAACATTACAGTCTCACAGTTATGTGAGGTCTGTATTTGAGGTACACAAGCAAGCTAGAGTGGGAACAACTAACTCACTATACTAAGTGCAACATTACGGGCGGCGTGCTGATATACTGTACACAAACTTTCACTGATAACTACTGTACTATTAGCGCTGTCTCGGCATGAATGCGGCGAGGTGCGTGGCATTCGAAAAAAAATACCCAAACAAATCGGAGATGTTGGAGAATGAAAGGGGCCGTGACAGTAGTAACGGCAAAAATCCTGCTACAGTATAAATGATTGCACTCACAAGATAGTAAATCAATATAAGCACAATTGATTAATCTTAGCTGCTTCAGTGGTATTGAAAAGATCATCTCCGTCAGGGTCAGCTGAACTACACATCAATGATGCAACTGCTGAGTCTCAAGGAACCTTGCAAACCGGTTCAGCTCACAGAGGAATTATACCATTTATTGAACTAAAAAACCCCACACATAAAAAGATATATCCGCCGGAGTCACTGCACACACCAGCCGTATCCTCCGACCTGCTTAACCCAGAGAAAATAATGATATTGAATAATATTGAAAATAAGGGGAATAGAATTAGAAGAAGTTGAAGACTTTGTCCACCTTGTCTAGCAAGTATCAATAAGAGAATCAAGATGGGATGAAGTCCATTTTTTTCCACTGGAAAAGGAAAGTGTTTGACCAGCGTATCCCTCCTGTGATCAAATATGGATGTGAGACTTGGACCCTAAATGCGAAGACAATTCAGAAGTTTCAGACAACTCAAGGAAGTATAGGGATGTATGCTGGGTAATACCCTGAGACAGAAAAAAAGAATAGGTTTCAAAGCAAATAAGTCGGTGACATCATCACAGGGGTAAAGATATTAAAGTGGCCGTGGGCTGGACATATCGCAAGAAGAAATGACCATTGTTGGACATAGATTGTACTCGACTTCGAAGGCATATCAAAAAACCAAGACGGCAACCAAAATAAAGATGGGAAGATGAAATCAGAAAACATGTTGGAGCGACATGGAGAAGAGAGGCTGCGACCGCAGTACCCGGAACATCATTGGAGAGTCCATCATCCAGCAGCGAATCGACATGGGTTGAAGATTTTGATGTATGCTGTGTATGATATATATTGCAGATGACCTTTATTTTACTTCGTAATCTTGATCGCATAATCAATTGCAAACGCATCCGCTTGTCACGTCACACAGTGGTAAAGGTGCAGACATGAATTCTGGGTAGTGATATGTAAATGAACACTGAGCGAGTGTGTAAATATATAACATAGTGATGTATAGTAATGATAAAGCATGGCACACCAGTGAGCAGGAATTTCTGCCCGGGCATCACAGCTGAAGACGATGGCTGATACGTTTGTAGCTCCTGGGTATGACAGGAGGGTTGTAGACAGAAACGATTTATTTTTCTCAATACATTTTGTCTTTTTTTTAAATCAAGACCAGTGGAGGGCCATGCTTATTTATCTGGATTTACAAACCCTCCCAGCATGTGGTTTCATTTCAATGTGCCCCCGTTGGCAGTTTCTTCAGCACAGTGAGCGCTCCGTTGCATGGATAGTAATGATAAAGAGCACTAGTGAGTACATTCACCTGTCTCAGACAGGTCTCCATGGGCAGGCTTGCCCCCCAGGCCAGTCACATTTGAACAAATTCAGCCGGTGCAGAGAGGACAAAAGCTGTATATTCCGCACTTAATGTTCCGGCCAGCAGCTGGCGCTGCAGAGCACAGTAGTGCCTCCTGTACTTATCCGGCCCGGCTCCTTTTGGTCCGCAGATTTCAGCGGATCAATCTCAAAAAGGCCGATTCGCGTTTTGCTGGATTTTTGTATTATTAATGCCAATAACAATCCCCGGATTCCACAACCCGGGGACGGATTTTTAAGAACCCGCCAACAAATTGGTGAACCGGCGGATTGGATTCTACAAATCCGTCAATGAATTGTATCCAATGGCCGATTTTGATGAATCCACGCTGATTAAAACCGACCAAATCCATTTATAGGATTTTACACCACGAAACGGATTTTTTGGGGGGGGGGGGGGGAGAAATGCGAGAAAATACAAGAAACGGATTTGTGCGGCTTCGTCCGTCTCTAATCCCAGTCCTGTTAGAGATTTCTGGTGAAATGGGAAGTCCCGCCTCGGACCAAAGTGACCTGAGGGCAGTGGTGTGGTTAGTTGGCTAAATATGGGTAGCTGGTACCACTAATCAGGCAATAATTAAAAGCTAATTTAACGAAGACCGAAGTTTTAGGCTGAAAAATCCCATAGAAATCAATGGGGACGTTTGTCTAAAACACTGCACAAGTGGCCTCGTTGGTCTTAATTAATTAGCCCTTCATGTCGCAATCGTAACAAGTAGAGGTGTGGGACTGTTTCGTTTGCCAAAATATTTGCTCCCTTTTTTCTTGCATTCACTAATACCGACGCTCCTTGTTCACTAATGCCGATGCTCCTTGTTCACTAATGCCGGCGCTCCTTGTTCACTAATACCGACGCTCCTTGTTCACTGATACCGACGCTCCTTGTTCACTGATACCGACGCTCCTTGTTCACTAATACCGACGCTCCTTGTTCACTGATACCGACGCTCCTTGTTCACTAATACCGACGCTCCTTGTTCACTAATACCGACGCTCCTTGTTCACTGATACCAACGCTCCTTGTTCACTGATACCGACGCTCCTTGTTCACTGATACCGACGCTCCTTGTTCACTAATACCGACGCTCCTTGTTCACTGATACCGACGCTCCTTGTTTCCTAATGCAGACGCTCCTTGTTCACTAATACCGACGCTCCTTGTTCACTAATACCGACGCTCCTTGTTCACTGATACCGACGCTCCTTGTTTCCTAATGCAGACGCTCCTTGTTCACTAATGCCGACACTCCTTGTTTCCTAATGCAGACGCTCCTTGTTCACTAATGCCGATGCTCCTTGTTCACTAATGCCGATGCTCCTTGTTCACTAATGCTGACACTCCTGGTTCACTAATGCCGACACGCCTTGTTCACTAATGTCGACACACCTTGTTCACTAATGCCGACACTCCTTGTTTACTAATGCCGACACCTTGTTCACTAATGCCGACGCTCCTTGTTCACTTATGCCAACACGCCTTGTTCACTAATGCCAACACTCCTTGTCCACTAATGCCGACACGCCTTGTTCACTAATGCCGACACGCCTTGTTCACTAATGCCGACACGCCTTGTTCACTAATGCCGACACTACTTGTCCAATAATGCGACACTCCTTGTTCAATAATGCCGACACTCCTTGTTCACTAATGCCGACACTCCTTGTTCACTCATGCCGACACTCCTTGTTCACTAATGCCGACACTCCTTGTTCACTAAGGCCGACACGCCTTGTTCACTAATGCCAACACGCCTTGTTCACTAATGCCAACACGCCTTATTCACTAATGCCGACACGCCATGTTCAATAATGCCGACGCTCCTTGTTCACTAATACCGACGCTCCTTGTTCACTAATGCCGACTCTCCTTGTTCACTAATTTTGACACGCCTTGTTCACTAATGCTGATGCTCCTTGTTCACTTATGCCAACACTCCTTGTTCACTAATGCCAACACGCCTTGTTCACTAATGCTGACACACCTTGTTCACTTATGCCTACTCTCCTTATTCACTAATGCCGACACTCCTTGTTCACTCATGCCGACACTCCTTGTTCACTAATGCCGACACTCCTTGTTCACTAATGCCGACACTCCTTGTTCAATAATGCAGACACTTCTTGTTCACTAATGCCGACACTCCTTGTTCAATAATGCCGACACTCCTTGTTCAATAATGCCGCCACTACTTGGTCACTATTGTTGACACACCTTGTTCATTAATGCCGCCACCTTGTTCACTAATGCCGACGCTCCTTGTTCACTTATGCCAACACGCCTTGTTCACTAATGCCAACACTCCTTGTTCACTAATGCCGACACGCCTTGTTCACTAATGCCGACACTCCATGTCCAATAATGCGACACTCCTTGTTCAATAATGCCGACACTCCTTGTTCACTAATGCCGACACTCCTTGTTCACTCATGCCGACACTCCTTGTTCACTAATGCCGACACGCCTTGTTCAATAATGCCAACACGCCTTGTTCACTAATGCCGACACGCCATGTTCACTAATGCCGACACTCCTTGTTCACTAATACCGACGCTCCTTGTTCACTAATGCCGACTCTCCTTGTTCACTAATTTTGACACGCCTTGTTCACTAATGCTGACGCTCCTTGTTCACTTATGCCAACACTCCTTGTTCACTAATGCCAACACGCCTTGTTCACTAATGCTGACACACCTTGTTCACTTATGCCTACTCTCCTTGTTCACTAATGCCGACACTCCTTGTTTACTAATGCCGACACTCCTTGTTCACTAATGCCGACACTCCTTGTTCACTAATGCCGACTCTCCTTGTTCACTAATGCCGACTCTCCTTGTTCACTAATGCCGACTCTCCTTGTTCACTTATGCCTACTCTCCTTGTTCACTAATGCCGACTCTCCTTGTTCACTAATGCCGACTCTCCTTGTTCACTAATGCCGACACTCCTTGTTCACTAATGCTGACTCTCCTTGTTCACTAATGCCGACCCCTTGTTCTCAACTTTGTATAATTCACGCATTCAGAGATTCATTGTTGATCCAAAGTTGTTTGTTTTAAAATTTGTTTAAAGAGATACTGGGGAAGGACAATCCATGACCTGATAATATTACATTAAACAGACCCAAATAAAATAGAAACATACCCAAAAAGACTTCTTTTTTTTTTTTTTGCCTTCCTACGTTGAACTGCCTCTTCTTACAGTAGAAATAAAAGACCAGTAAACTACACCCGTCATGACTGTTTTCCAAAATAACATACAAAAGCAAGTGTTCTTGAGAATACAAACAAAGTAGCTGTGAACTAACATTGCGTATGTACAGTAGGAAACATCCTTGGAAGGTAACCAGTTCTCTGGGATCTGTCCAATGTTCTTCTCTGGATCTATCCCAAGTAACACAGATGTTTTTATCACATCCTCATAGGGCTGCATCTAGCTGTCTGCTAAGTCCCCTGGTAGTACTTTTTGCTATATGCTAGAGCACATTGCAGACAGACAGTAGTGCTGAAACTGCTGTATGCCAAGCAGTGCTGATATTCCCTGCAGCCTGTTTAATTCCATCACCTCCTTTCCCAGTTGAGATAAGTCACAATACAGGATGCTGCTCAGTCAAATAAGAAACAACCCTATGGCACAAAGAAGATGTTTTTCCTGGGACGGGTGGCTTTTCAATTCAATAATATAATCTTGGAAACATGGTGTTCTGCTGCAAACAACTCTAATTCTTTAAGGAGATATTATAGGATTAAGATTTCTTCTGAAAAGTAGAAATAAAAGGAGCAACATAAATATCAAACATCTGTGTCTCAAATGTATATTCACATCAGTTATGTATGTATATCTTTATTTATATGGTGCCGTTTATGTACAGTACCTAGCGCGTCACAGCAGTTATACACGTGATATAATAATACGACACATAGTGGGAATAAGCCCTTCAGACATAACAGTAACATTAGGAAAAGGAGTGTCTGCCGCGAAGAGCTTACAATCTAAGTAGCAAGTAGGAAGAACGCACAGAGATTAGAGCTGAGAGTGAGTCGGCCCTCCGTATCTGGAGATTAGCATAATGACATCAGTGACGCAACCCAACGCGTTTCGTTACTCTATCAAGTGACTTGATCAGGGGTGAAGGACAAACAATCTAACATCTATTAGGTTTTTTGCATAGTTTAGGTGGGTTTAGAGCTGTTTCATCATTGGCTGTTTTTGGTTCTATTTGTATATTTCCTTCATAGGGTTAATAGGAATCCAGCCTCTTATCCTTTTACTATATTTAGGTTGCTAGGCAACACAAGACTATTTAGAGTGGTAAGATTGTTTGTTCATCATTCCCTGATGCAGTCAGCAGATAGTGACGAAACACGTTGGGTTGTGTCACTGACATCATTCCTCTGTACCTTTTTTCACAGACCACGTGGTACGTTTTTGTTACGCTTGTGCTTCTACACACAAGCTGAGGGAAAGGGAAGGGACCGATAGTGACGTGGGGAATCCGCAGGAGAGAAGAATGGGAGTGAGTTGCCGCGCAGCTGGGGATCGGCGCACGTAGTCACGTGACCGTGCCGCGCACAGGAGAATGCGCGACCGTCCGGAGGTGAGGAGCCAAGCTCAGGGACACGACTAGCCCAGCTGCATGTGTGCGCATGCTCTGACAGCAGAGTGGGGATGCATGCGTTCTCAGGCACCAACACGGGGGAAAACCAACGCTTCAGCACAGGAGTCTGGAACAGGCCTCTGCGTGGAGAGTAGCAGCAGGCCTTAGGAAATCCGGAACACAGACCTTAGCATGGAAAGTAGCAGCACTGACCTCTGTGTGGAGAGTAGCAGCAGGTCACAGGAAACACGGGAACACAGGAATTCAGGCCTCTGTGTGGAGAGTAATAGCAGGTCTCAGGAACTCTGGAATTCAGGCCTCTATGTGGAGAGTAACAGCAGGTCTCAGGAACTCTGGAATTCAGGCCTCTATGTGGAGAGTAACAGCAGGTCTCAGGAACTCTGGAATTCAGGCCTCTATGTGGAGAGTAACAGCAGGTCTCAGGAACTCTGGAATTCAGGCCTCTATGTGGAGAGTAACAGCAGGCCTCTGGGAACACGGGAAGACAGGCCTCTGCGAACACGAGAAGACAGGCCTCTGCGTGGAGAGTAGCAGCAGGCCTCAGGAACTCTGGAATTCAGGCCTCTGTGTGGAGAGTAACAGCAGGCCTCTGGGAACACGGGAAGACAGGCCTCTGCGTAGAGAGTAGCAGCAGGCCTCAGGATACTCAGGTATTAATAACGAGAACTAGAGAGGAGCAGGGGGAGGTAGAGTCCAGAGCACAAGGTCACATCCACAAGGGAAAAGCTTCTTGGAGGACGTCCAGCCTCCTTAAAGGCATAGTGCCAGAAACAGCAGAGTGTAGCAAAACTAAATACAACGTAAGTGTTCTTAGTTTAATCCTTTGGCCAAAGGACTATAAGCCTGCTACCACATCAAGGTAAACCCTACTCAGCAGGTCTTACACTACCCGCACGGTGAACTACCCTCAGTGGTAAAATGAGTGACTGTCCCAGTCTTCCGGAATCCAAAAGGAGATGAGAAGTGTCCCAGAGGAAATCCATGCAGGAACAGCATGTGAGGGCAGGCACGCGAAGCATAGAGTATTGACAGTATTTAAAGGTAGCAGCAGCAGCAGCAGCAGCTGTAAGGAATGAGGAAGTCAGAGAGAGGCTTACTTCCAGGAAGCAAGATGGCGTAGTTTGCTTCAGAATACTTAAAGACACAGGATCTTGACTCGCAGCTAGCGGTAAGGAAGGAACACGCCGCAGGGGGCGTGTTCCGCACATCGTTAAAGTTTTATAGCAATATTGTGATAATCTAAAAACAAACAAACAAATTTTTATATATTTTTTTAAAACAATTCGAATGTAATAACTATTATTTACAACAATAATAACATAGATAGATTCAAAACGATTTTTTAAATGTGAATAAATGTGCTGAAGCACAGATATCCTGAAACCCCGATCTCTTGGTGGCCCTTGAGGACTGGAGTTGCCCACTCCTGCTGTAAGGCATCTGAAGATCTTTTAAAACGTTGTTAGAAATACATATACAGCTTAAAAAAATAAGAAGAATGCCTGCTATGCTAAGAATACTGTTCCTCTGTTGCTGGAGTCTGATTTGGTCTAATACCTAATGTCTTCCCGTTATAGGGGAGGCTTTGTGTAATAATATAACCCTTGGTGAAAAAAAAGAATATATAACCCCAGGCTTCCCATTTGTGCACCTACACTCAGTACACTCACAATGAGAAAGGAAAATTGCATGCACTGCTAATACAAATGAGAGCAAAATTCTGGTATGAATAAGGCACACAAAAAATAAATGACAAAAGGCCCTTTTGTGTGACGCTAATTCAAATTTCCCGTGAGTCAAAATGAGTCTCATTATTCTTTTAATTTTTTTTTTCATTTTCAATATTACAGACCATCAATTATCTTTGAACTGTAATCAACCATCCTCGTGTAATAAGTCAGCTGTGGCAAAGTACATATTACTCTCATTTTATACGGTATTAGTAATTAGGGAATGTGACCTTAATTGATTTGGAACTCGTATAGATTCGGATATGGAGGACTTTCTTCCCCTTTTCCTTCCCCTTGATATATCCACAGTACAACATCCATGTATATTATTAAACTATATATTTTTTAAATCGTATATTCGTAATACTGCTCGCTCTAAAACATTACGGTCTATAGCACTCTGGCACAAACTAAAGCCCCTCCACCCCCCTTTTTTTTTTACCCAGTGATACCTTTAATGCCCTTTTCATTGACGTCTATTATTTCTTGTGGGTTTTACAAAGCCGCTTAAAGTTTAAGCTCTGAAAGGCAGACAGTGCCTTTGAGTTTCTTTGCACTGCAACATCATTCACCCACCTCTGTTCTAAATGATCTGCTCTTACAATGTGTTGTGCGGAGTTCTGGGCTTGTGTTGAACATAGCAAATAAAGCAGAACACATTAAATGACTAGTATAAGAGTGACAATGAATATCTGGGGGGGGTGGGGGGGTGGAGAGGAGGGGGTTGGAAAGGGGGGTCGGGGGAGGGAGGGGGGGTAAAATAAATTTTCCAGAGATCTGTGAAAACGGCTGCATTCATTTTTTTTATACATAGACAGACTCTGAAATGAACCAGCTGACCAAATCAAATATCACATCATATTCATATGGCCAAGGAGCTTATTCATCCCAAGATCAATGGAAACCGCGGCTCTCTGCAGGAAGGCTGGCCAGGAGTAGAGATGGGCGATTTTTTTTTTAGGGCAGATTTGGGGCCACCGCAGATCGTCCGGTTCTTTTGGTCCAAGGATTTCAGTGAATCAATCTCAAAAATGGCGATTCACGGCTTTTTAAAAAAAAATTTAAACGCCGATACGTTCTAAGAATCCAATCCGTGAATCCACTCCGCGTGATTGGATTCTTAAAATCCGTCAGTGGATTGCGGAATCCGCGGACGGATTGTTAAAGTCAAACAGCGGATTGTATCCGGTGGCGGTTTTTGGATTCGTCCGCACGGGTTGAAACTGTAACAATCCGTCGGCAGATTTTACACGGCGGAAATCGGATTTTGATTGGCAAATTCGGAAAATGCGGGAAAACAGAATTTCGACTGGTTTCACCCTTCTCTAATCAGGAGAAGACAGAAGTCACCAATAGGCAATGCAGTCCTGATCTGGGGTTTATTTAGATGTAACCGTTTCGTAAGGAAGTGCAGATCCCTCCGGCAGCAGTGGGGTGAGGGAACCTTTGTATTGAAAGGAAGCAAAGGAGCACAGCCAATATAGAAATCCACAGGAAAGGTCCTATAGAAAAAATGAAGGGCACAACTCCAAGCTAAAACTGAGGGTAGTTTAATGAATAAGTGCACAGGGACAGAAACACAGCCCACACACCAACGCGTTTCGTCCCAAGGGACTTTATCAAGGTTTGAGGGAACCTGTAGGGGGCACTATAAGTAGGTTCCAAGGCTGCCACCCATCTCAGCACCTTGAGCTGTCCAACCTGACCAGGCTTTATACATGGTACTGTATGGTTAATATGCATGCCGAAAGCTTCCCTACTAATATAGTGTCGGGCTGAGGGTTTCATAGATTGGGCCACTCTGTTAGGGTGCAGAAGATAATTATGCAATGTAAGGCGGCGATTATAGTGGCCGCATGCGCGCACGCGACATCACACACCACAGTGCACGCAAGCCCGCGTGGGCAGTTTTTGAAAATACAAATGAATGTAATTTTTCAGCACCACGGCCGCGTCACGTGAGCGGTTCAACCAATGAGGGCGAACCAGCCTTGTGTCACGTCCGCCACGCCTCCCCTTCGCCTCCCGCCTCAGTGCATGTTTCGCGCGAGCGACAGGCCCGCGTGACGTCATGCGCGCGCGGCAACTATAATCACAGCCTAATACACCACATGAGCTAGTTTGCCTGTAGATTGTTTTACAACAAAAACCTGATTTTTGTTTGTTTTCTTTCCAAACAGTTATTGCTGCCGACGTGTTCATAGGTCTTAAAACCTAGAAAAAGGCATGCTGTTACTCCCATGATACTGAAGTAAATCTCATTCCTTGGAACTGAAAAATACATAGCGAAATACTGCTCCACTGATCAAAAGAATTGGCAAAAAACTCACACAAGTCATGAAATTAAGTTACATTTTATCGAGAGATCTCAGCCAAAAGTGCTGTGTCGATGAGCCCTGTAGAAGACCTAATAGATGAAGTCAGGAAGGAATTTATTTTTCCCCTTATGAGATATCTTTGGATGATATGACACTGGTTTTTTTTGTTTGCCTTCATCTGGATCAATAAGTAAGTATAGATATAGGATAAAGTATCTGTCGTCTAAATTTAGCATAGGTTGAACTTGATGGACGTACGTCTTTTTTCAACCTCGTCTACTATGTAACTATGTAATTAAACTATGTAACTATGTACCTACTGTATATGAAAATATTGGATTGTTGTCTATGGTCGCTCAATTAAATGTAACTACGTTTCCTGACTTTTTAAGCCCTGGATTTGTTTGTTTCTTGGAATTACTGACTTTCCCGATCTGCAGAGACATTGATTATTCTTTGCAGCATTGCGACTGATAAAAGACCCTGTAAATCTCCCTCCAGATGTTCTCTGTGCTCTGTAGGGATAATTCATCGCAAATGTTATATATACAAAGAAAAGGCAACAAACCGTGGATAGTAAAAAATATGTAACACAGCCATGTTTAAAAACAAAGCACCTTAATAAAATAAAACATTTTACAGATAGTTTTAGGAAATATTATCAAGGAAGAAAGAGCGATAAATATTGTGGACTAAAAGAATAGATGCAACATTAACTGTTAGAGTGCCGGGGTCTGGCAGCACCAGAGTGCCACTGCATATCTGACACTTCAGGGTCAATTGAGGCAACCAGGACACTGGATGGTGGAAATAGAATAGGAGCCCCTCCACTTCTGTTCCAGTGGTCAGCACGATTACCCCTTATAAAATGAGCAGGTGCCTGTGACGGGTCTGGTATGTCCTAACGGTGTCTAGCGTCCCTGTGCCCAGGTACACCATTAGGGAACCATTGTTCCCGTAGGACCAGAGGGAACGGGCCTGAAGAAGAGGTTCTCACCTCGAAACGTTGCCCCCCCTACCATAACCTCCTCCCCATATTGTGTTCCCCTCCCTCACTTTGTCTTGTTTTTTCACTACCTTTCCCTGTGTTCTTTCCCCATAATTTTACACCCCAGAGGCATTATTTCCATTGTGGAACATCACTCCAAGTCATTGTTTCCTTGTGTGTACATTAAATTCATTTATTATTTGGACTTTATTCCGTAGTTGATTATCATGATCTCTTTTGAGTCAGCGAGTGCTGGAACATTTGTGTTTGTTTGTAGCTGCTTTAAAGCAGTAAATCCAACAAAGATCAAAAAAAGGGAATGGTAACTTGAACTGAATAAAGTAATTGCAATACTTTGCGGGACGCCCCCCAATGCTAAAATGGTTTAAAGTGCGGAAGAAGCCTTCAGTGTGTTATCAACATCATTCTGCCGGAGGAAATGCAAGAAACTTCAACCATGTGAGAGACATATATGCATATTTATGTGGGCAATGCATGAACGACATTGGTGTTCTCTAAATCAGGGGTACTCAACTCCAGCACTCAAACTCCCCCCCCCCAGGTCACGGTTTCAGGATATCCCTGCTTCAGCACAGGTGGCTCAATCAGTCCCAGCTACAGCACAGGTGGCTCAATCAGACCCAGCTTCAGCACAAGTGGCTCAATCAGTCCCAGTTTTGGCACAGGTGGCTCAGTCAGTCCCTGCTTCAGCACAGATGGTCAATCAGAGGCTCCGTCTTTGACTGAGCCTCTGGTTGACCACCTGTGCTGAGGCTGGGATATTCTGAAAACCTGACCTGTGGAGAGGGGAGGGGAGGCTTGAGGTCCGGAGGTGAGCACCCCTGACCTAAATGCAGATGAGACAGTGTTAGTAGTATCTGTGCATGTTCTTTCCTGTGATACTGTTGCAAAGCTCGTGTTGTGTAACATTTGCAATGTTAATCGACATCAGCCGCCGAGTATACTGTATCTGCCCCACACAAGCGTTTCCCTCTCAAGCCCTTGATACAGATTATTCCTGCGTGCTCTCTGCCTGTTTGTCGCCATAGCGCATGTATTATTACTGAGGGGACGATATTATCAAGCCCAGGAAACGTGTGACACGCCGCGTCTTAAAGATTTCCTTTTTCCATCAGCCCGTGTCTGCGTCATATGTTGAAAGCAGAAACACCGCAACTTCTTAATCCATTTCTTTTATTTTACCCCGGCGTGGGGGGGTATCTTCCACAACTGTGGCCACAGACCCTCCGACACGAACAGCCACGTGACTACTTCCTGCTTCTGTAGTTGTAAAGGGAAGGAGAGGACCCCCTTCCGTTTAGTTTGCGGACAGCACTCCTGTGCAGAGCCGATCGCGAACGACCCCTAAAAAAAAGCAGCAAAACTCCATGATGTTCAGCGTATGTCATAAGCTTCCCCACGGCCCCTCCATCCACGGCGTATGCGGTATGTATGAGGAGCACCGAAGGGGTTAATGCAGACAAAATAATACCTGTTCAGGCTTACATACTTCTTCTTATATAAAGCAAAGCTACTACAAGCTCTCAACAGATAGTTAAAAGGGAAAAGACCAAAGCAATTCCCAAAAATCATTAATCTTGCAATCTGTATATGGGACAACAGTGGCTAAACTGTGAAGGCAATTAAAGCGCTGGATCCGTGAAGGATATGAAGGTAAACACAAGCAGGGTATACAGCAACTGGATTCCAATTAGTAAGAGCTGGTAAGGGTATTTGCATGACAGAGGAAATATATAATTGTACCTCTGTGTCCCAGTCCCGAATGTAGCTCTCCGTCCAGACCAGCTGTACCCTCTTTGCTGGGTAAGGCACCTTCAGTTCTTGTGATGTGGAGCTCCAGAGTGCCGGAGATGTGAGTAACAGCCTCCAATCCGTCCGGGAACGCTCCGCAAGCTGGTCCAATCTTTTGGTTCCACGTTTAGGTATCAGCGTCCTCCCGTGGTTCCTAGCCCAAGACCCCTCTGGCGCGCCTTCACCTGCAACTGTGCGTCCATCCAATCATCGAGGGAACACGAACAGGAAAAGGATTGGTTCAAGACAGCCGAGTCCAAGAGAAGCACCATCAACTTACCAGGTAAGTGGAAAAGTTAAAATCTTTTATTGCACTACATAAAAAAACAAAAAAAAAAACGGACAATAACAGGACAGGAAAAACCTCCCACGCGTTTTGGGCTATACAGCCCTTTCTCAAGTTACATACTTCTTCACTATGCCAATATGCCATGAACCACCTCCAGTGCTGAATTTGACAGTAGTTAAGAACCACGCTGCCCATCTAGCCGTAGGTCTATCCCAAGCATTTTTTAAGTCTCTTTTTTAAGACTCTTACTGTTTTAGCCTCCATCACCTCTGCTGGGAGCCTATTCCATGAATCCATCGCGCTTTCCATGAAGAAGTTCTTCCTCGCATTCCCCCTTAGCCTGCCAAGCTGCCACCCTTCGTCTACAGAGCATTACTCTTTCTCTAACATTTCTCTGAAAATATACTCTCCTTCTGCCCATAGGTAAAACCCTTGAGGAAGCATATTGTCCCAGAGCTGCCAAAGGGCGCCAAGCTTTCGCATGCCTTTACTCTCATTCATTGTAATAGGAGTAAACATGTGCTGAAGCTTTGCACCCCTTTTGTGGATCTGAGCCATAGAGTAAGGGCCCCAGTTTATATTTCACGGGGCACAAAGCAGAGTAAAAAGATTGGACATACAAACGTTGATACATCCCATTATAATATGTGACTTATGTAACTCCTGTCATTGCTCAATTCAACTCCAGAGAGGAAGGGGGGAGGGGGAATGAGGCAGCAGCCATTATACTTGTCCCAGACAATAACAAGGAACCAGGGCATAAAACTGTATCAGAAGAGCTAAGGGATTCCTGGAGCCTAAAATGTCACCGTTCAGCTCCCGAGGACACAATCCATTTCACAATATGTTTAAAAATAATTTTGAAAAAAAAAAAATCTAGAAGTAGACATTGCGGATTCCAGGAAATAAAATAAGGTTACCAGTTTAAGCAACTCATATAGTCTTTAAATAATTCATACAACATGCATTATTCATAAAGATTTTTTTTGTACACAAATAACTGCCCAATATATTTATATAGTGACGTGGTATATATGTATGTATCTCAAAACCAAACAAAAGTCTGTGGTAGAGGAACTTAAAATGGCGGTGGGTCAGACATATCGCAAGAAGACATAAACAAGGTTGGACAAAAATAGTACTCAACTGGATTCCAAGAGATATTGGAAGACCAATGTGGAGAAGAGGAGAAGCTTGCAACCGCAGTACCAGGAAGATAATTGGGGAGGCCTTCATCCAGCAATGGATCAACAAGACCTGAAGATGATATAGATCCATAGGTATAAAATGTGCATTTCTATTTTCACATACAACACGCGAAGAAAAAGGACAGAACACTTGATTTTTTCCATAAAAAAAGGGGAGACCAAAACAAAAGGTTTGTGCAAAGAGGCTGGAAGGTCAAATATTCAGGGGAAATAGAGTGAACGTATCAAAGGGAGAAAGGACTGCATCCAGAAGCAGTGTTAAAAATAAGGAACCGATAAAACAAGATTGAAGACAGCGAAAAGAAATATATTAATAATGGTTAAGTATATGCCACATATTGTAATAAAATGCCTTAGTCATAACGCAGCTGAAGCACATATAATATGTGGAAGAGCCAGAATGTTTAATATACGGAGGCAATACAAGGCAGGGGAATTTGCAGTGGATTACAAAGCTTTAATATTGATAAAGCCAGGTATGTAGCAATAACCTAAGTGAGGAGGCATTTATCTGATAGTGGCAGATGCTATCATCAATTCAGCTGCAACTGCATCTTGTGAAATTGGATAGAATCTTATCTATCTACTATGAGGCAGCCAGGTGCGATATTCTCCATCTCAACAGGTAGAAAGTTTAGTGGCTCGAACTGATACGGACCTCAAGGATGGATGATTAGTTAATAAATGGGGAAGATGCATTATCTTTTCACTTTAACCACATTTTCCAAACGAGATATAGCAAGGCCCTTACCTTTAAAGTATTGTCCTGTGGCTCTTTTAAGAAAACGAACTCCACGTCGTGGAGAATCGTGGCGACAGCGCTCACTAAGTTCTCCGCAACCGGAAGCAGCGCAGCTTTTAATGAGATATAAATCGGCCAACGATGAGTAATTGGTGTGGGCTGTAGGGATAGTGTGAAAAGCTGCAACATTCACTTGATTCAAGCGTATTAAAAAAAAAGGTTTCTATGCGCATGCGTCGTCGTCATTAGTGAATAGGCAGTAAGAGCTGTACAGTATAATATTTATACAACCTATCTAAAGAGGTAAACACCTGGCTTACAAATAATAATGATTCATTAATAAACATACAAAACTAAAAAAAGAAGGTTCATGTGCCCTAATTATTTACAACACCCAGCCTTGGTACCCAACATAATTCTCATTGCAAAGAAAGAAATATTAAATGTTCTCCACAAGATTGTCCATTTACTTTCCCAATTCCAATTATTTTAGCTGAGCTGTGGAATAATGCCCGCTAATAGGAAGTGTTTAGCCATTGCATTATCCGAGTCTTTTATTCTAATTGCAGATTTGTGATGTGCCATTCTCTCTCTTGAAGCTCTCACTGTGCACCCCACATACAAAGGGGAACAAGGACACACCAGTCAATAGATAACTGCCTCAGTTGAACAATCATTAAAACTATTATTTCAAATGCACTTGCCCGTTAATGGACGAGCACATGTTTCCCCAACAAAAAAACCTTCACTCTCCCATTAACAGCCAAGCGAATTCGAATTAATAGCTTTATTAATTGTTCATCCGAGGCAGCTTTCTATTTACCGGTGTGTCCTTGTTCATCTTTTCCTATGTGAGGGGCACAGCGAGAGCTTTAAAAGACAGAATGTCACATCACAAATCTGCAATTAGAACAAAAGACACAAACAATTGCAATGGCTAAACACTACTTGTTAGCAGGTCAAAATTCCACAGCGCATAAAACAAATACAAATATGTAAATACCAAATGCTCAAAATGCAAAAATATTTACAGTTTATGTATATCGCTAATCCTCTTCAAAGGAAGGAGCAATGAATAGAAGTGTTGGGGACTTTGTGTTAATGTACAATTCTTTGTAGAGCGTAACTCTGGATCCCACTTAAAGGAGCCTGCTGTGATTACCGTGTCAGAGGACCATCAGACGCCACAGGCACAGCACGTGCTGCTTATTCTTAACACTGCACAGATAAACAGCGTCATTTCTTGTCAATTTATAATCAGCGATGCAGTTATGTCCATGAGTTAACCAATTCTTCGGTTTCTATATACACAGGTACTCAAGCTCTCCAAGAATGCTCGATTTAATCCGATAAGTGTGATACACAGCTGGCATGTCCACTCGACCAATCCCAGGAGAGACCTTCCGGGGTGTGGGAACCGCCATAAAGAACTTGACTATGACAAGAAGTGTAGCAAAGCAACGCACCAAAAATAGAGAGACAGGGGCTGAAGTACGTAAAAATCAAACAATATTTATTAAGCCATATAAAATGGGTCAGCTGAAGTTTATTGGAATTGGGACAGCAATAGACAATCTCATGAATAAGATTTTCAATTTCTTTAAAACGCAACGAGAATAATATTGAATACTAAGGTCGGTGTTTTAAATGGATGAGTGCAATTGTAGCGTTATGTTTAGTACAGGTACTGTATATCGTTTTGTATGCATGTTTATTAATTAATAATAATAATTTGTAAGTCAGGTGCTTGCCTCTTTATATATTGTTTAAATGTCTTATACAGCTGTTACTGGATATTCCTGTAAGGATTACTGAAGTACAGCCGCTCCGCGCATCCTCTCGAGCACCACCGCGCATGCGCGGGGTGTCTATGGACCACATTCCTTACCATTCCTGGAATCTTCCAGGACCTGTCCCCTGTAACGCTGGCCCGCTGCAGATCCCTGCTACCGATTACAAAGGCCCTAAGAGAGAAGGGGGTCAGATACAGGTGGACCTTCCCCTTCGGCCTTCTTGTGGCGAGGGGAGGCAAGGCGGTCACAATGAGGGAGCTGGAGGAGGGGACAGCCTTCCTCCATAAGTTGGGCCTGGGTGATGCCCCTACGGTCTCTGATCCAACGAGCCTGCTCCCAGAACCCATATGGGAGCAGAACACTAAGTCTCCCGGGGTGCAGAGAGACAAAGAATGAAGGGAAGACATCCACAAGTTCAAGTTGCGGCAGTAGTTGCATTCAATTAAGCTGCTGAAAAGTTGTCCCCAGGTCCCAGTGGCTCCACGCCACAGACAGGCCCCCCACCCCCAAAGAGAGAGACGCGGGCACCAAACATCCGAATTCTACCTCCTAAAGCACCGGGCCAAGGAAGGCACCAATCAGGGGAATTTTTTTTTTTTTTTTAAAAAGACAATCAAGAAACAAGAGGCCTACCCTTTCCACAAACTCCCCCCCCACACACACACACTAGATGGCAAAGGTACCTGAGAGGGTGGGAACCCACGGTGAGGCGCAGGAGCCGGAAGAGAGTGAAGAGCGGGAAGCAGGAGCACGCGCCCATACTCCGCACTGATGAGACGCAAGATCCAAAATGACGGCGGCCCAGAAGGGCGTCATCAGGTGGAACCGGAAGGAACAACGCCATCTTGGAGGTGGCATGTGGATGGACCCCGTCATCGCAAGCAGATTATGTCAGCATCCAGGACAGCCAAGGACGGAAGCCCCGAAAGGTGGCCAAGGAGCACCGGACCGGCAAGCCGGGCAAGAAATGGACACCATATTAGACAGAGGGTAGCGGCGGGAGTTTTAAAAGTCAGGCGGCATAGACACCGGCGCAAGGGGAAGAGAGGGGTCGCCGCGCATAGCGGATAAAAACACAATGGAGTAGAAAGAAGCGGTGATAGCAAGAGGGGAGGGTGGGTGAGTGAGGGTTAAGTAGTAAGTCGAGGAGGGCAGAAAGGGGAAGTTACGGGATAGAGTGTCAGCAGGAAGTAAGGTTAGAAGGAGGGAGAGGAGGAAAGATGAGAGGACGGGGCAGGAGCAGCAGAGGACCACTAAAGGAGGAAGGATACAGGAACGTGATAGAGATGGGGAGAGTAAGTGAGCTGAGATTGTAGAAGGGAACAGACAGAGGTTGTATAAGTATGGTAGATAGAAGGATGTGAAGGTGTAGAGTGAGTAGAGAGTGGTGACTGGCAGAAGTGGGATTGGGGGAAGTGACAGGAGGGTGCGAGTTGAGCGCTAGTACAGGAGTGGAGGGAGGAAGTTACAAGGTAGGGGAGAAAGAGCAAGTCGAAGAGCAGGGTAAGGTAGGCTATGAGTTAGAAAGGTAAGGGAGGTTAGCTTGAGAAAGGAGTGAGGGAGCAGGGATGGGCATCACTAGGAGAGGGTGGTTGGGCAGAGGGGATGGGGAGGGGCAGGAGGGATATCTACATAGGAAAGGGGAGATTAGTGGTTGGTAAAAAGACAGAGTGCATACAAGATGGAAGGAAAGGCGCAGAGCAGAGGACAAGGGAGGAGGCTGAAGGGCAAGCGGTCGGGCATTCCACTAGACAGAAGAAAGGAGAGGGCAATATGCCTAAACCGCCTACATTCACTCAAAAGCCGTAGGGGGGAAGGTACGGGAGGAATACGCACCGTGCATTGCGGAAGGAGGGGGTGGGGGAACAAGGAGGGTAAAGCATCACTAAGGACAAGGTGAAGAGGAGGGGCCAGAGCTATTAGACCAATGAGAGAACTAGGAGGTGGGGGCATCCACTAGTAGTTAGTTAGGTTTCGTTAGGAAAGTTAAGGGAAGAGCGAGGCAGTGGTGACAGGAGGTGACCTGCTTCCAAGTCTGCATGGGCCACGTGCTAGGGAATTGGAGGGAGGTTCCCCAGGACCCTAGTGAAGCCCTTTGGGTCAGGACTCTTGGAGGGGGCGACACCCGCTCCAAGCCAAACCTGGACTGCTGGAGAGGAGTTCGGGAACCCAAAGGCGAGGACCTCGGCGTGAGGACAATCTCGTCAAGAGGTCGAGAAATACTATGTTCCAAAATGTGCTGTGTGTTGTTTATGTCTCCCCCGGTTTCCCCTTTAGTGTGCCCCCCCCTTTGTTTCCTCAGGTGAGAGGGAGGTGAGCCGAGACACAAGGAGGAGTCGTGGCTCCAGGGGTGGACCCCCCGCGCAAGGCAGAATCAGAGTACGGCCGGAACGTCGGTCCATGTTCTTCAATGAGTAAGGAACTCCGGCTAATATCCCACAACGTTAAGGAGTAACAGTCCGGCAAAGTGTAGGGTTGCCTTCAGTGATTATAAGCGCAAGGGGACAGAAATCTTATTTTTACAAGAAACACATTTTTCCCAGGACAACTGCCCCAGATACCTCGATAAGGATTTTAGGGTACACTTCATGTCCTCCGCAAGGGTTAAAAAACGAGGGGTGGCCATCTTAATACATAATCGCATACCATTTGTACCAGACAGGACATTCAGCGACAGGGAGGGTAGGTTTCTCATCATAAGGGGAGCAATAAGAGGGTTCCCTGTCACACTGGCAGCGATATACGCCCCTAACGACAAGGCCACAGACTTTTTTGACAAATTTTTCGGGAAACTTAGCAAAGTGGCTCAAGGGAACATTATAGTAGCGGGGGACCTGAATAGGGTACTGAACGAGGACCTAGATCGATGCTCGACCACTAACGTAACACATAGACAAGACGTACTAACAATTAAAAAAGGACTAAAAGACTGCCAACTACTCGATATATGGAGGGAACAACATCAGGGAGTGAGAGAATACACCTTCTTCTCCCACCCACATAACAGCTACAGTAGGATAGATTACTTCCTTGTGTCCAATAGAATGGTCCCCGGGGTCTCTCGATCCGAGATCCATGATATTTCATGGTCTGACCACGCATCTGTTGAGCTGCGATGCACACTAATACCACTAGACAGACCTAGAGCGAACTGGAAGTTGAACGAGATCTTGTTGAAAATCCCAGCTATAGAACAAGAAATAGGGGATAATCTCAAAAAATATTTAGAGGAGAACGAGGGGAGTGTGGCTTCACACTCCATGCTGTGGGAGGCCCATAAGGCTACCCTCAGAGGGGTACTAATGAATTAGGCCGCCAAAAGGAAAAGGGAAAGAGAGAGTAAGATCCAAGAGGTAGAAAAGCAGCTAGCGGAGCTCTCATCCCTACACAAAGTGACTAAGACCACACACTGAAACAGGTATTAGACACCAAAACTAAACTTAATCTCCTCCTCTCCGCCCAGGCTGAGAAGGAAATGGCCTAGTCTCAGCGGAAATTTTATGAGAAAGCAAACAAGCCGGACACACTACTTGCCAATAAGCTAAGAAACAAGCTTCCCAATTACCACATTCACGCAATTCGAAACCACAAAGGCGACCTAACCTCCATTCCTGGGAAAATTGTAGAAGAGTTTAAAAAGTATTATGAAAAACTATATAATGGAGATAAGGTCACCCACAATGCAAGAACAGGAGAGTCGTTAAAGACCTTCCTCAAAGAGGCGAATCTTCCGATCTTGGAGAGAAGTGAGAGGGAGACGCTCCAATCGGACTTTACGATAGAGGAGCTGTCTGCGGTCATCAAAGCGCTAAAACCTTCTAAAGCGCTGGGGCCGGATGGCTTTTCAAATTTATACTACAAAAAGTATGTCAAAATACTAGCCCCCCACATGCTAAAGTTATTCAACGAAATTCTAGCAGGGGCCTCATTCCCAGCACAAATGCTACAAGCCTCAATCTCTGTGATCCGTAAACCGGGAAAGGACCCGGCAGACTGTAAAAGCTACCGGCCCATTTCACTGATTAACTCTGATATCAAAATTTACTCCAAACTTATAGCCAACAGAGTGGGTATTGTCCTTCCCAGGTTAATTCACACGGATCAGGTGGGGTTTATCGGAGGAAGGCAAGCGGCAGACAATACCAGGAGAATCATTGATTTGATCGATCTGGCCCAAAAGAAAAACATACACTCCATGGTGTTAAGTCTGGATGCTGAGAAAGCCTTCGACAGGATAGACTGGCCTAACCTAACGGAAACATTGAGAGCGTTTGGCTTTGAGGGACACCTCCTGCAAGCCATCCTCGCCTTATACGAAAGCCCTACAGCGAGAGTGAGACATCAGGGTTTCCCCTCAGACCAATTTGCAATCAGGAGCGGAACTAGGCAGGGGTGCCCGCTGTCGTCACAGCTGTTTGCCTTGTGCATAGAGCCCTTAGCGGCACACATTAGAAATAGCCCAGACATCTCAGGAATCCCAGTTGGAGATCAGATGCACAAAGCCGCCCTATACGCTGACGATGTTATTCTAACATTATCCAAACCTCTCACGTCTCTCCCAAACGTATTCAACATCCTGGGAAAATTCAGCCAAATTTCGGGGTTTAAAATCAATCAGTCTAAATCTGAAGCCCTCAATATCAATTTACCAAAAGAAGTAGAAAAACTGATTGACCTCAATTTTAACTTTAAATGGCAAGCCTCCGGTATTAAATATTTAGAGGTATATCTCACAAGGGACTACAAAATTTTATATAAAGCAAACTTTCCCAGGGTAATTAAGACACTGGGGGAGGATCTCAGGAATTGGATGAAGGGGAATATTTCGTGGATTGGGAGGATACATAGCGTGAAAATGAACCTCCTCCCAAAGATGTTATATCTTTTCCAGAGTCTCCCTATCCCTTTGGTACAAGCTGACATCCTCTCCCTACAGTCACAAATTATGAAATTTATCTGGAATAAGAAAAACCCAAGAATTGCTAAGGGTATCTTAAAGCGACCCACAATAAGAGGAGGTTTAGCGGTGCCTTGCTTGCAGGCTTATTACAAAGCAGCCCAATTGGGGCAGATTCTCCAATGGCACACAGACCCAAGCTTACGGAGATGGGTAGAGTTGGAGAAGCAGTGCTGTGCACCGATCGAACTCCAAAACTTAATCTGGCTACCCAAACAAGGGGTACGCAAGATGCAAATGCCGCTGCAGACCATGGTCAATTCACTAAGAGTCTGGGAGGCCACTAAATTTAGCTGTACATTGACTACTAAAAGCTCACTCATGACACCAATTGCTGGCAACCCAGATTTCGCTCCAGGACTGAATGGCAAGAACCTCTTAAATTGGACTAGGAAGGTGATAACCCACCTTAAAGATCTGGAGGGTAGAACAAATATACAAACATTTGAGCAAATTAAAGCCTCTAAAGCTATCCCAAACAACGAATTCTTTAGGTACCTTCAGATCAGAAATTTTTACAATAAAACACCAATCAGACCAGCACTAACTAATTTTGAGCAGCTGTGTTCTAGAGGTACGGACACAAGGGGACTTACATCTAGAAAGTACAGGGAAGTGATCTGTCCAACAACGCCCAACGAAAACAGATTGTACTACATTAGGCACTGGGAAGCGGACTTAGGGGAGACGTTAGAGGACGAAGAATGGGACAGAATTATCCAAGCAGCAGCAAAAAGCTCAATCTGCACCACATTAAAGGAGAACGCATATAAAGTCCTTATGCGGTGGTATTACAGTGTGGGGAGGTGGCAGATCTGCGACACATGCTGTGGTCTTGCGCAAGGGTGGCCCCTATTTGGGAACAAATTAGAGACTGGATACAGCGGATTCTCGGTTTGGGGATCCCCCTGGACCCGTGGGTGTTCCTGTTGGGCAGACGGGTCCGGGGTCTGTCAAATGCAGCGCACAAATTAATCGCGCATTTTGCTACAGCCACGAGGCGCGAGATCGCAGCATTATGGAAGCAGCAAGAGATCCCGATTATCCCTAAGATCAGAAACAGGATTTGGCACGTCTGCCGGATGGAACAATTAACAAGTTTGGTTAATGACTCCGGCACAAATTATCTAAAAGTCTGGGCACCTTGGCTGGCCCAGTTAGACATCCCAGGGGTGGATGCCGCCATGATTCTTCATTGATAAGATTTGATGCGTTCTCCTTTGAAGGTCAGAAATACGACACGACACAGCGACGAACTGGTAGAGGGCAGTCCCACAGGTAGAGGTTCGGAAAGCGGACACAAAGGCAGGCCTTGCCCCAGAGGGACATCCCATTTAGTATCTGCCAGGACTTGGCAAGGACAGCAGCGAACAAAGAAGCTCGCCACCTCAGGCCCCTTCGCCTCCTCTCTCCCTCCTCCTTTCCTCCCCGCCTCCCCTTCCCCCTCCTCCCCCCGGTTCCCTTGTCTGATCCGTCTTGTCTGTAGTGTCGTCTGTTGGTTGTTGTTGGCAGTTAAAAAGCTTTTATGTTTTTGTTTCTGTAATTGGAAGTGACACAATGGGCTGTGAAACAATGTCTGTACATGTAACTCCAATAAAAAATTTAAGTTGGAAAAAAAAAAATGTCTCTGGTCTAATTGCTTCTGTAACCCAATTTACCCCAAAAAGATGTTCCTTTCAAGTGGTTACCAGAAGCTAATTCAGCGCCTGAATTAGTCCTCATTTATCCAAACCCTGAACTTCCATTCATAGTGGAAGTAGATGCTACTGAGCCATTCTTTCTCAAAGGATTGGACCTACAGCAAGACGCTCCTTCACCCTCGTGCGTATTATTCTTATAAAGATGTCATCAGTGGAGAAGAACTATGACATTGAGAACAAGGAATGCTTGGCCATTAAGTCTGCCTCTCCAAGTGGAGACATCTCTTAGAGGAAGCCATTCGCCCAGTTACCGTCCTTACTGATCATCGGAACTTGGAATTTTTTAAATCAGCAAAAAGATTGTCTGCCTGACAAGCTCATGGGCTCTATTCTTTTCATGATAAAATGTCCTGATATCTTACCATTTTGGTTCTAAGAATGAGAAAGCAGGTGCACTATCCAGGTTATCTCCTAATTCTTCTTCATGTTCTAAATGTGAAGAAACCATTCCGTCTAAGAAACATTTCCTTGGCGTCACCTTTCTTCTGATCTTCTCTCATGTACTAAGAGATCATATTCTGATTTATCATTCCTACACAATTCCCCACAGGATATCAATTTAGTCTTGCAAGACGGCCTCTGGACATTCCAAAACCACCTCTTTGTTCCGGAATGCATAAGATTGGAGATACTACAGCTCATGTATGATTATAAACCTTCATGCTATCTGGTTATTCACAAGACACAATTTCAACAAGATGTCCATACGTTTTTACTATCCTGTGAGACTTGTGCCAGGAACAAGACCACTCGTACCTCCCCTCTGGGTTTATTACAGCCACTTCCAGTACTAGATATCCATGGAATCTATCTCAATGGATTTCATAGTGGAATCGCCTCCATCCAGTGGGAACAATACCATCTTGGTAGTGGTAGATCATCTCACCAAGATGAGTCACTTCCTCACCACCAAAAGTCTCTCTACAGCAGACAAGACTGTATCTGACACAGGAGTACTGTTCACGTTCTGATTCTGGACATGTTTTTGTTCGATAATGGAAATCAGCATGAATTTGTCCTCCATTTGTCACCCACAATCTTATGGCGAAATAGGATTAAACAGACTCTTGAACAGTACCTACGATGTTTTGTCAGTTACCTCCAAGATTACTGGACCGAGTTTTTACCTATCATGGAGTTTGCTTACAATAATGTTCAACATAGCAGATCAAGCAGAGTCCATTCTTCGGAAATTATGGCTTTCATCCTACTTCCCTGCCTTACAGTTTCTTGCCCGATTCCTCCTGTCTCAGGAAGATTTTCTTATTTTCAGGTGATTCAAGAAACTTTCAAAAAAACTCTTCCGGGGGCTCAGGAACAATATAAAAAGACTGTGCTGACCATCACCACAGACTAGTCCCTGTTTTGCATATTGGAGATAAAGTCTGGCTCTCCACCAAGAACTGCGTTTGAAGATTCCCACCATTAAGCTTGGCTAGCAATATATTGTCCTTGAAGATTTCTTCTCAAATAAACCCTGTTTTATTTTGTCTGAAACACCTTGATTCCAAGAGTACATCCTATTTTCAACGCCTCTCTGTTAAAACCTTTACAGGAGAATCCTTTTCTTGGGCACATCCTTTCTCCTCCTGACCCAATCCAGGTTGATGGCGAGAAAGAGATTGTGGTAGATAAAAAATCTTGGACTCCACAAATCTCTAGACTAAAACGTCAGCACCTGGTACAGTGGATGGACTACGGTCCTGACCAAAGATCATGAGAACCAGAAGAAAATGTCCATACTCTATGACTAATCAGGGTGTTTCACCAAAAATATCCCGCCATGCCAAGAAAAGGATTGTCCGGAGGATGCTCCTTGGAAGTGGGGAGTAATGTCAGGGATGTCCTTTGTGGGTCTCACGCTTATGTTGCTTTTGTTTTTATTCATAGATCCGTCTGAACATACTGATTATCTCATGACGAGCAGCCAGGCCTTCATTTTCAGCAGCCAGGCCTTTCTAAACCTCCCCTTCCTGTTCCTGGTTGCCTGATTATTGAGGCTTACTTTGGTTATTTAGCTTGCTGCCACAACCTGCTGCTGGCTTTCCATTTACCAACCTTGGAAATGTGGGGAGCACAACACCGGAAAAAGAAGACAAAAAATACAAAATAGTGTGTACCGGAATGAATGTGTCAAAAATGGATTTGGGGAATCTTTAACGTGTGCACTCACAAAGTGTCAAATGGTAATCAGCACATCAAATATGTAAGTCTTGGCACCCTCTTCAAAAGCCAGGTATGTCTTCCCATCTAATGGGTTTTTGCTGAGGTATGGTACTCGTTCCCCCAAAAAAGAGAGAGCAACAATATGGTGCAGATAGTACTTCACTCACGTTTTATGGCTTACCCTTAGAAATGTACACTCACATGTAAAACAATCTTTAATGCAGTATGCTAGCAGAGGTAGCTTATCCCTGCACGGGAGCTCGATCTCACGCCACCACCGCTGCCGCAGATGAGCTGGTGTGCCAACGTCGGCCGATCACGGAACTTCCGTATTGCTTCCTCACACTTGGCCTAGTGTGGTGACATCTCTCCCATCGGTTTGGTCGCTACTGTCCTGTGACTCTACGCGTTTCGTACATAAATGCTTCGTCAGGATCATGTGCCATGACACTGAGTTGTCTTAGTTATGTCGTTTTCATTAACCAATCAAATGCTTGCTGCCATTTCTACAGAAAATGGTGACATTCTCTATTCGCTGTGATGTATATACTGCTAATAGTTGGCCCTTATCTGTGGCATATTAGTGCTATATTAAAAAACACCTCTGATACATAGCAGAAGATATTCAAAAATACAAATACACTTTATTACATAAACTTTCCATATACCAGACCCTATTCGGACTTCAACTTTATTTGCTTCACCCCTAACTTCGACCCGGTTTGTTGCTGAGCACTGCTACCTGCCGGCTGCTGACCATTGTCTGTCCTCTGACCACCAGTACCTGCCTACTACCTGCCTCTGGAGTTTGCCTGTCTGACGGCCAATGCTAGCCTGTTCCCAGCAACTGGACTCCAGTCCTGCGGTTGCTCCCAGTGACAGTCTGTCTTGTAGAGTAACACTATAGAAGAAGCACAATGTAGACAGTCAACTGATAACTAAATTCATGTCACTGTATTATGTCAACAGTAGCAGGTACACTGCGGGAGGTCCGTGTTCATTAAACGAGGAATAGGAGTTTTTCCTTCGTAGCTCATAAATGTGTTAAGCTGTTATAATCTAATCAGAAACACTAAGATTACTACTACAAAGTTTGAGTTCAAAATGTGTTCAAAATGTCCTCCTTCTGAAACGCACGCCCGAAGATGAACGCCGCTGTCTGACTGCCTAATGGATAGCACGTTGATCCAGCTGCTAACACTCCTGAACGATACCTTTTTGACAAATTCATTTTTTCAGTCCTCCTAGCGACCGTCCTTTATCAGCAAACATTATGTGTAAGAGTTTTGGACCCTAATTCTTGCTGTGTCTCTGGCACTTTAGAACGCGCTTATCTTCTTTGCTGAATACAATTTTTTAACCATGCACTTGATGAGCTCATCACGCCGTCACCAGTTCCAAATAATATTTATTAGATGATCAAATAAATCTTAAAGGTAATAATCTCCTGTGACCGATCAATAACTGCTAAAAAAAAATCATGAAAATTTAGGGATTTTGTTTGGCAAGATAGGACAAAAAATAAAAGGGGTCCGTGTTTTCTGAACAGTGTGTGTGTGTGTGTTGTGTGTTGTGTGTGTGTGTATATATATATATATATATATATATATATATATGCAAATACAACTGTATGCTCATCTGCATGTCTTAGGCAGGTCTGCAACCCCGCCTTTCCCTATCATCACCCAGCATACAGCACTTCCACTGCAGCAAGGGATTCTGGGAAATGACATGCAAATGAGCACACAGTGTCACTTTTTGCCTCAAAACCCATTTTAACATGGTTCCCTATAGGCTTAAGCTTGCTGCATGGTCACAGCTTTGAGCACAGCCAGGGTTAAGGTGCATACCCAGAAAACCACCCACAGACAGCTGTTTCGACCTTAATGAGTCTCATCAGTGTGGGGTTGATTTTAACTGGGTATTCAAAGAGGCTATGGGATAGGCTATACCATAATACTGAGTTAAGTTATGGTGAGTAAAAAAAGTGACAAAAACCCTCCACAGGAAAGCAAATATGCAAATACAACATATAAATATGCATATTTGCTTTCCTGTGGAGGGTTTTTGTCACTTTTTTTACTCACCATAACTTAACTCAGTATTATGGTATAGCATATCCCATAGCCTCTTTGCATACCCAGTTAAAATCAACCCCACACTGATGAGACTCATTAAGGTCGAAACAGCTGTCTGTGGGTGCCTTGGCCCTTTGGCTAAGATCAAGGCGATATGAATGCTCCTCTCGGCCTGCACAGCTATGACCAAATGCAGTACCATCCTATCTGGGGCTTCAGTAGGAAAGGTCTGTGGCAAGCATTTGTCCCTCTAGCTCGTTGAGAGGTGGTGTCCAGGCCCCAGACCACAGAACCCCTGAGCCTTCGGGCTAAGGGGGGATGGCATTTGAACAACCAGCCCTTCGGGGCTGGGGTGCACCCGCACAACCCTCGAAAGAGGGGAGATGATGCGAACTCCCTTGCGGGCCTCGGGCCAGAGGGAGGAAGAGACGGATGTCCTGAATCCTAACGGAGGAAGGCATCAATGTCCCTGGAGACCTAGGCTTTCGCGCTGAAACCTTCAGGGAAACTGTGTTCTGAGGGCGGGTCTGACTTCGGTTGGACAGTCCAAAGGCATGCTCCCGAACCACTGAAGTGGTTTGGGACCCGATGAGCGAGAGGGGCAACCCTCTCGGGAGGAAAAAAAAAAAGCTGTCTGTGGGTGGTTTTCTGGGTATGCACCTTAACCCTGGCTGTGCTCAAAGCTGTGACCATGCAGCAAGCTTAACCCTATAGGGAACCATGTTAAAAATGGTTTTTGAGGCAAAAAGTGACACTGTGTGCTCATTTGCATGTCATTTCCCAGAATCCCTTGCTGCAGTGGAAGTGCTGTATGCTGGGTGATGATAGGGAAAGGCGGGGTTGCAGACCTGCCTAAGACATGCAGATGAGCATACAGTTGTATTTGCATATATATATATATATATACAGATATATACAGACACACATACAGGCACACACAGACATTTTGTTTTTTTCTATATTATGTTATTATTTTATTCCTTTTTCATTAGATTTTCTGTATAATTTAAAGTTGGTATTTCTTTGGGGTGAGAAGGGAGCGATCCAATCAGGAGCACCTCATGAATAATAAAAACATAAAAAACAATAATAGTGTAGTATGTTAATATAATATTGGCTAGATACAAGTCTTGGCTCTTGAGGATATTCTACTTACAAGATGTAATAAAAAGTTGTGCTTTTATCTGACTCAGTCAGGAGATGTGTGTGTATTGGTCTTCTATTCCAGAGTTGTTAGCATTCAAATCTCCATTCGGTTCATGCAAATGAAACAAAACAGATATTGCCCAGTAGTGCAGATGGTAAATACAAAGCATTTATATATTTTGAGGAATAAGAATAGTACTCACACTAAGTACATTTGTATGTACATGTAAAGGTATCTTTAGCAAATAAATGCTCTCTATGACCGGCAGTGTTTTCTCCCAGTCTTCCTCCTATGGTAAAGTGTGTCGCCAGCGACGGCGTCTGACGTCACTTTCGCTTTCGCGGGTGGACCGCATCCGTTGAGTATTGGTAGCGACGCACTGGAGGAGATTCAGCCTGGGAGTTCTAGCGTCCTGCGTCTTCTCTTGGAGGCAGCTGCAGCTAGTTAGTTGGCTCTACGCGTTTCGCTGACACATGCAGCTTCGTCAGGAGCAGTATGATGTCTATTGTCAGTGCCTTATATTTATATGAGATCCCCTAATTGGCTTCATATTAACTATGCAAATTAGCTCTCTTGCACATAAAAATTAACCCACAGGTTTGCCTATACATAGGCACACTAGACTCTGTGGTCCAAAACAATATAACATGTAATCAATTTTATTAACATTCAATTAATTATCAAGACAAGAAAAAATTTATTAATAAAAACCTCATTTAATAGTATGACTACCTACACTAAAAGAAATAGTCAAAATAGTATTATAAATAAATAGGAAATAAAAACATGAATAGTAAAGTACTTATGACATCATGAGTATGGGGAGAGAAGGAAAAAGAGAAAGGTGCATCAGTGATTGATTAAATTAATACAAAACAGATCTAGACCACAATTATGTTTAAAATATGCAGAGGTTAGTTTAAAACATTTATCTAAAATTACTAAAGTTCAATCTATTATTTTGATTTGGTATATAAATTAAGTTAAGTCATCCCTTACACATATTTAATAAGCAGTGAATTCATCATATTTAAATACATAATCTTAAAAACTTCAAGTGATTGGTATAAAATGCATAAAAATAAAGAAAAATATAAAGAAAAATCTAACTTCAATCAAAATAGTAGTAATAAAAAAGGAATAATAAAAAGAGTAATAATAAAAAAGAGTAATAATAAAAAAGCGTATACAAAAATGTGAAATATATATATAATAATTATGTATGTAAAAAGGGTAAAATCTCAAAATCTGAATTCAGACCGTTTGGAATCAGTGTATTAAGCTTATGAATCCAGTACATTTCTCTTTTGCTAAGATCCACCTCTCTACTACGTCCCCTCCAATGCTGTTTCACATTTTCTATTGCTATAAATCTTAAACTATCGGGGTTGGATTGGTGGTATTTAGTATAATGTTTTGAGACGCTGTGTGTTAAAATTCCCCTTCTTCTATTGCTCAAATGCTCAAGGGTGCGGGTACGTATTGGTCTAGATGTTTTCCCTACATATTGTAGCCCGCAAGGGCATTGAAGTACATATATCACAAAGTCCGTATAGCAGTTTATATATTGTTTAATATTAAATGTTTCTTTGCTCTTATTACATGTAAAACTGGTTTTTTCCTTATTTTATGTTGGCAAGCTTTGCATGAGATGCATCCATAAAAGCCTGTCAGGGTTTTAAGCCAACTCTGGTTTTCCTCCTTTTTCTTTTTTAGTGCGCTTGGCGCTATTAAACCTTTCATATTTTGTGCCTTTTTAAAAATAACTTTTGGGATCTCCGGTAAAATTTCACTTAAAATAGTATCTGATTTTAAAACATGCCAGTGCTTACGTAAAATTTTTCCTATATTTTTTGCTTCTTTATTAAAAGTTGTTAAAAAAGCTGTATCATAACCATTATTATTTACAATTGAAGACTTATTTTTGGGTTCGAGTAGTTCTTTTCTTTCTAGATTCTTGGCCTTTTTAAATGCTGTGTCTAAAATCTCTTGGCTATATTTCTTCTCTATAAAGCGGTTTTCTAAAATTTTGCACTGGTCATCAAAAATGTGTTCTTCGGTGCAATTTCTACGAAGTCTCCTATATTGACCATAAGGGACTCCGTCCATCCACTGATGGTGGTGACAGCTTGATCTTAAAATGAAATTATTGCAGTCGACATTTTTAAAGTGTGTTTTAGTTTTTATTACTCCTCTTTCTATATAAATGTTTAAATCAAGATACTCTATAGATGATTCGCTTATCGTATGGGTGAATTTAAGATTAAAATTATTTATATTTAAATTTAAAATAAATTGTTCCAAACTTTGTCTATCTCCCTGCCAAATTAAAATGATGTCATCAATGTAGCGCCGCCATAGGACAAGGTTCCCCCCCAGCTCGTCCCCGGACCAGATGGTTTGGTCCTCCCAAAATCCCATAAAAAGATTTGCGTAGCTGGGGGCAAACCTCGTTCCCATGGCGGTGCCACATTTCTGGACATAAAAGATGTTATCAAATAAAAAGAAATTCTTTTCTAAAATAAATTTAATACCATCCAGGAGAAATTGAGTTTGTAAATCATGTATATCTGGATCATTTTTGAGGAAATATTCAATTGCTTGTAATCCTAAGTGATGAGCAATAGACATATATAAGGAACTGACATCAATAGTGGCCAACAAATAATCTTCCTTCCATACAACCGTTTCCAAAATTTTTATAATGTCAGTGGTATCTTTCAGGTATGAAGTTATATTTTTTACATACTCCTGAAGGAAATTATCAATATAAGCCAATAAATTTGCTGTAAGTGAATTTATTCCAGAAATTATCGGCCTACCTGGTGGATCTTTGAGACATTTGTGGATTTTAGGTAAAATATATAAAATTGGAATTTGTGGGGTTTTGTTGTATAGGAATTTATATTCCGATTCTGTCAGAATGCCTGTATCTCTTCCTCTTTCCAACAGAATATTTAACTCCTTATTAAATTTTTCTGTTGGATTTTTCTTCAAAATTTCGTATGTGTCTTCATCGCCTAATAGGCGGTAAATTTCCTTAACATAATTATCTCTGTTCATTATTACTGTACCCCCGCCTTTATCGGCTTGTTTTATAACTATATTCTCATTTTTAGTAATTTCTTCTAGAGCCTTCCTTTCATCTTTATTAAGATTGTTTTTTGTTGTAAATTTTGTTTGTTTCGACAGTTTTTCAAAGTCTTTCACAATGAGATCATAAAATACCTCTAAATGTTTTCCTTTGTAATAAGTAGGGTAGAAAGTTGACTTACTTTTTAATGTTGTATGTTTGAATTTACTCTCGTCAGGTTCTTTTATGGGATTAACAGTATGTAATCGTGATTCCACATTTTTGCTCTGAAAGAATCTTTTAACAGTTAATTCGCGTAAAAAACGATTTGCATCCAAAAAAAGTTCAAAATTGCTTGGTCCTACAGTTGGTGCGAAAGAGAGTCCTTTTGAAATTAAATTTTGTTGGGGTACAGTTAGTTCAAATGTGCTTAGATTATAAATGTTTTTTGTTTCTCTATCATTTATTTTGTCTGTTCTTTCCCTTTTCCTTTTTCTTCCTCGTTTCCCTCTCTGGTGGTTTCTCTTTTGTGGTATACCTTTGGGTCCCTCCTTTCTTTCGGGGGGGTATATGAGTTTGGTATCTCCCAGACACTGGGAGTTGTATCTATGTCTAAAAAAGCTTTGGGTCCAGTTGCTCCAATAGGTGATCTAGACCTGCTTGTTCTCTGTTGTCTATCTAGATGGTATCTGTCCCTTTCTCTTCTCCTTTCTTCCCTTTCCTTCTTCATCTCATTTTCTCTTCTTGTTTCCCTCTCTCTTTGATATGCTTTATCTTTTTGTTCTTTTTCCCTTTGTTCTAATTCTCTCTGCTCTCTATGATAGGCAAAATCTCTATCTCTCTGTTGCTCTCTATGTCTGTGAATGTCTCTATCTCTGATAGCTTTTTCTTTTTCTTCCCGAATTCTGAGTTCCTTTTCTCTCTGTCTTTCCCTCTCTCTCTGTCTTTCCTTCTCTCTTCGTCTCTCCTCCTCCAATCTAAAATCTCTCTCCTTTATTCTCTCTTTTTCCTTTAAATATTCAAAATCCCTCCGTTTGTCTTTTTCTTCAAATATGGTTTTTGTCATTGTTTTATCTTGCAAATATGATATATTGGATGTAGGATTTGTATCTCTATGTATTTGTTCTCTTGGTTCTCTATATGTGGGGGAAGATTTATTCTGTGCTGGAACATAGTCCCTATCTCTATGGTAATAAGACGGTTTTGTGTAGTATGGTTTTTCTGTTCTATAATTAGCATTACCATATCTATTATCATATTTCCTTTCTGGTTGGTATAGAGTTTTCTTCTTTTTCCAATTCCTTTGTTCACCCCTTTTATAGTCTTCCTCATCTCGTAGGAATTTGTTGTTTTTATTAATATATATTTCACTCTCCAATTTATCTATTTTTTTTCTTTAATTCTCTATCTTTGATTTTAAACCCTGCGGTGTCTTCCAGATGAGCCAATTTTTCCTCTATAATTGTAACTTCTTCATCTATCTTTTTGATATTTTTTTTGTGTTGATTGACCAATGCCAGCATCAAATCTTCTGAGCATTTGTCAATAATATTGTACCACAGCTTTACAAATTCATCATCATCTAAATTTGAAGAGGGATCTTTAGAGAGTCTAAGTCCTCTTGGTATTCTGTTGCATTTGATATATTTGTAGCCCTTTTTGTGAACCGGCCGACCCACCCAATCTCACATTGGCCCCTCGTGGTCTAACCGGTCCCTTTCCCTGCAACACACCTGCTCTAAAGGACTACTGGTACTGCATAACCTGTGTGGCTCCAGGAGATCTGAGCCTCCGCTAGCTGGGAGCCTGGGGAAAACCCTTACCCTTACTTGGTGCAGCGCCTCCACTTACCCAGGATCCCCCGTTAGGAAAGATAGCCCTGAGTAAGAAATACAATGACACACGTATACGATAAAACAATAACTAACACTTTACTTAACACACATATATAACTCATTACATAACATCACATAACACAACCTGATGCTCTACCCGCATCACCTCAGCCCAATGTCTGGTGTTCCCCAACCAAGTGTCCTGTGATCACCCAACACCCAATGTCTCGTAACTCCTACGGAGGTCGTGGGTGACTGCGCAGTCACTATATTAAGCTAGGGCCCAGTTGGTGCACATATATTACTTCAGAGATACCTTCCGAGCACTCCGATGCTCGGGACCGCAACACACTTTCTTCTAAAAGGGTCAGACGTCCGTCTGATCCTATTCCAGGTACTCTGCCGGTGGACCCCAGCGAGGGTCCCACCGCTCAACGGGAACTGCAACCGGACCACGGCAACACCAACCGCGTGGGAACAGCAACCGCCGCTATCCCTATCACTAACCACTGCTAGAGCGACAGCAACCCTAACCTAGGGCCTGTCCCTGAGGAACCGCAACCTGGGATGGCTTGGGGAAAACTCCTAGGGCCTGTGGACAATAACCGCCCCCCTTCCCCTAGCTACCCAGTCTCAACTGTATCTGCTAATCCTAGCAGCCTAACACACCTGCAGCCAACATTCAGCTTACACTGTCAGCCTGCAGGGATTCACACCGTGCACACACACTGCACGCACTGCGCACAGCACATGCAGCGACACACACCCAGACAGCTGCAATCACACACAGCCACCTGGATCCCGCAGCAATCCCACTGCTAGCACACTGTGCCTCTTTGACAGTGCCCACAGCACTCTCCGCTGTGGCACTACCAAACCAGCACTTCCCACACTCAAGGGTCACCTCCCTAGCTAAGGCGTCCCTCCTCAGTCTAAGGCGTCCCTCTTCAGTTACCCCCTACCCTTACCCGGGAATTGGGGCCTGCCTGGGGATCTAGGGAGAACCCTTACCTGATGCAGGAGCCACGCGCTCCCTGCACCCTTCCTACTCCTTCCTCTGCTCTGCCCTGACTGCTGTTGCAAAGCCCGGGAAATGTATCTCTTTTCCCGGGCTGAGCTTCCTTCAGCCCTATTGGCCACTAGGGAGCACCTGACCTCTGCCTCCCTAAGCCTCCTGGGAATTGTAGTTCCCAGGGGCTGCCTAAAGCATTGGTGCCGCGTGCGCGCTTCCCTCGCGCATGCGCGAACCCCTAATGGCCGCCTCAACCTTCCTATTCCCTGTCCTGCCCTCGCGCGATCTCTCTGGGGCCTTCCCTGCGCTTGCCACCTACTGCGCATGCGCGAGACTCCCTGTAATGGCGGCGCACTCTCTACAAGCCGCCGAGCCGGTGGCAACGCGATCGCGGCCTTAGCGACGGCCCGATCGCGTCCCCGGCAACCGGCCTGCGCCGCAACAACTCGCGCTGCTCCCTGCTCTGGCCCCCACCCTCGCGAAGTGCCGGCGGGTCCGTCACAGCCTCCGGCGGCACCCGCTACCGCACGGCACTCGCGGAGGGGGGCCAGAAAGTTTAAATTTACCTCGGGGCTACATATTTATTTAGGAAGCTTAGATCTAGCCATTTTCTTGTATCCTTAACCAATAATCTATCTAAGACCAATACGTACCCGCATCCTTGAGCATTTGAGCAATATAAGAAGGGGAATTTTAACACACAGCGTCTCAAAACATTATACTAAATACCACCAATCCAACCCCGATAGTTTAAGATTTATAGCAATAGAAAATGTGAAACAGCATTGGAGGGGACGTAGTAGAGAGGTGGATCTTAGCAAAAGAGAAATGTACTGGATTCATAAGCTTAATACACTGATTCCAAACGGTCTGAATTCAGATTTTGAGATTTTACCCTTTTTACATACATAATTATTATATATATATTTCACATTTTTGTATACGCTTTTTTATTATTACTCTTTTTTATTATTACTCTTTTTATTATTCCTTTTTTATTACTACTATTTTGATTGAAGTTAGATTTTTCTTTATATTTTTCTTTATTTTTATGCATTTTATACCAATCACTTGAAGTTTTTAAGATTATGTATTTAAATATGATGAATTCACTGCTTATTAAATATGTGTAAGGGATGACTTAACTTAATTTATATACCAAATCAAAATAATAGATTGAACTTTAGTAATTTTAGATAAATGTTTTAAACTAACCTCTGCATATTTTAAACATAATTGTGGTCTAGATCTGTTTTGTATTAATTTAATCAATCACTGATGCACCTTTCTCTTTTTCCTTCTCTCCCCATACTCATGATGTCATAAGTACTTTACTATTCATGTTTTTATTTCCTATTTATTTATAATACTATTTTGACTATTTCTTTTAGTGTAGGTAGTCATACTATTAAATGAGGTTTTTATTAATAAATTTTTTCTTGTCTTGATAATTAATTGAATGTTAATAAAATTGATTACATGTTATATTGTTTTGGACCACAGAGTCTAGTGTGCCTATGTATAGGCAAACCTGTGGGTTAATTTTTATGTGCAAGAGAGCTAATTTGCATAGTTAATATGAAGCCAATTAGGGGATCTCATATAAATATTAGGCACTGACAATAGACGTCATACTGATCCTGACGAAGCTGCATGTGTCAGCGAAACGCGTAGAGCCAACTAACTAGCTGCAGCTGCCTCCAAGAGAAGACGCAGGACGCTAGAACTCCCAGGCTGAATCTCCTCCAGTGCGTCGCTACCAATACTCAACGGATGCGGTCCACCCGCGAAAGCGAAAGTGACGTCAGATGCCGTCGCTGGCGACACACTTTACCATAGGAGGAAGACTGGGAGAAAACACTGCCGGTCATAGAGAGCATTTATTTGCTAAAGATACCTTTACATGTACATACAAATGTACTTAGTGTGAGTACTATTCTTATTCCTCAAAATATATAAACGCTTTGTATTTACCATCTGCACTACTGGGCAATATCTGTTTTGTTTCATTTGCATGAACCGAATGGAGATTTGAATGCTAACAACTCTGGAATAGAAGACCAATACACACACATCTCCTGACTGAGTCAGATAAAAGCACAACTTTTTATTACATCTTGTAAGTAGAATATCCTCAAGAGCCAAGACTTGTATCTAGCCAATATTATATTAACATACTACACTATTATTGTTTTTTATGTTTTTATTATTCATGAGGTGCTCCTGATTGGATCGCTCCCTTCTCACCCCAAAGAAATACTGCATCTGTGGGAAATCTTAGCAAATTTCCTAGAAAGGTTGAGAAGTATCCGGTCGGGTAATATCCTATATATATTTGTATTTTAAATTTGCATATCACTGTTTATATTTAAGGAAATTGTGGCGCCTATGCGAATCATTTAAGGTACATAATTTAAAGTTGGTGTCATATTTCTAGCCTTGTGTAGAATTGCATTGCAATGTGTTGCTGGCAGCGAGAGTGTTATTGTGGGACTTTATGCAAGCCATGGAAAGAGATATACCCTCCCCCAACCCATTTAATCAGTTTAATGTGTGTAGATGTTGAGAACACAGACAGCAATGTTGTAAATGGAAGATGGTATCAATTTGATTGCGGTGAGCCATACATCAGTGTGAGTGCCAGAGTTATGAGTGTTACTGTATGTCAGGTATCTCACAGCACATGTTCCAAAATACCAACTGCATTTTTTATTTTATATGAAGAATAGATATAGATATAGATCTATATGTATATATATGTCAGCGCTAGCTAGATATCCAATAATATAATTAAATAATATCTATATATAATAATCTATGTCTAATAGTAGAGATGATGCATATAATATAACACAATATGAGGTAGACTAATAGTTGTGCATACAGTGAAAAAGTGACTACTTACAGTAAGCACAATATATGTTCCAATGGTATAAACAGTATAT
Organism: Ascaphus truei; assembly: GCF_040206685.1. Classification (NCBI taxonomy): domain Eukaryota; kingdom Metazoa; phylum Chordata; class Amphibia; order Anura; family Ascaphidae; genus Ascaphus; species Ascaphus truei. Next base: position 403,827,822 of record NC_134486.1, read on the forward strand.
GTTGGCAAGCAATTGTCCATGAATATAATCAGGAGATATTAATGTCCATAAATGATGAATATAAAGGATATGTGTTGACTGTGGCAGTTCCGCAGCTTCTATGAGGATAACCTATATCCACGTGAATCTATAGACAAGAAGAAAAGAGAAGCGCTTGCCACAGTCTCTTAATTCGGCTAAACTGGCTCAAAGGGATATTATTAAGACATTTTCTATGGTGGAAGCTGCTGGCATATAGGTAACAGTTTGTAGAAACCTCTTTAAAATGTACATTGGTCTGTATGTTTAGTTCACTATCCACGAACAATGCAAGGTGCTTGTGGATACAGTGGGTAAATGTAAGGCCCAGCTCATTTGGTGCAAATCTAGACAAGATGTCTTCAAGGGTTTCTCTTTTACCATTCCAAATCATAATGATATCGTCAATGAAACGGCCGTAGTACACCAGGCCCGCCCCCAGCTCGGAATTGGGCCAGGTCGAATTGAGATCCCAGAAACCCATAAATAGGTTTGCATAGCTGGGGACAAACCTGGTCCCCAAGGTCGTTCCACAGACGTGAAGATAGAAAATGTCATTAAATAAAAAATAATTGTGGGATAAAGTAAAACTGTGATGTAGGAAGTCTGCCGTCCGTACCCAAGAAGTACTTGGGTGCAGCAATAGCCTTGTTGTGTTAAAAAGTGCATGGCCAAACTAGAAACTATTAAAACCTTAATATTAAACAAAATGCTTTATGTCGTTAAAAGGCAAACTGATATTTATAGAGTCTCCCTTATTTGGAGCCAGTATCACTCATTCATAGCATCAGTGCGACTTGTTGAGCTGGTGAGTTTGAGTCAGATTTAGACCATACATTATATAAGTTGTGCTGGGTAACAAAGTGACCGTCTGTGTGTAGGGTTACTGGCTCTGCACTTCTTTAACCCAGGCTGTGCTGAAAAGCCGTGTAATGCGGCAGGGATACGCTTACAGGGGTCCCATGTTAAAATAGAAATGAAGCAAAAAGTGAAGCATTACCCAGAATCCCTGGCTGCAGTGGATGTATCCTATGCTAAGAGATGATGGGGAAGGGCAGGTTTGCAGACCTGTCTGAGACGTGCGAGTGGGCTCACAAGCGGGATTTTAATTTGCTCTGCACAGTAGGAATGAGAAAATTCTTCCAATAAGTCACACAAGCACTTGCCGAGTTTGCCTAAAATTGTCACAATGTGGGGCTTATTCACTAAACCTCGATAAAATCAGTGCATTACCGAGCGACTTTGCATTGTTTTACCGCACACTAATACTGTATGTGTGTCAAAATGGTATTCACTAAGAAAAAACACCATTTTTTTAAAATGCCGTCAAAAAATGCAACATCGCCCTACTTGTTTTTTTTTCTCGAAATCCTATCGCGCTGAAACTGTTTGTTTGAGCTGCACGCCGACGCTGTGTCTCCGAGCGCGGCTCTTACAGGCGATCGTGCAGTTTAAATATTCATTTTAATACTAGTGTACGGGAGCATGGGGTCTCCTGACCTGAACCGTATTGATTTCAGCGTTGGGGACCCCCTTCCCCCCCTGCTTCCCGAGTTACAGGCCTGTATGTGGGGCCTGTATCCCCGCCATTTTTAAATCCTCCACATCACGGGGGATTTAAATACTGCAGGTATCTCCTGTGCGTTTAAATGTCCCGGTCACGTGACGCGGTAGATGTAAACATTGCGGGGATACCGGTGCCTCTATAACTCAGGAAGAAGGGGTTCCCCGAGGCTGAAATTAATGCGGTTCAGGTCAGGAGACCCCCTGCTACCATACACTATTAGTAAAAATCACTTTAAAGCAGCTTCATTACCTTAGCGGTTAGCTAAGCGAGTTAAGCTGGTTTATTGGGTGTAGGAAGAGTTTTCCCACTTTCCCCACCCAACAAAGAACGCCAAACACAGTATTTGAGGACAACAACACCACAGCTTTATTTAATTTTAAACCAGAGTTTGTTTACCAAAACTCTTCCTTGACCCCTGCCAGGCAGCCTGACCGTAGTACAGAGCCAAACGGCATCGCCGTAGCTCGTGACTCCCACTGCTGCGTCATTCTACCCGGTATTCATTTACCTCCTGGGCTCTCCCTGCCTGGCAGGCACCGAAACCCCGCCAGCAGCTGTGACAAAAGACCTATAACCATAAAATATATATTAATAACACCTTGAAAAAATGTTATTATTATTTTATAATAATAATTTATTTATTTACTTATACATTTTCTGCAACCAAACAAGGAGGGTGGGCCTCTTCAACTCCTGAAGGGCCGCTGAAAACGCCCCCCTCACGCCCAATGCATAAATCAAATGAAGCCTTCCTTATGCCCTTCCCCCTCCTCAAGGCTTAACTCCTTAGCCGCCATGGAGGGGAGCAATCAAAGGTTGTACCCTCTGCAGGAAGGAAAGGGGTTAGGGGCACCCACACTCCATGAGTGTGTTTTTCCCAACTCAATCAAATTGAGTTCAAACCTTGCGACGGGGGCGTGGCCACGCCCCCACCGGCGGTTCACCCAATGAGGGCGAACCTGCCGCGTGACGTAATGGCCACGCCCCCGCAAATCCCAGACCACGCCCCCTCCCGTCGCAAGCTCCCCTCTCCCTGTCAGACCACAGATCGCGGTTAGCGCTGTGCACGCGCCGCCCCCCCCCCGCCGCCGGGCGCGCGTGTCACAGACATTACTGGGACCGCAGCCTTACTCCTTATCGCCTCTGACAGTGCAGTGTGTTGCTTTGCCCCCATGCATTGCAGCTCTCGCCTCTGTTAATAAGGGTTAACCGAGCTCCTAATGTTCCGCTGTGGAACAACATTCGGAGGGATAAGAAAACATCTATATGCTAATCGACAAGTCGGTGTGAGATATGTATATTCAATATTACAACCTTAGATTGAATTAACACAGGAGGTGAAAAAAAAAAATGAAGCCGGAAAGGAAATAGCAGGCAGATAAATAAATAAGAAGTTGCAGATAGGTTTTCTTGTTTGATGTCTTAAAAATATGAGGAAGTGTTATCTAGCTTCGTAAGGCCGTATAAATCTTGTCTGATTGAGCAAGTATCGATCCCGAAGCATTTACGTGAGCTATTTCATCTGTGCCAGGACGAGCTGAACTCTTACACTCCTTCCATAATTCAGTATCTGGCTGCAGTTCCTGCGGGTTTCTTAACTAACCTTTTGAAATGATTTGCGCGGGCAGTCCTGGCCTTAATGAAACAGGGGGCAGATATATTTCTCTCTCTGCATAAAGCATGGTCCTGAGGGAGAGAGGGGAATATTCGTCATTCACATGCTTACCCAGGCTGCTCAGTGCTATATTGATTTGACTTATGCAGCATTGCATACCGCATGCTTGAGGAGCGTATGCATTGGCAAAATAAAAAAAAAACAATGTGATTCTATAATTTATTAATTCTATGACATTATGTTTCCAGCGGGCTAGCAAATCTGTGGCGAATCTATCATTTCTACTTTATTTTCTGTACGTTGAAATATGTATTTCTAAAGTTCTCCTGCAGGTCAGCTTCACTGACGGTGTCCCTCTACCTCAAGGGGGGCCAACTCCAGATCTCAAGACCCCCCCCCTCCCCAACAGGTGATGTATTCAGGATATCCCTGCTTCAGCACAGGTGGCTCAATCAGTCCCTGCTTCATCACAGATGGCTCAATCAGTAGATCAGTCTTTGACTGAGCCTTCTGTGCCACAGCAGGGGCTGGTTGAACCACCTGTGCTGTAGCAGGGACTGATTGAGCCACCTGTGCTGAAGCAGGGACTGATTGAGCCACCTGTGCTGTAGCTGGGATATCCTTAACCCCTGATCTGTTGGGCGGGGTCTTGAGGACCGAAGTTGACATTGAGCCTTGTCTTATTTGTCAGTTACTGTACCTCTTACCTGGCAATGTATGGAATTATAAATATGTGGGTTGCCAGTTAGGGTTATCATAGGTTACAATAGCTTTTAACAGGATAGTTCATCCTAAAATAAAAGTCCATTACTGAGAGTTTAACAGATTTAATGTCGGTGATTTAAAATAAAAAATAACTTATTGCGAAAACACTAGTTTGGAGCAGCACACTTTTTTTTAGGACTATGTTTATTGCAAAAGACAAGTGCAGCAGTCGAAGTGGCTTAAAAACGCCAGTCTGATTGGAAACACAAATCTAGAAACATACGGTGTGTTAAACCTATTTCTTGCAATATTTATGCAATAAAGACAGCAATGGAGCGGTTCTTTCGTAGTAAAATAAATCTTCTTTCCGTCTAAATGAAAGTGCAGCTGTAAGGAAGTTATACATCAAAGTCTTCCAGCTGCAAAACCTGTACAAAAACACAGCACCGGATTTCTCAAACCAGAACATCTCACTGGTTTCACTTGGGATGTTTTTCATGAATAAATCTGCTCCCGCTTCTTGCTCCAGTTTTGCAGCTGGAAGACTTTGATAAATAAGAACATATTAGTACCACCAAAGTGGTCATCACTTGAGTCTAGGCGCAAAGTTCATCTTTCCTGTCTTGCTTCAAATACTTTCTGGGCAAGCTACCCGTCTATCCTCACCCCTACCACATGCAGCACTTATCACCTGAGATCTGACTCCAAAAGACTGGTCATGGTCCCAAGGTTCAGCAAAGTATCCGGCTGCTCATCCTTCTCTTACCGTGCACCCCAAAACAGGAACAATCTACCGGAGACTCTCACAGCCGCCACCAGTCTAAGTTCTTTCAAATCTAAGGCTGTCTCACATTTTAATCTCATCTGTAACTGTTATATACGCCTGTAATATATATTATCTTTAACTGTGCATGCAATGTCTTGTATATAATGTATAACCCTGCTCACTTAATGGATTTGGAATCATGTATTATCTGTCATCATAGCTCTATGCCCAGGACATACTTGAAAATGAGAGGTAACATTTAATGTATTACTTCCTGGTAAAACATTTTATAAATAACCAGTGAAATCACACATGGATCACCGGACGAAAACAAGTATTTTTTTCAACTCTGTGTTAAAACTTTCTGTATTTGTACAGTAACCAAACGCTTTGGAAGAATTTGCACAATCATTAGCCCGTCTTTGTGTGTGCCGGTTGGTCATTCCTGGAGCTAAATTGCTTTTCTTTTATGTGTACTTTTGTTCTTTGTTTATAAAGTGATTAAGATGCCATCAGTGGTCAGATCATGAAGCCCAGTAAGTATCTGATAAGAATGCATTCCAGCGGACCCAAAGATAAGAGAATCACATCGGGGTCTGTATACTGCACCGAGCATCTCAAATTGAGTTTGTGGTGCAAAACTGACACGACAAAACCAAGCAATATATTGCATAGAGCGTCTACTGTATGTGTGCCTTAATTGTAATTTTTTTTAAAAATAAGGCACTGTACAGTATATTGTCGCAAACAAGTGTGATGCCTACGACGATGTAAAACGTATGTAATACAATAAAAAAAGAAAGTGAATATATGCGGCAAAAAAATATTATGAAACTACATCAAAATCGTACGTCAAGTTCAACCTAGTGTAAATCCCGCATATTCTGTTTATATTATTACAAAATTAGAAGTCACTGTGCAACTAACATTTTTTTTTTTTTTTTAATGCAGCATGAATGTTTCATTGTATAAATTAACAAAATGTACTCAATTTACAGTATGGCTATTAGGAAATATACAAAACTAATCTTTCATATTTACTAATACTGGTCACAAAAGAATAAAATATTCATTGTTTTGTTGTAATTTCAAATGTATCAATCAGGTACTGTATGTAACATGACGCCATATGGCAAACGTCATTTAAAAGAACTAAGCATCATATAATGACCTTCATACATATCGCACACATTTTAATAAGGTCTGTAGTTCTTTTTAGCAATTTTCCAGAAGACACAAATAAGTGATCATATTGATTTGATGGTGGCTGAATCTTTCTCTGGGATTCTGGGTAATGACATGCAAATGAGCACAGTGTGTCACAGCTTTTCCGCACAGCCTGGGTTAAAGCCTGTAACCCTAATCACAGCTCTTCGACCTTTTGGATCTCGTCAATATGAGGTTGGTGGCTATGCAACGTCAAGCTGGTACATGGGTATAACCAGACATTAAAAACGTTATGGTGGGTAAAAAATAAAACTCACACAGTTTTAAAAACCTAATAGGTCTTTTACTTCTAGGTTTAAGGGAAGCATTTTTATACTGTACGGCAGTGGTGCTCAACACCAGTCCGCACGCCCCACCAACAGATCAGGTTTTCAGAATACCCCAGCTTCAGCACACGTGGCTCAATCAGAGGCTCAGTCGATAAAACAGTCCCTGCTTCAATCAGTCCACTGATTGAGCCACGTGTACTGAAGCAGGGGTATCCTTAAAACCTGACCTGTTGGGAGGTCTTGAGGACTGGAGTTGAAACCCCCTGAATTAAGGTGTTATAGAACGCAGAATGGCCTGTAAATTCCAATGTGGGTTCCCAAATGCCAACCCTTGTTGCCACTCAACATGATGTGATATAATTTAAGGAAAATGACACCATGTGCTTATAAAAACATATGTGATTGAGCTTCAGATAATGGCCAATATTTACTAATCAGGGTTATGCCATTGAAATTTTCTAGGCCCAGAGAACACCTTAGGGAACATTCATTAGTAAATATGAACCAATTTATTTTTCACTTTGCTCTGACATGTTTTTAATCTAACTTTCAGTTTAAGATTTGAGGCTTTTTCCCCGTTTTCCTTGAATAACATTCCTATAGCGAGCCCTGGCTGGAATGCAAATGCTATATATATAGAAAGGTGTCTAGTACCTTAAAATGAAAGGTGCAGCCTTAATCCAACTCAGTTTTGAGCTCAATACATTATATGAAAGATACATTCACAAGTGATACCGACATTTTTATTTTTTCATGAAACAAATCCCCAAATCTCTGGACAAAAACAATTTGAAACCATCACAGCCATATTCACTGAAGGATGCCGAGCTTGAGTATCTCTTAGCTCCCATTCATTTGAATGGGAGCTGATTTGTGCTAAAGGTTACAGTTCTTTAGTGAATATGGGCCCATGTTTTTTGATTATTAGAACCCAGGGGGGTCCTTTGGAGCTGAACCCTGATGTTCTAGGCTGTCATATCCTGTAAAATTGTCCTTTACTCCAACTCAGTATGGACCTTCCCCTTCACTCGGATAGACCCTCTCGAGAGGCCATTAACCCTCTAAAGTGCTGTATCAGGAAAAGAACGAGCGCTCAGAGGATTAAGTAAACAGGTCTCAATACATGCTCTTTACTTTCTCCCATTTTATTTCATGTATGCAGACAGATTATATAGTCAAGCAAGCAAAACAAGCTGACGTGCAGAACTTGCTTCCAATATTCTGGCATTATCTCCTTGTCTACAGAATTCGGAGAAATACTGAGACAGGATAATGAGAAATAACGTATGTATGTAAGTACGTATGTGTTCAGACTTCAAGGACTGTCATCTGACCACATTCCTGGCCCTTTGCCAACATAGATAGGGCAAAGGTGACCAGCAGAATAGCTATGTGACTATTACAAGATAACTTGACTTTATTAATCAATATGGAGTACCCCTTATAAAATCCACATTATCATATCCCATGAACTTGAAACAGGGATATCCAGGGACTTTTTTTGTAACGGGCTTTATCACACAGAAAGGGTCCAATATGTTGGGGGAGGGCAATAACGGATGCCCATTCAAAAGATAAAGAAAGCTAGTTAAGAGGTTAGGACCATGGAGAAATTGACCGCCTTTCTGAAACAGTCTACTGATAATTTCTACAGAGCGTGGGAACCGTGACTTGAAAAGAAAGAAGTTGCGAGAGAGACCCAGGTACCTGGGAACTGACCGGATGGATCAGACCCAGAAGCGCTAAATAAGGGTCCTTTTCTATTAGCTCTGGTCGAACAAAACAAAATTGACCAGAATCAGCTAAGAGAACTCTGCGAGACTACCATCTGGGACGGGTGGTGGACCAGGCAGATAGGGGTTACTATCCTTGTCTCGTCTCGTCTCCTCCCCCCTGCTTACCTCCCTCCTCTCCCCACCTTCCCTGTTGGTTTTTACTTTTTTGTTTTTGTTGTTGTCTGCCACCCCAAGTACAACTGTTCCTCAAAAGCCATGTAGTACTCTGCATTAGTCGAGATAGATTATAGTTAGACTCATGGCTAAGTGGCACTTGGTTATTGGAACTTTTTTTTATATCTAAAATGATGTTATTCTGGACACTGTTAGCTGAATTACTGCATTTGACTGTAGATGTATTTTGTCAATATTCATATGCTGAAAAAATCAATAAAACCATTTGAAACAAAAGATAAAGAAAGCTATTTTTGCTTTAGAGAGGATTGCAATGGGCGCCACCATTCTACCAACAACATTCCTGGCATTGAACATATTTCTCTTACTGTATTTCTACCCAACAAATGAAAGGAACGACTTAAGAACTTCAGGATACATTTATAAAGAGCGCTACCTGTATGTGTAAATGCATGAAAATGACTGTCTCAACTCCCAGGAATCTAGCCTTAGGCTACGTCCATAGAAGGGGGAGCCGTGCTGAGCCGTGCGGATGCTCCGCACTGAGCCCCGTCATCCTCAATAAGGATGTCTTGAGAGGGGGCTCCCGCGAGCGTCCGCAGGCGTGCAGAGGCGCTGGGATTTTCAGCCGACAGCAGAGCCTGTTTCTCATCGCTCTGTTGGCTGAAAACACCCAATAAGCGTGAATGAGCATCATGACGTCGACGCCATGACATTCACGTCGTCGCTTCGCGGGCTATTGGCCCAGCTACGTCACTGCCCCGCCTCCCGATCGCGCACGCTGATGTTGGCGCTTCGCGGGCTATTGACCCAGCGACCTCACTGCCCCGCCTCCCCCTGCCTCCCGATCGCGCACCCTGGCTCACCTGCCAGTCCATGGAATCGCTCCTGACCGAGCAGGCGAGCCTCAGCATCAGCACGGAGGAGCGCGGCTTCCCCCTCTATGGACTCAGTCTTAGGGCTCTATGCAGTAAGCGCCGAAAAAGTGCAATTGCCAAGGGTTGCCAATAGGCCTTATTTTGCCGATTTGCCCTCGCAGTATGCAGTAAGGGCCGAATCCATGCCGATCCCTGCCGAATCACTGCAAAAGCAAAACTGCGGATGAGCCTGTGCCGAAACAGCCTGGCTCCCGATAGGCCTTTTCTGCCGATAGGTGTTTGCAGCAGAGAGAGACCAGCCGCTCTCTCAGCACAAACATCGGCAAAATATAAAGTATTTTTAAACAACTTTTATTCATAGTGTACACGTGCAGGGGGTCTCCGGAGCTGAACCGCATTGGTTTCAGGTCCGGGGACCCCCTGCTTCCCGAGATACAGGCCCCTTTATGAGGTGCCGGTATCCCTCTGCATTTAAAGGTCCCGATCACGTGACCGCGGAATGTAAACAAAGCAGAGGGATACCGGCACCCCCTAAAGGGGCCTGTATCTCGGGAAGCAGGGGGTCCCCGGACCTAAAACCAAAGCGGTTCAGCTTCGGAGACCCTCTGCACATCTACACTATGAATAAAACACATATATAAATAAACAATCATTCCTTACCTTTGTGGCTATGTGCTACGGTAACGAAGCAGCATGAATGTATTTTTAATAATAGTGTACTGTGAGCAGGGGGTCCCCTGAGCTGAACCGCATTGCTTTGTGGACCAGGAACCCCCTGCTTCCCGATTTACAGGCCCCGGTATGTGTCATCGGGTGGCAGTGTCGCGCCATCTTTATAGCACCCCATTCGCGCCGTGTCCGCTATAAATATGGCGGCGACAATGTAACGATGCCCCAAACCGGGGCCTGTAACTCGGGAAGCAGGGGGTCTCTGAGCCACAAATCAATGCGGTTCAGCTCAGGGGACCCCCTGCTTCCGCACAATATTATTAAAATACATAAATGCTGCTTCATTACCATAGCGTAAAGCCGCTAAGGCAATCAAGGGGTTAAGGCAGAATAGCATGTTTATTGGGGACATTTGCCCCCAATAAACATAGCAATAAACAACATACACCCCCTGTGTAATTAAAATACATAAACAACAATAAATACATTAAATACATATAGCACTCACCCATTCCCGGCTGCCACGATGAAGGCCATCCTCATCTTCATCCTGCCCATGCCCCCTCTGCTACTGCAAAACAGACACAAGAATGAAAACATCCAATGTAATGTCCCCTAACCCCTTAATCACGATAGCGGTTATTAAACGCTACAGTCATTAAGGGGTTAACCCACCCTCACCCACCACTCGGGATGCCTACATACCCTCCCACACTAACCCCCCCACCCCGTGAGGCCTAACCACCCTCACCCACTACCCACAAGGGAGGCCTACCTACATACCGTTGGGGAAAATACCCCCCCCCACCCCCAGTACCCACAATAAAAACAATACACAGCCCCACAATAAGCATCATTCTATTTATTAAATACATTACCCACCCCCTGTGCCCCCCCCATAAATACATGATTTATCCTTTAACAAACAGGGTTCATACTGCTGCGACACACTTTATTCGAGCAAATACCCAGTATGTACCTGGCAGATACCTGGAATGCGCCGCTCCTCATCTCTGACAAGCCCCGTTGCGTTTGCCTTCCCAGCCATGGCTAAATTTGTAAATCTTCCAGTGACTGAGCTCCTGATTAGAACCAACGCTAAAACCACCCTAACCCCTGTCACTAGTTTTAAATACCTGGGCTTATGGTTTGACTCCCACTTAACATTCGGGATGCACATTGATACCCTGACAACCAAGACCTATGCCAAACTAGGGGTACTTTACAGGAACAAATCCTCCCTAAGTCTCCTGGTCAGAAAGCGTATTGCACAGCAGATGCTAATGCCAATTATTGACTATGGAGACATAGTATATGGCTCGGCTCCTCAAACCCACCTTAGCAAACTTGACACCCTCTACAATTCAATTTGTCGTTTTGTTCTCCAATGCAACTACAACACACATCACTGCGAAATGCTCAAAGAACTAGATTGGTCATCACTAGAGTCTAGGCGCAAAGTTCACCTTTCCTGTCTCACCCTCAAATACTTTCTGGGCAAGCTACCCAGCTACCTGAACAAGCTCCTCACCCCTACCACATGCAGTACCTATCACCTGAGATCAGACTCCAAAAGACTATTCATGGTCCCAAGACTCAACAAAGTATCCAGACGTTCCTCCTTCTCCTTCCGTGCACCCCAAAACTGGAACAACCTACCAGAGACTCTCATATCCACCACCAGCTTAAGTTATTTCAAATCTAAGGCTGTCTCACACTTTAATCTGGTCTGTAACTGTTTCATACGCTCATAATATATATTTTCTTTAACTGTGCATGCAATGTCTTGTATATAATGTATACCTTGTTCATTTATGTAACTGTATTTGTAACCATGTATTATTTTGTTTTACTCTGTGCCCAGGACATACTTGAAAACGAGAGGTAACTATCAATGTATTACTTCCTGGTAAAATATTTTTATAAATAAAATAAAAATAAATAAATGGTTCATGCCTGGCTGACGGGCGGCTGATCTGTTAAATGATAATGATTAGGATTTAATAGGCTGCAATGCTTCGCGTGTCTACCAGATGGCATAAATTCATGAATTGTAATGCAGTATATATATATATATACTGCGCAGTATTGCAGCCAGCGGGAATAAAATGCTTCAATCCCTGCCTGGAAAATAACACAATGCACTCGGGCAGAAAACAGTCACAAACCTCAATACACCCGAGTATACCCGAATTCGTGGGACTAGCCGAGCTCGAATAAAGTGTGTCGCCAGTGTAACACAGCCCCACGCGAGTCCCCAGCGGGCTGGCGGGGCACCTGTGCTCACTGCAGTAAGGAGCATCATGGGTAACTAGGGAAACTATGGGAGACCCCCCTCAGCCACAGGAACGGGCTCTACTGTGCATGTGTAGTGCTCAAGTTCTGGGTTGCCTCGCAATGACAGGCAACAGGAAGGAGGGAGGAATGAGCAGTGAAGGGAGGGGGGCGGGCCAGAGTGCTCCGTGACAGCAGCTACAGAGCACATGGTAGAGCCCGTTCCTGTGGCTGAGGGGGGTCTCCCATAGTTTCCCTAGTTACCCATGATGCTCCTTACTGCAGTGAGCACATGAGATAGACGCCAGGTGATGATGTCATCTGTTCCTCACCGGAGGAGGTTGCAGTTACACAGGTGTGTGCAATTTTGTTTTTAATTAAGGTAGTTAGTTATGGGTATATATTGGTGGTTATGGTCTATCTGTGGTAAGCACTCCCTTGGTAAAGGTCCTGTTTTTAGGACCGAAACGTTGGTGTTTTGTGCCTGCTTCACTAATACAATTCTTTTTGCTAACAGGTGTGCTGTCTCTTCCTTGCTGTGCCTACTTTGGATTCCCTGGATTCTCTGGTCTGCCTGGTAAGGAGCCTTTGATTTTATATATATATATATATGTATATATATATATATATATATATAGTTGCACGATGAAGCCACTGAATGGGTGAAGGGTGGGTATCGGGCCAGTGTGGCTTAACCCCTTAATTACCTTTGCGGTTATTATCCGATAAGGTGTTTAAGGGGTTAATTGATATCTGAATGTAATTGCAATGTATTGGCTTTGTATTAGCTATGTATTTTGTGGGCAATGAAAGACCAGGATGTTGCTGGCGATGGGGGCTTCTTATTGATGAGGTCAGTAGTACTTTATTTATTTGAATATGCTAGTTAATGTGTTTAATAATGGGCAAATAATCTATTATCCCTATCTGGATAATAGTTATTTTGCACATTATTGTACTGTAGGTGTTGGGGGGGGGGTGTATGTATTGAATATATAGGCCAGGTTTATTTTTTTTACATTCAGGGTTTGTTCCGTGGTTCTGTGTGAGACCTCTGGAGACCACCTGCGGTCTCCTCGGGTATCTCACAGGTATCAGGCTGGTGGTTCCACAGGGTATGTAGGCACCCCGAGTGGTGGGTGAGGGTGAGGGTGGGTTAACCCCTTAATGAGTGTAGCGGTTAATAACCGCTATGGTGATTAAGGGGTTGGGGACATTACATTGGATGTTTTCATTCTTGTGTCTGTTTTGCAGCAGCGGAGGGGGCATGGGCAGGATGAAGAGGAGGATGGCCTTCATCGTGGCAGCCGGACATGGGTGAGTGCTATATGTATTTAATGTATTGATTGGTGTTTCTGTATTTAAAATGGGCACATTCACTATTATCCATTTGTGGATAATAGTAATTGTGGCCATTACTATACTGTATGTGTTAGGGGTGGGGGGGTATTTCTTTATAAGTATGTATGTGTTTTGACAATAATTTGGGGGGGGCACATAATTGGTACTGCAGGCCTGCGGGTAACACTCGAGGGCACCACCGGCCTATAGTATAATTGATGTGCATATATGTGTATGTTAGGGGTTATATATATATATATAAAGCAGAAAATAGCCGTGTTAGTCCAGTTGCGATAGTCCTATGACATAAATTGTTACTCCAATAAAAAAGGTATCACCTAATACTGAAGAACTCATTTATTCTGCACTATATATATATACATCTAAACCCCGTTATAACGCGCCTCGCTATACCGCGAATCGGTTATAACGCGGTCTGAGCATGGCTCCCGAATTCAAAGCCTCCATTTTGCGGCATCTCAAATTTTCCATTTTGCCGCCTTACACTCTCCTCTTACAGCTCATCTCTCTCCTCTTCCTGCTGTCCACGTTCCTCTTACAGCTCATCTCTCTGCCCGTTGTGTGCCATCGGGGTTTTTTTTTCTTCAAACATTCAATTCAATGCTTTATTGACTACCAGACACAGACACAAATAAACATTAATACATTTTGGACAAAACACATGCAGGGATTGAACTCAGGCCCTTGTGATACCAATGCCTTGCCTCTTACCTCTACACCATAGGCTTGGTGTGACAAGACAGAACCTATAAATATATTTATCCTCTACAACACAATGCCACAGGTTACATGTCAATGTGAAATCTTAAGTCTATTTCTAGCTGTCTATGACATCACACAGTTCTGTGGTCTAGTGGAAGAACTTCTTACCAACATATGCAAGGGTCCTGGGTTCAATTCCTGTATGAAATGGTATAATTAACTTTTTTAATAAATTATTATTTTAATTATGTTGTATAATTTATAAATATATAATTCTTTATTATTCTTTATTAAATAATAATTATTCATTAATCAATAATGATGTATTAATAATAATTCATTATTAATCATTCTTTATGATTAATTATGTATTATTAATAAGTATGATTATTAATTATTATTAACAGTTAATTAACTAATTAATAATTATTACTAAATACTTAATAATAATTATTAATACTTACTTATTAATGAAACGTATTAATACTTACTATTTATTAATAATTAGTATTAATAATTACTTAATAATTATTAGGACCCAATTAGTAATAATAATTATTAATACTTAATTATTAACAACAATTATTAATACTTACTAATTATTAATAGTTATTAAGTATTAATAAGTTTTATTAATAATTAAGTATTAATAATTATTATTACTAATTGGGTATTAATAATTATTAGGTATTAGTAATACTGTACTTATTAATTAGTCAACATTATTAATTGTTAATGATAATTAATAATCATACTTATTAATCATAATATAATTAATAATAATAGTATTATTAATTAATAATTATTAAAAAAAATAATTATTAATAATACTTAATACATAATTATTAATTAATTATTAATTAGTTAATTAACTGTTAATAATAATTAATAATCATACTTATTAATAATACATAATTAATCATAAAGAATGATTAATAATGAATTATTATTAATACATCATTATTGATTAATGAATAATTATTATTTAATAAAGAATAATAAAGAATTATATATTTATAAATTATACAACATAATTAAAATAATAATTTATTAAAAAAGTTAATTATACCATTTCATACAGGAATTGAACCCAGGACCCTTGCATATGTTGGTAAGAAGTTCTTCCACTAGACCACAGAACTGTGTGATGTCATAGACAGCTAGAAATAGACTTAAGATTTCACATTGACATGTAACCTGTGGCATTGTGTTGTAGAGGATAAATATATTTATAGGTTCTATCTTGTCACACCAAGCCTATGGTGTAGAGGTAAGAGGCAAGGCATTGGTATCACAAGGTCCCGAGTTCAATCCCTGCATGTGTTTTGTACAAAATGTATTAATGTTTATTTGTGTCTGTGTCTGGTAGTCAATAAAGCATTGAATTGAATGTTTGAAAAAAACAATGGCATACGACGGCAAGAGAGCAGAGAGATATGAGCACGTGGACAGCAGGAAGAGGAGAGCACTGGTAAGGCGGCAAAATGGAGGAGATTTAAATCTGTAATGAGGAAGCTCCAGAGCTGATGCCGGTGAAATTTTAACGGTCTTTGGGTTGTGGACCCCAAGGATCGCGTTATAACGGGGTTTAGCTGTATATATATATATATATATATTTATATATATATATATTTATTTATTTATATTCATTTATTTATTTAGTGTGGGGCTGCTGTGTGTGATTATTTTTTATTGTGGGTAGTGGGTGTGGGTGAAGGGGGTATTAGCCCCAACGGTGGTTGTTTAGGGCTTGCGGGTGGGTAGCGGGAGGCCTTAACCCCTTCATGATCGTAGCGGTATTAACTGCTACAGTCGTGAAGGGGTTAAGTGCACCCGCAACCCCCCGCAAGCTCTAAACAAACAACAAGGGCCAATTACCCCCTTCACCCACCCCCGCTACCCACAATAAACCTGGCACGGCGGGTTAACCCCTTCATTGCCTTAGCGGTTAGCCGCTAAGGTAATGAAGTGGGCTGTACATGCATTTTTCCTGCCTCGGATGCATGCCGGGGGTCTCCGGTGCTGGTATTAATGGGTATCAGCTCCGGAGACCCCCGGCATCAATCCCAGGCAGGAAAAAGGCCTGATTTTTTCTAAGTGTCGCCCTTGCCGATGCTTCTCCTCCACCAACTTGCCAACTTTAGTTGGCGGGCTGGATTGCCGAAAAACTCTCCATTCTGGAGTGCCGATCAGCAGCGAAAAGCTGATCGGGGCTACTTGAATTCAGCCGAGTTCAAAAAGTGCCGATAAGTGGCTTATCGGCACCCGGCTGCCAATAAGTTTTTGTTGCCGATAATTCCCACTTATCGGCGCTTACTGAATCGGGAGGGCAAATTTGCCGAAAAAATGCCGTTAAACAGCTTATCGGCGCTTACTGCATGAGGCCCTTAGTGTCCAAACTCGTCATCGTCAAAAATGTTGGTTAATGAAAGAAAATGATAACGTCCTATCAAAACACTTGCTTCACAGATCAAGAAAATTCAGGATATCTTTATAAATCGCGTAGCATTTGCCATAGGTCTGTACTAGAAAGTGTCCAAGTCCAAAAAAAAAATACAAATCTTTTTTTTTTTTCCTCTTAAATCTTAAAGGTTAAAAGTAATTGCGAACATTGCTATGTATATAGTACATCTAATCATCCATTACTAAAATGTCACTCTTCAACACCAACACCTTCAGATGACTGATGGGGCTTAAGGGTGGATTGCTTTAATTTCATGCTTTCCTGAGACAAATTTATAAGATCTACACTGGTCATCTTGTAAAAGGTTTATCTCATCTATAAGAGAACCAAGTCTGATTAGATCTTTATTTTACTCTCGCAGAAAGGCAAGCCATAATAGTAGCAAAAACACCTTTGTGTAGCCTTCTTAACAATGTGTTATGCCACCTGCACTGATCCTTTAAATTGTACAGCGAATGACAGTACAGATGTTGACATTTTTACATTAGACTATAAATGTTTACATCTCATGTGGTGGAAAGAAAGGATGCCAATTTTATGTTCCAGAAATGAATTGGATGTGTATTCATTATCTGTATGTTGATTACAAATGTATATTTGTATGTATTCCGTGTGATTTCTAAGCAACAAAAATAGCTTTTAAAAAAAAACAGGGTACATAACATGTAAGTCACCTGATATCGCATTTTTGGAAGTACTGCATTTTTAGGTGAAATAATTTATAAGCTGCTGTATTGTACAATGAAGTACGCAGTCTTTTTGTCAGTGTTGCTGGACAATATTTCAGAGGGTACTTTGCATTGTTATATTTGTAGCCCTGTGTGGTTTGGGCTATAGTTCTGCCCTCTTCCTGGCAGTAATCCCTGCATAAGGGCAGGTTTGCCAGGAGTTATAATGGGTTTTTCCCACCTCAAGCAAGTGCACTGAGGCAGTGAAGGAAGGTCACCTGACTCACCAATCAAGAGACACAGGGGTGGTGCCTGTTGAAACTACTTATGGCATTGCACTTCCTATTTAGTGAGAGCCAGTGTTGGAGGACAATGAGTAGAGCTGTTAGAGTTAGAGTCAGAGTTCAAGAGTGTGGACCATATACCTCCTACCCTGCTTAGGAGGTAGGGGATGAGCTAGACCACTCTGGGTGGCCCATGGCCAGGAGAGGAGTCAGGGACATCCTGCTGGGAGACAGTAGGCTGTGTGCACGGTATGCTGTAACTGATTGAGAAGAGAGGAATAAAGAGACTGCACTTTTATACAATCTCTTGCCTGAGAGTGGAGTTTATCAGGAGGAGGGGGAGACAAATTCTTCTGTATGTACTCCCTCCCCATATTGCTGTGGGCTGCAGGAGATGGAGGCGCTGCACCAGTGCAGAGAACCGAGGCACAATCCCAGAAACCTGTCCTGTCTTCCCCCATGTCATCGCAGGAGATTTAGGGCCCCCTGTTGCCAGCAGGTACGCACCACCCACACACACACACATGTAGCCTGAGCGTTTAGACACCTACGACACCCTATGTGAGATTGGGTGGAGGAAAACGGGTTACATATGTAAGGAGGTCCCCCCCGGTTCCCCTGATCTTCCTTTGCCCCCTGCCTTACCCCTGTGGCAGTGGGGGAAGGGGACGGCGACTTCTCCCGGCGGGCACCACCATCTTGGTTGCGGCGCGAGGTTCACGCAATGCGCAGAGGTTGGCCAGGGTAGCGGTGGCCATCGCCAGTGTGCCGGAGCTCTGGGAGGTTGCGCAAGCGCAGTTAAGCGTAGCGGCGGCCATTACAGCGTCGCACATGCGCAGTAAAGATCGCGCACGCGGTCCCCATAGGAAAGAGCTGTGCCAAGGACTACAATTCCCAGCAGCCTCTGGGGACTGCACTTTCACCCTGGTCACAGGCAGCATTGAAGCCAATAGAGCTGGCAGATTCTCATGCTGCAGAGTTGCAACAGTGTTGTGTGCAGACAGGGTTTTTGTCAGTTGGAGCAGCGGAGCAGAAGGGGAAGGAAGGGTGCAGGGAGCGAGTGAAGCTCCTGCACCGCGTAAGGTCCCCCTCTCCCAGGTAGGCCCCAACTCCCCACCAGGGTAGTGGGTAATTGATAAGGGACGGCCCCAGTTAGGGACTCCGCCCTTAGTGTGAGTGCTGTCTTGTCAGAGTCACGGCTGTCAGTTCTGTGAGGTCTGACAGGCAGACACAGTGTTGTGCAGCACGTCTGCTGTACGTACCAAGTAGGTGGCAGTGCGTTACTGCAAGTACTAGGTACTAGGTAGTTAGAGTTAGGACCGGGAAGAGCTAGGGGGACGGGATAGGCCAGTTAACCCCTTAGGTCCCAGGTAGGTCCTCACTCCCCAGATTGTGGTGCTACAGGGACAGGCCCTAGGTTAGGGACCGTGTCATGTAGTGCCAGGGATAGATAGGGACACAGCGGACGCTGCGCTTCCTGTAAGGAGACTTGGGCTCAAGTCTGTGCCCAGAGAGAAAGACTATCTTCAGGGTGGGATCGCCTGGCGGACCCCAAGCAAGGAACCACCGGATCAGATGGGATCACCGGTCGACAGATCCTTTGCGAAGTCCTTGCAGGCCCGAGTGCAGGAGCACTTGGCAGGTACTCTATAAGTGCACCAACAACTCATAACATTCTCTTAACATATAGTGGCAGCGCTGACCACGGGACAAAGGGGTTGGGCTGTGGGCACCGTGTGGGGATGTTATAATACCTGTGATGTTATGAGTATGATGTAATAGTTATCCTTTGTTCATTCAGTAAACCTGTTATCCATAATACTGATGTATGTGGTTTCTGGGTGGGTTCCTATGTTAGGGTCATTCTACATTCCCATAGAATCCTACATAGGTGGAGGCGCTGAAACCAAGAAACGTTCCAGAGGATTCACCCCAGGCTCTCACTAGCAGAGGCTCAGTCCTCCTGTGAGCCTGACAGGTATATGCACCACACCTGGTAACACCGTATGTTCTCCGCACCCACACCATATCTGCGATTGGGGGGGGAATACCCGTTACATTTGGAGGCGCTGCTGAGATCAATGGTAGGGTGCCCCTAACTGATCATGTGGGGGTACCTCACTTTTACGTTTGTGAGCCTCCCCCGGGAGAATCTCTGGGTGAGCACGCTCTGGGGTAACTGTCACCGGTTCCGTACTACTTCCTCCCCCTGGTGGAAGGAATAGTACAGTGTCTCTTGGCCAGACCATTACCCGGCCATCCGCGACATGGATGCGGTAGGCCAGGAGGCCTTGACCTTTTCCGCGGTCCACCACATGGTGAATGGAGCACTCCTTTTTGGGCTTAAAGGAGGCAATTTTCACTGAATCACTCGCAACACAGTCCTTGTCCCTGAGTACTTGCGAGGCTTCCACTGGGAAGCGAGCAATTGGCAATGTCTCCATACTTAAAGTCTTTGTTACATCCTGCAGGGGGTAAAGGGTTGATACCTTACCACTGCGGTCATTCATGGTGGCCAACAGGTCCTCGGGGACGCTGTCAGTTCCCACCTCGGCTGTCTTGGGACCTGTCCCCGGCACTTCTGAGGCAGTCCACTCACTGTCTGGAAACTCGGGAGCGTTGGATCCCAGTCCTGGGACCATTTGGGTTGGAGCGCATGGGCTCACACTCAGGTGATGAGCCTTAGTTGGGGCCTTTTCCACGGCCGCCTCCATCGGAGCCTGTGGGGAGTAAGGAGGTTCCTCACCACTCCGCTGGCTTGCGATGGGTTCCTCTTCCTCCGGTCCCGTCTCCGGATGTCCCTCCGACACACTGGGAATCACCACGGCCGTGGGACTCTTCCGCAGCTCCGGTCACACCAGTGCTTGCTGCCGAGGGATGTCGATGTGCAGCGGGCCCACAGCAGATGCTTCAGCTTCACTGGGGTGGTCCGCCGGCTGGCGCATCACCACGGCTGGTTGGCTGCTATCATCAGTAGACAAGGATGGGGTAGGGACACCTTGGCAGGGGAACAGCGTCGGGGCGCCTCGCATTTACTGGCGGCAATCGGCATGAAGCGGTCCTGCTCCGGCAGTACCAGTGGTAGCGATCCCCATTCTCCCTGGGCAGTCACCTTACCCTTCGTTGATTCCGTCATCTGTGGTTCCGTCTGTGGAACCGCGGTTAGGGCACACGGGCCCTCCGTAGTTGAGGTAGGTTGGTTAGCCGCATCTTTCTCTGCGGGTTCCGTAGCACCCAGCAGCACTGGCTTCAGAAACTGTGCTCCGCAGCAAACACATTTGGGACCCCAGGTCTGTTTGCCACCTGGGAAGTCACACTGGTTACAAACACATCTTATGCACCCCTCTTCATCCACCACTGCCACCCGGTATTCTATTGGTAGCCTAAAGTGGTTAAAGTCCATACCACCAGACAGATTCAAGTCCTTTGTAGGCACGGGCACACAAGAAAGGATACTTTCCCTCCTTTTGGTCGCCATACTCCATACAACTGAGGGTGTGTTTCTCTGCATTCTGTACTTTCTTTAGTGGGAATAGCAGTTGCTGATTGCTGTTCACTGTGCTTGCTCCCCGTGGTGGAATTTAAAGGATGGCCATGCTCTATCACTGAGTGGTTCTGGCTCTGCACTGAGTCACTCACATTGCGGGGGCGGAGCTCTGGTTTTCCCGCCAGTCCTGTGCAGATTTTTGCAACACAATTTAGTGCAGGATTGCAGTCAGCAGCACGTGTGCTCTCCTGATTTGGCGGGAGACGCCATTTTAGGTGTGACTCACTGGATGAGGGAGCCTCCATTTTGATCACAGTTCTGTTAATCTCACTAGGGCTCTCTGCGTATACAAGAGGGTAGCCTTCTGGTGGGGCCTCTGGGAAATGTAAAGTCAGAGGGGCATTTTCCCGGCATATTTCCTGATCCGTCACTAGCCATAGTATACTCCACTGTTCAGTGGTGTCGTACCTCTGCTCTATCCTCCTCCATCCTTGGTCTAGGCCCAGGAGTCCCTTTAGGGTCTCACAAATTTCCTTCAACTTCACCGCCCTAGTGGGAACATTC
This sequence comes from Ascaphus truei, assembly GCF_040206685.1. Taxonomy (NCBI): domain Eukaryota; kingdom Metazoa; phylum Chordata; class Amphibia; order Anura; family Ascaphidae; genus Ascaphus; species Ascaphus truei. The sequence goes on from NC_134486.1 coordinate 403,849,251, forward strand.
CCTACTACTACCACATGTCGCAGGGATACTTTTGCCCACCAGGCCCATTTGTGGACCTTATGGCTTGAAGGCACAAACATGGTTGGGACTTAACTGGCACAAAAATAGAATAGGGCACCCCAGGTCTCTCTCAGCAGCGCCTCCAAATGTAACGGGTATTCCTCCACCCCCAATCGCAGATAGAGTGAATGTGAGGGGGAACCTATATGTTACCAGGTGTGGTACGTATCCCTGCAGGTTCACAGGAGGCCTGAGCCTCCGCTGATGGGAACCTGGGGTGCTTCTCTGGAACGTTCTCGTCGGTCAGCGCCTCCACCTATGTAGGATTCTATAGGAATGTAGAATGGCCCTAACATAGGAACTCACCCAGAAACCACATACACCAGGGTTATGGCTAAAAGGTTTACTGGACAAGCAACACAACACAATAGTATCATATATATCAATGCAACATCATCAGCATACACAACCACATATATGCAGAATCAAACATAACACAATACACATAGCAATAATAGCAACACAGCCGTGTCACCCTATGCCACTAGCTGGCAGCTATAACCTTGCCCCTTACTCTTCCCCAACCCCGTGTACCCAGAGTCCCACGAGTCCTCTAAGAAACCCAAAACCTAGAGGCAGGATCAGCGCCTGATGTACCGGTAGATTGGTGCACTTAAAATACGATACCTGCCCCAGTGCTTGGGCACCTAGGGCTGCAGACACTTCACAAAGGATCCTCCGCTCTGCGATCTCCTCAGCGATATCCTGTAACACTGCCTGGCGGTGGGTGGCTCCCGCATGGAGTAATCCACCTTTAGAAAGTCTCTTATGTCTGCTAACGCAGAGGATGTTATACCTTCACGCAATTCACCTTTACAGCAATTGCCAGGATAGTTACGTTTCCTGGTTGGACCCTCACTTGTCTAGGTTCTACAGGACCCTGTCCCTATCTAAGGGGAGTCCCTGCAGTAACCACAAGCTGAGGTGAGTAGGGCCTTAGCTGGGGTCTAAGGGGAAACTTCTGGCCTGGTGCAGGAGGCTACTTTCCTCCCTGCACAAACACACCCTCCCCTCTCTGTGTCCCAGCTCCTAACTGACAATCCCTGTCTGCACACAACATTGTTGCAACTTTGCAGCATGAGAATCTGTCAGCCTTAATGGCTGTCTGGCTGCCTGTGACCAGGGTGAAAGTGCAGTCCCCAGAGGCTGCTGGGAATTGTAGTCCTTGGTGGCTCTCTTTAACATTGGGGCCGCGTGCGCGCTGTGTAATGGCCGCCGCCACTGCTAACTGCGCATGTGCGAACTGGGAGATGTCCCTGACTATGGAGCGCCTCTTCTCACTCCCTGTAATGGCTGCCGTATCGCATCGGGGGCTATACTGCGCGTGCGGGAGCAACAGTCATTGGTTCCATACTACTTCCTCCCCCTGGTGGAAGGAATAGCACAGTGTCTCTTGGTCAAGACCTCCTGGCCTACCGCATCCATGCCGCGGAAGGCTGGGTAAAGGTCTGGCCAAGAGACACTGCGCTATTCCTTCTACCAAGTGGAGGAAGTAGTATGGAACCAGTGACTGTTGCTCCCGATCATGACTTCCAACAAATTACCCAGGCGGAGGCTCACAAAAGTAAAAAGGAGGTACCCCCACATCAGTTAGGGGCACCCCACACTAGGTCTCAGCAAACAGCTAACACTCAGCTGGCCTCGGGTATCACTGATGTGAGTATGTTATGTACCATTGATGTTAGACTACATATGTTAAATTATACCTATTATGCACTGCATTTTGATTGTGTAACCTTATGTTGTGATGTCCTTCAAGCGGGGACGTTGGTATTTCCACCAGTGGGAGAATATAGCCAGGTCCCCTCTGGCTCCCCAGACATTCGGTTCTCTCTCTCTTACCTGCGACAGTGTGAGGGCAGTTGCAGGGGTGATTGTGTCACCGGGGGCTCCTGGCGACATCAGCTACAGGGCGCCGCCATCTTGTGTGCGTTCGCGCATGCGCGGAAGCTTGCGCACGCGCAGTATAGCCCCCGATGTGATACGGCAGCCATTACAGGGAGTGAGAAGAGGCGCTCCATAGTCAGGGACATCCCCCAGTTCGCACATGCGCAGTTAGCAGCGGCGGCGGCCATTACACAGCGCGCACGCGGCCCCAATGTTAAAGAGAGCCACCAAGGACTACAATTCCCAGCAGCCTCTGGGGACTGCACTTTCACCCTGGTCACAGGCAGCCAGACAGCCAATAAGGCTGACAGATTCTCATGCTGCAAAGTTGCAACAATGTTGTGTGCAGACAGGGATTGTCAGTTAGGAGCTGGGACACAGAGAGGGGAGGGTGTGTTTGTGCAGGGAGGAAAGTAGCCTCCTGCACTAGGCCAGAAGTCTCCCCTTAGACCCCAGCTAAGGCCCTACTCACCTCAGCTTGTGGTTACTGCAGGGACTCCCCTTAGATAGGGACAGGGCCCTGTAGAACCTAGACAAGTGAGGGTCCAGCCAGGAAACGTAACTATCCTGGCAATTGCTGTAAAGGTGAATTGCGTGAAGGTATAACATCCTCTGCGTTAGCAGACATAAGAGACTTTCTAAAGGTGGATCACTCCATGCGGGAGCCACCCACCGCCAGGCAGTGTTACAGGATATCGCTGAGAAGATCGCAGAGCGGCGGATCCTTTGTGAATTGTCTGCAGCCCCAGGTGCCCAAGCACTGGGGCAGGTATCGTATTTTAAGTGCACCAACCTACCGGTACATCAGGAGCTGATCCAGCCTCTAGGTTTTGGGTTTCTTAGAGGACTCATGGGACTCTGGGTACACGGGGTTGGGGAAGAGTAAGGGGCAAGGTTATAGCTGCCAGCTAGTGGCAGAGGGTGACACGGCTGTGTTGCTATTATTGCTATGTGTATTGTGTTATGTTTGATTCTGCATATATGTGGTTGTGTATGCTGATGATGTTGCATTGATATATATGATACTATTGTGTTGTGTTGCTTGTCCAGTAAACCTTTTAGCCATAACCCTGGTGTATGTGGTTTCTGGGTGAGTTCCTATGTTAGGGCCATTCTACATTCCTACAGAATCCTACATAGGTGGAGGCGCTGACCGACGAGAACGTTCCAGAGAAGCACCCCAGGTTCCCATCAGCGGAGGCTCAGGCCTCCTGTGAACCTGCAGGGATACGCACCACACCTGGTAACATATAGGTTCCCCCTCACATTCACTCTATCTGCGATTGGGGGCGGGGGAATACCCGTTACACATATTATCGATATCATTATCTTTTTTTTTAACACAAAGGGAAGGAGCTGCTACTGACCCAAACACCAGTGTAAATCCCAAACTGCTTCTGTACATAGAGTTGCAAACAGCATCAAATAATGTTTAGGCTGCAGCCAAACTGATACAGAGATACACATTTTTCATGAATCATTGTTTCAGTCCACACGGGACCTTTGTCAAGATACTGATATGTTGATTGAATAAAATCGTTAAAACTCAGACAAGCCCCATGAGTGATTGCTACTTTGATTGATTTATTCAGCATTTGCTAATTGCTTTCTACTATCAACAAGGCTGGAGAAAACTGTTATTAGGTAAGAGTACCACTTCACCGCTGTGTGTGTGTGTGTTTATGTATGACTGTATGTATGTACTGTATGTATGCATGTACAGTATGTATGTATGGATGTATGTATGTATGCATGTACAGTATTTTTGCATGTATGTATGTACTGTATGTCAATAAAAACTAAGGGCTAAAAATGCTTCCAATGGTGTAGCAAAATTGAATCACTCAATACAAGTGAAGTAAAAAATTGCACACTCATAATTTCATTGAATTAAAATTACGAGTAAGGAGTATGGAGGAGTGAGGACTCTTTACATGCCATTTTAATTCAATGAAATTGTGTGTGCAATTTTTTTGCTTAACTTCTGTTGAGTGATTCAATGTTGTTACACCATTGGAAGTGTTTGTTGCCCTGATTCTCTCACTGTCTCCGTGGACGGTCTGTCCTTTCGTGTGGCCTCCAGCGCTGGGAAGTCGTGCCATTGGAGCCTGATTTGTCCACAGGAAAGAAGACATCCTCCGGTGAATGGGCAACCTCTGTTTGCCGGCAGAAGCTGTTCCACCACTCAGAGTAGTCTCCTGGACTGGCATCCTCGTTGCTGCGGCAACTCCCGGAAGCGGCATCTAAATCCCGGAAGTGCGTCTTCTCCGTGTGCGCTGTAGGCAGTGAGGACTGGGGCAGTGTGGGAAGTATTGGTGACCGGCTTGGAAGTAATCAGAAGAGGGACAATACTTTGCTAGTCCTTGCTGAATCCTACGCGTTTCTCCACATCGTGTGGCTTCGTCAAGGACCATACCTGCCTCCTAATATGTACTAACCATACATATACTGTATATTGGACTTGTGGCTTCACTAACAGACTGGACTTACCTAAAATATTGTTTATGGTTTCATATTTTACTATATCCAATCTCTCGTGAACTAGATGTCCCACTTTTTTAAACACACACACAGATATAGATAGATATATAGATATATAATCTTGCAATAGGCTCCAGAGAGCCAAAACGTTGATTTATTCAAATAAAACATTTTTTCCTTACTGTAAGACCTGGTGTCACTGATTCTCATATATATATATATATATATATATATATATATATCCATGGCTGGTCCAGCTATCTTTCTGCCCCCCCTGTCACATAAGTTCTCCTAGGTACAGACAATGACAGGCTATCCTGTGGGATTTCCCTCCCCCCCCCCCCCCACATGCAGCCTCCCTGAGTGGTAAGCGAGGTGGTGACACTGGGCCTGTGTTGCAGCCTATCATGGTGCAGACCCGGTTCCCTCCCCTTTTGCATGAGGGAGGATGATCTAAATTATAGGAGTCAGTTCTCCTCCGCCCCTCCTGGGGAGAGGAGTGTGTGTGTTGGAGTTCCCTTCAGCCTCTCAGGGGTGGAGGAGCCAAGATCTGTGCTTAGCACAAGGCCTCATCATATTATCTTCTGTCTAGCACCATCCAAGGGCCTGAAACCCCTACTCTACTATATGCAACGCTGTTATACCATCCTGCGGTGGTTGCTATAAATAAAGATCCCGCTTATACACTTCTGGCTGAGTTGCAGTCTATTCGCCTGAAGTATAGGAGTAAGACTGACATGGTCGGGACTGCCTGCATCCTGCTGTGACTGGAGGCGCTGTCACCACATGGAAAGAACCTAAGGACCACAGAAACCCTGTCCTGTTACCCCACAACATCGCGGCCACTCAGCTTTCCTGGACCCCCACAGGTATGACCGCACCACAGACATCAGTAGGAGCAGCATGTTTCCAGAGAGGGGGGGGGGGGGGGAAACAGGGCTACATATATATATATTTATTTAGAGATTTTGTGATTTCTGTGTTATACATTATAATATCCTTTTCTATTCTGGTTGGTGAAACAATTTCCCCCGTGAAGATGAAATGCTGCTTTAAACCACGTAAAATCAGCGCGAAAAGCTTTATAAAAAAATATTGTGTTTATTTTACAAACAACATTTTACCATATATATTATTAACCCCTTCCGTGCTGTATGGTCCTGAAATGAATAAAAGCCCAGCCAGCAGGGAAAAGGGTTTAAATAATAGAACAGGAAGGAGAAAGAAAACAAGCCTGCATTTTCTGCTCGGTGTGCAGAGGTAGTCACTGCTTGGCTGGGTAAGCTTTCTTTTGTAACATATAGTGTACCATTAAGATCGACTGTTCCAGGACAGTGAGCTGGAAAGACTGATAATGTGTGTGAATTCCCTTTGTTACCACATCTAGAGGAAATGTGTTGCTTTACCACTCATTGACGTCTGCATGGTGAAGCCGTGTTGTCTCATGAAAACCACATGTAACAGTGTTTCCCCCCCCAATCTCACATTGGCCCCTTACGTGAGGAAACTGCCCCATGTTACATGTACTATAGTGTGGTGTACCTGCTGGCTTGCAGAACTCCTGAGTCTTCTGCGGTGATATGGAGAAATGCATCAGGACTGGCTCATGAGGTAATGCTCATAACTACTCACTTCTGGTACAGCGCCTCCATCTCTTCCAGGTCCCCACGACAGCAGGAGGGAGTCTCTGAAAGAGAACCTATGGGTGCAGCTTCTCCCTGAATGACTCCACTCTCTGGCAAGAAGGTTCTTTCAGGTTGGACATTCTTTATTAACATAATTAGTGTCAGACTGCCCATCATTGCGGCCGGTCTCTAGCCGCACATCATAAAGGTTGCCCACCTCAAGGAAGTCCCTGGACACCACTCCTAGTCAGGGCCCTTGCTCTTCCCTTACTCCCTAATAGAGTAAGGGGAATAGTCTGCCCATGGTAAGGGTACCTCCACAGGGGACCGACAGCGAGGTTCCAGGTTCTCGCTGCGGTTGCAGGCCTCAGCGCCATCCTTCCTGGGCACCATCATTAGTAGCGATCCCCACTCTCCGGGATCGATCTCCTCTTTCTTGATTTTTGACAAGGCCCCAGCTGTCAGCATGGCTGTATCTCCTCCCGCCTCCGCGTGCCCAGGCATGAACGACTCCACGGCCCACAAGTAGTGGATGCCGCATTGAGGGCATCTCGCCGTCGTACTGGCTTCTCCTCCCGGTAGTCTACACTGCATACATAGACACAGAAGAATCACTCGATCACCCGTCTTCACTACCAGGAAGCCTCCTGGAAGTTGGTAGGGGTGTATGTCAAAGTCCGCCATGGCACAGCTAGTAGTTGCACTGGTTAAGGGAGACACACGGCACAACAGTCTCTCTTGCTCACCAGCTCTTCGCAACTGACGGACAGGAAGCGCACATCCGGCTCCTCCCTCAGTCAGTTCAGACTTCCATTGGCAGATGCAGGGACCCCTCCCTCTGGTGGAGATTAGAGGAGGGTCCCACAGCTCCACGTCCTGACCCTGAATCGGCTCTGAGCCTGTCACATCCCAGGAGGGCGCGGCCACGGCTTTCGCACCACTTCCCTAATCAGGGTGGGGTTCTCTTTTTCGCGGCCCTCCCGGCCAGGTTCCTGCAAAATCATTTTCTGTACACAGCCCACACGGTCTCCCAGCCGCCATTTTGGATCGCTCTGCAATCCCCACTAACAGCAGTTGTGACTTGAGTAGTAATCACCGCCTAGCAATCAGATACTCCATCCTCCTTCTCACACATAATTGCAATGTCCTCACAGCTATCCTCCTGGGTTGCACCCCGGGAATTCAGGCAGGACAATAAAGGCGCGGCCACAGCTTTCGCGCCACTCCACAGCCTACTCAGTATAGGCGTCTCCGCACACGGTTCCTCCGCTGTCCGCACAGCACGTGCACTTCCCCTCTCTGGCGCGAACCGTCATTTCGGGCTCTCCGCATCGCGCGGGACCTCATCACTTATAGTCGCCATCTTTACTTTTTCTCTGCAATCGCACATGGTGATCCTATGCTGGGCAGTCGCCAGTTTGATGCAATAAAGTATGCCAGTGCACATCTACATGTATCGCAAGTGTGTCTTACTCAGTTGTGTTGCACTACCTCAGGCTAGGCTAAACTCTTTCTTGTGTATGCTGCACACGATATCAGTCCAGTATACGTGCTCTGTGGTTAGTAGTCTGGTTACTGGCCAGAAGTACTCTGGGCTTCTCCATGCAGTACTTAGGGCATCACCTACTGTTGCCTACACCTAGCGCAGACCCTCTCAGGAGTTCCTGACCCACGTTAACCAGGCTACCCCCCTTAGGCATCCTACGACTAGCTGCCTCAAGGTGACTAGAACAGCAATAGCCCTGTCTCCAGATCACACCATACAGTGGCATCTAGGGTGTGCTTTGCGAGCAGACATTCTACCCCTGACTACCCCTAGGCTCCCTTCTCTCCGCAGCACTTTCCTGGTAGCATACATGTTCCTACTTCAGTTCGCCTAGCTAAAAGCCTGCCCTGATGATCTCAGCAGCGCCTCCAAAAATGTAACGGTGTTTCCCCCCCCCCCCAATCTCACACTGGCTCCTTACGTGAGGAAACTGCCCCATGTTACATGTAATGTAGTGTGGTGCACCTGCTGACTTGCAGAACTCCTCAATCCTCCGCGTTGATATGGGGAAATGCATCAGGACTGGCTCACGAGGTAATGCTCATAACTACTCACTTCTGGTACAGCGCCTCCATCTCTTCCAGGTCCCCACGACAGCAGGAGGGAGTCTCTGAAAGAGAACCTCTGGGTGCAGCTTCTCCCTGAATGACTCCACTCTCTGGCAAGAAGGTTCTTTCAGGTTGGACATTCTTTATTAACATAATTAGTGGCAGACTGCCCATCATTGCAGCCGGTCTCTAGCCGCACATCATAAAGGTTGCCCACCTCAAGGAAGTCCCTGGACACCACTCCTAGTCAGGGCCCTAGAAGCTGTCCTTGCTCTTCCCTTACTCCTTAATAGAGTAAGGGGAATAGTCTGCCCACCTCTCCCCTAGGGGAGGGCCACAATCCTTACCAGAGCCTTGGCAGGGTGTTGGGTCAGACAGTCTCATTCAGGTGGGATGAGACACTAACTAAATTCAGGAAGTGATGCATACTATATAGCTTCAGTAGGCACCACCCCTTTGTCACTTTAAGTGGACACAGAGCATGATGTCACTTCCTTCACGACACCATACACATCACAGGGGATGAGGGAAAACCTCATGATTACTCCTGGCAACCTGCCCTTATCAGGGATTACTACTCAGGAGGAGAAAGACATATAACCCATAAACTACACAGGGTTACACACTCATAGGACTTTATCAGTGCCTTTAATGGCAGATTACATACAGCGGAGGTGGACAACTCCAGTCCTCAAGGGCCACCAGGATATCCCGGCTTCAGCACAGGTGGCTCAGTCATTGACTGAGCCACTGATTGAGCCATCTGTGCTGAAGCAGGGATATCTTTGAAGCCTGAACTGTTGGTGACCTTGTAGGACTGGAGTTGGCCGCTCCTGGTGTAATGGCATTCCTCTTGTACATACTGTACTGTAGTGCAGGGGTGACCAAATCCAGTCCTCAAGAGCCACCAACAGATCAGGTTTTAAGGACATCCCTGCTTCAGCACAGGTGGCCCAGTCAACGAATGAGCCACTGATTGTGCCACCTGTACTGAAGCAGGGCCCTTGAGGACTGGGGTTGGCCACCCCTGCCATACAGTGTTGTAGATTTCAGGGGTTCTGGGAAAACATCTGACTGATTCTGCGATTAAAATGGTTTTTCAAGTGAACCTCAGAAAAGTGTAAAAAAATACAGTATATAGTGTCATGAAAAAAAAAATATGAATTATTATGACAATTGTAAAATAATATCCAGTGCCCCGACACAGTGTGGTGAGGACTGTGTAATGCACAATACATGATGAACCCATTCCCACTCACTTAACTGTGTTGCTCCATTTCTCTGCTGTATAGGGAGCCATAGTTCAACAGTGGGGGCGATTCATTATAAACCGCATAAGCAATGCAGATTATCACCGCCGGACACCGTTTTGGTGGGAAAAAAAGCTTTCATTTTTCTCTTTTTTTTTTGCCACTGGGTTTATTGGATTAGAAATTCTTCTACAGTACACAAAAATAAATGAAATAAGGAAAGACAAAAAAGAAAAGAAAAACCTGTTGGCATTACAATAAATAGCTGGAAAGAGTCACGTGCCAGGAGGGTATTTTTAGAATGACATTCCTTGCTGAATTTTTGACGGTTTTACAGTCTCGAGGTTTACCTAAAAAAATTATTTGCACGAGGAGACTGTCCGGATCAATGTATCTGGGCTGCAGACTGGAGAAATGGGCAGATTCCAGTACAGGCATACCCCGCATTAACGTACGCAATGGGACCGGAGCATGTATGTAAAGTGAAAATGTACTTAAAGTAAAGCACTGCCCTTTTCCCACTTATCGATGCATGTACTGTACTGCAACAGTTATATACGTGCATAGCTGATGTAAATAACGCATTTGTAACAGGCTCTATAGTCTCCCCGCTTGCGCACAGCTTCGGTACAGGTAGGGAGCCGGTATTGCTGTTCAGGACGTGCTGACAGGCGCATGCGCGAGCTGCCGTTTGCCTATTGAGCGAGATGTACGTACTCGCGAGTGTACTTAAAGTGAGTGTCCTTAAACCGGGGTATGCCTGTACTGTATTATTCTCTTTCCATCTATCTCTCACTTTTACACTTTCACGCAGTGGATGTTAACCCATTTCGTGCCAGATGGACCTGCAATGCAATGGGATATTACGTGGAGCAGCGTGCTGCAGACCTCACTAGAAGTGAAAGGGTTAAAGCGAAACACAACTCCCGAGGGACATCCTTGCTGCGTTTTTCACACCTACATGATTTGTTTTGCATTTTGTCACCTTTACGTGCCACCTCGTGGCAGTTCTGATACATTTATTTGTTCGGCTTTTTGTTTCATAAATAGAATGATTTTTGCAATCTGTGGGATTAAGAGCGTTATTTAATAAATGACATGATGGCCCGTCTATGTGAATCGGTTGTAACGTGCAATAAGGATTAGGACCACTTGCTGAATATAGGGCTAAATGCCAACACTGTACAATTTGTAAGGGGAAAAAACAGAGAGTGCTGAATATTTCCCAGGGTACATAGATTCCCTGCAGAGAACTGAATTTGGGATTATTCGGTTATTTAGAACAAAAAAATAGAGCAACACCAGCAGAGAATTGAATGCATACCAACGTAACGCCTCCTGATGACACCCCCAAATAGCAAGAGGAAAATGTTTCTCTCGGCCTCAGGCTTGATAGATCCCCTCAAGCGCAGAACATTTTTTGGACGCAAAGAGAGAGGCTGAACACAGAACAGAACACAGCCCGGCCTCAACTGCCAGCACTGACGTCACATCCGTTTCATTTCTGTCTCCACAATCCATTTTTGCCCCATCACGAATGAGGTGCCACTAAGGAAGTTTCACTTCAAAAATAAAAGCCGCATCACAGTGATGTCTCTTACATTAATATAACAGAGACACAAACTCTCCTATTTTGTTACACCTGAGAAGTGTCGCTGAAAGTCAGTGTGTCTCAATGGTTTTGTGTGACTTATAGTCAGTGTGTCTCAATGGTTTGGTGTCGCTGATAGTCAGTATGTCTCAATGATTTGGTGTCACTGATAGTCAGTGTGTCTCAATGGTTTTGTGTCGCTGATAGTCAGTGTGTCTCAATGGTTTGGTGTCGCTGATAGTCAGTATGTCTCAATGGTTTGGTGTCACTGATAGTCAGTGTGTTTCAATGGTTTGGTGTCGCTGATAGTCAGTATGTCTCAATGGTTTTGTATGACTTATAGTCAGTGTGTCTCAATGGTTTCGTGTCACTGATAGTCAGTGTGTCTCAATGGTTTGGTGTCACTGATAGTCAGTGTGTCTCAATGGTTTGGTGTCGCTGATAGTCAGTGTGTCTCAATGGTTTATCAGTGACACCAAACCATTGAAACACACTGACTATCAGTGACACTAGTCAGTGTGTCTCAATGGTTTGGTGTCACTGATAGTCAGTGTGTCTCAATGGTTTGGTGTGACTTATAGTCAGTGTGTCTCAATGGTTTGGTGTCACTGATAGTCAGTGTGTCTCAATGGTTTGGTGTGACTTACAGTATAGTCAGTGTGTCTCAATGGTTTGGTGTCGCTGATAGTCAGTGTGTCTCAATGGTTTGGTGTCACTGATAGTCAGTGTATCTCAATTGTTTGGTGTCACTGATAGTCAGTGTGTCTCAATGGTTTTGTGTGACTTATAGTCAGTGTGTCTCAATGGTTTGGTGTCGCTGATAGTCAGTGTGTCTCAATGGTTTGGTGTCGCTGATAGTCAGTGTGTCTCAATGGTTTGGTGTCACTGATAGTCAGTGTGTCTCAATGGTTTTGTGTCACTGATAGTCAGTGTGTCTCAATGGTTTGGTGTCACTGATGGTGAGTTTGTCTCAATGGTTCCTGAGCAAGAGGAAGATGTTTCAAAGCATATTGAAAAGGATCATGGACTTGGAAACAGTAAATTCTTTTGCTTTTCTGTACTTACAAGAAATATGTCATTAATTCACAAGAAGCTGGCTTAGTGTAAACCTTAGTAACATGTGCTGGTCACAAGTACTCTGCCTTGCCTCGCTTATCCTTGATTATTCTGCTTTCTCCAGCCGTTGACCCCGTCTTATCCTCGACTACTCCATTCTCTCCTATCTACCACCTGGCTAAAGACCCACAACGATCCGTACCTTCTCCTACCATGACCCGGCTAACCACAACTATCAGTCCTGCATCCGGACGCGGCTTCTCGGCTTCAGGCCGGTGTTTATACAGCTCCACCTCGGCCTCGCGGTCCAGTCCTGTTTGTGGCGAGCAACCGTTACAAACAGTTGTAAAGCTCATTATTAAGTCCCATTTTGAGCTCTGCAAGTGTTTACGTGGAGTAGGTTACTGATATTAAGAGTGCTTTGTTATTAAGAGTGCTTTGTTATTAAGAGTGCTTTGTTATTAAGAGTGCTTTGATTTCCTCTTTGTGTCTCAAACTTTTTTTTGCCATGGATTGTGCTATTGTGCTATGGTAAATTAGAGAAATGGTGCTGTATGCTGTTAACATTTGGGCAAAAATAAAGTGTCGCCTAGCAGAGTCCCCTGAATTAGTAAGAGGCTTTGGATATGATTGTCACGGGAGACCAGGACTAATACCAGGGATCAATTTGCCAGACAGAAACACAAGAGTTTATAACTATACACAAGTAAACAGACAACACACATACTCACAACTTGGAAAACTGGGGTACCCTATAATCTGGGTGCACGGGTCTCCCTAAAGAGATTTCCCCTGATTCCTTCTTCCCTGCAGTGTCCTCTGGAACAGGCCTGGCACCAGCACCGGAGTTGACAACGCAGCTGGAATCCCCACTATTACATCAAACTTGAGCTGCAGCTAAAAAGCCAAAGCTAACAGCTACTGCAATTCCTTCAGCTAACTAGGGGTCTCCCTCCCCACCTTTTTATACCTTTAGCCCCACGTTGCAACATTCAAAGCCAGGTGCTGTCAACGTGCCCAGCCCCTGATTGGTGGGTTCAACTGCAACATAACATTAGTTACATGAAAACTGATACAGGTTAAGGTCACATATAGCTTTTGCAACATTCCTCCTGAAACCAAAATGAACCCCTCGTCCCTGAGGTGCTGGAACCAGGTTAAGACATAATACATGCAGGACTCGACAAATGCACTCGCCCACTCGCCTGGGGTAAGTGCATTTTGCCCTCTGGTGAGTATCCTATGCGGCGGGGTACAGCGGCATGGTGTGGCGTCTCCCGGCATTCTCCTGTTTTCCGCAGCAACTTGCGAGTGTCTCCCCTGCAGCTCCTGTGAAAATGGTCATGACATCACGCAGCGTCAAGTTGTCATGGCAATGCCGCGTCATTTGACACCGCGCAGCCATTTTCAGAAGAGCTGCAGGGGAGAAAATCGCAACTTGCAGGGGAGAAGCAGGATAATGACTGGAGACGCTGCCGCACCCCGCCACAGGTAAGACTCATGAGGTGGGGTGAGAGTTTTTGAAGTGAAACTTCCTTAGTGGCACCTCATTCGTGATAGGGCAAAAATGGATTGTGGAGACAGAAATGAAACGGATGTGACGTCAGTGCTGGCAGTTGAGGCCGGGCTGTGTTCTGGCTCAGCCCGACCCCAACACTGACATCACACCCGCTCCACAAATCAGATGCGGCGGCGGCGGCGATAGCCGCCGGCGCCGCTCCTAATGGCCACCGCACCCCCCACACAGCCGCTGACATGCGCCGCCGGCCGCCGCTCCTAACGGCCGCCATACGTCCGCTGCAATGGCGCGCATGCGCACAACTAATGGCGACTACGGCCTTCTGCGCATGCGCAGAAGCGGCTGGCAGCGGCTCCGTTCCCCCAACACGTCCGCTGCCAGGCCGCGCATGCGCAGTAGTCATGGGGACGCTGGGGAAAGACGCGTGCGGCTGCCAGCGGCGCCGTTCCCCCCACACACCCCAGCACATAGTCATGGCGACACTCAAGGCGCCACGGCTCTCATAGGGACACTGCAGCCCACACTGCTCCAGGCCCTGATCTCCTGCGGCCTCTCCTCTCCTCCCGGTGCATGCCTGTGACCCTGCAGGCCTCCCCTGGCCGCTGCCTGTGGGATGAGCCGCTGCGGGTCAGTCTCAGGCCTGAGCTCCGGGCAGGAGGTGACTGGTGAAGGCGGGGATACCTTCACCTCCCTGGGCCGGTACCGGGGCGGGGAGCTGGAGCTGAGCCTCTCCCCGTCCCTGCAGGGCGGCAGCTTCTGTGGGGTAGAGCCCGAGGGGCTCCGGTGGTCCCTGCAGCCGTGGACTCCCTTCAGGAGGCTGCTCCGGAGGGATGTGCAGACTAGCCGTCCGGCCGCCTGCTGGTCACGGCCGCCTAGGAGAGGAGCTTCATGCGGGAGGGGGTGACACGGAGCCCGGTGCGGGAGGGAAGGGTCCGGAGCAGCCTCTTCCTGCCGCCCGGTGAGTGCGTGCCTAGACTGGGGAGATGGGGTGTATCATTAGGGGGAGGGCAGGGGGTATTGGTGTGGCTATATCATTTGGGGTGGGGGACAGGGGTTATTCGGGTGTATCATTAGGGGGAGGGCAGGGGGTATTGGGGTGGGAATCATGGAGCTGTATTGGGGGTGAATAGGTTAGGGGGATGTGTGAGGTGCAGGGGGGCTGCGCATACGTCACACGGTCACACGCACGCACACGGTCACACACACGCACGCACATGGTCACGCACACACGCACATGGTCACGCACACACGCACATGGTCACGCACACACGCACAGTCACACGCACACACACACACAGTCACACGCACACACACACAGTCACACACACTCACACGCACACACACAGTCACACGCACACGCACATAGTCACACGCACACGCACACAGTCACACGCACGCGCACACAGTCACACGCACGCGCACACAGTCACACGCACGCGCACACAGTCACACACACGCAGTCACACGCACGCAGTCAGTCGCGCACGCAGTCAGTCGCGCACACAGTCAGTCGCGCACACAGTCAGTCGCGCACAGTCAGTCGCGCACACAGTCAGTCGCGCACACAGTCCGTCGCGTGCACACGCACTGTCACGCGCACCGTGCACTGTCACGCGCACACGCACTGTCACGCGCACAGTCACACGCAGTCACACAGTAACACGCACAGTCACACAGTCACACGCACAGTCACACGCACAGTCACACGCACAGTCACACAGTCGCACAGTCACATACACGAGGAATTCACGCTTAGTGCAAATACAAGGGATGTGTACGCATGTTTTATTTTTTTTTTTTTTTATAAACTAAATTTATTTGCGTTTTGTCAATGAAATTGTATTTTGATTTTTAATTAAAACATCACCAATACAAATACAATTTCTGTGACAAAAGTCAAAGAAGTTTCACTTACTATGCGCGTGCACAGCACACACAGCTTTTTTATTTTTTTTGTGGGGTGAGACTTTTTTTGCGGGGGGGCAAGTGACTTTTTGTTTTAGACTTTGTCGAGCCCTGATACACGGATATACATACGTACTGTAACATAATACAACTGTATTATTGACAGGTAGGGGTAAAGAAGGCTTGACTTTTATTAAACGCAGACACATTTGCCCCCCTGCCGTCACAATGATGACTAAACAACGTGGCAAAAATGTACAGTGGGGCTCTGTGCATCTCCCCACCAGGGTTAGATCTCCAATCAATAGAACTGCACGATATTTCTACATGGATTTACAAAATATAGTTTTCACTTGTCACAGAAAATGTTTGATTATGTTCTTGTTCCTCTGCAGCAAAAAAAAAATGAAACAAATTGCAGCATTTCCTGATTTCCGTTCTATGCTCATTTATTGTGATACCACAGCATGGCTTCTGAGAACAAATAAGAGCCATTTAGCCCATCAAGGATCATTCATTTTGCTACTCAGTCTCCTCAAAACTGACATCTGCTCTTGAACGACCTTGACTCTTTGTTTAGCAATATTACGCGTGTAGCCTACAAATGTAATGGTATATAAAGTGTCATTTGTCAAGTCTGGTAGACTGTTGTGCATTATTTATTTGAAGTCTGTCCCACTCCTCTTTATTATCTTATATATGGATATGCATCAAGAAGGGTATATATATGTATATATATATATATATATATATATATATATATATATATATATATATATATATATATATATATATATATATATATATATAATCAAGTACCAAAAATTAACATTGCTTCCAAAACAGAGGCACATTTCTCATCATCATCGTATCGAGATTGACTTGCACTTGAGCCGGTTTACATTTTGTGCAGTGGTTGCAGGAGTGAAATAAGAAGATAGCGAATTAATATAATAAAGTGCATCAGTTTTTACGCCTGTAACTGGCGCAGTTTTCCCTCTCTCTTTGCGTCCAAAAAATGTTCTGCGCTTGAGGAGATCTATCAAGCCTGAGGCCGAGAGAAACATTTTCCTCTTGCTATTTGGGGGTGTCATCCGGAGGCGTTACGTTGGTATGCATTCAATTCTCTGCTGGTGTTGCTCTATTTTTCACCTACTGCACCGACACACTTTATTCGAGCAAATACCCGGTATGTACCTGGCAGATACCTGGAATGCGCCGCTCCTCACCTCTGACAAGCCCCGTTGCATTTGCCTTCCCAGCCTGGGTTCATGCCTGGCTGACGGGCGGCTGATCTGTTAAATGATAATGATTAGGATTTAATAGGCTGCAATGCTTCGCGTGTCTACCAGATGGCATAAATTCATGAATTGTAATGCAGTATATATATATGTACTGTGCAGTATTGCAGCCAGTGGGAATAAAATGCTTCAATCCCTGCCGGAAAATAACTCAATGCACTCGGGCAGAAAACAGTCACAAACCTCAATACACCCGGGTATACCCGAATTCGTGGGACTAGCCGAGCTCGAATAAAGTGTGTCGCCAGTGTATTCGTAAAAATAAAAAACACGTACAGTTCTGCGGTGGCATAAACCTCTCTTCACAGCAATGTATACCAGATATGACACATTTCTCTGGTAAGCTTCTTACATATCAAGCCACTGGGAGTAAAAAAAAACAGCATTGCACGACAGCCCGTTTCCTGTGCACTGATACATCTTCCCCGTGATGTGCATTCTACACACGACGAGGATAGCAAATCACTGGCATTCTAGGTGATATTATTTCTGTCAGGCATTCAGGCGCATTAGGCTATATTTACAAAGCAGGGCTCCTCCGTCAGACAACGTCCGACAAGGCTTAGAAATGTGGCCCTTTATCTTGGCTACAGGAATAAGGCGTCTTCCAGCACGGCTGCCCTCGAATGCACTCCTACTGTTTCTATTGGTCTCCTCACGTTAGATTGTTAGCTCTCTGGAGCAGATACTCCTTTCTCCCACTGTTACATTTGTGCCTTAATGCACGTCTCCCACCTGTGTTATTATATTCCCTGCATTTTAATTGTCTTGTCACGTTTGTCAAACAATTAGAGCACTGGGTACCTGGTAGGTGCTATAAGGATCACAATACATACACTACATATGGAAGATGACTTATGATGTAGCACTGCTTAGTAAACTTGGCCCATTATGTCTGCGCCGTTGCGTGGGTATGAACGTAGTGATGCGTTGATGCTTCTCTGTATTAAAGATCTTGGTAGAAGTTTATTGAACTAGAAAACGACTTTTATTGCAAATGATAGCATGTGTAGGGTTATGTATACGAAGGCCCCTTCTACAGATAACACCGCGCTGGGAACACAGTATAAGGGAAGAAAGTAACTAGTGGATGCTGATATTCCCATTTAGCAAAAGCTGGGAAGTGCTCTGATATTTAAAGGCAGGAATCAGCTGCGATTCAGTAACATGCTACAGCGGGACAGGCCTGGACCAAAACTGCCACTCTCCACCATACAAATATAGGCATACAAATATTCTTGTTTGTAGGAGACTCATAACATTATCTTGGTAATATATTGATTATATTTTTGTAATAATTAGACAATACTAGTACCTGTAAGTCGCTATCAACTGCAGCCAGACACACACACACAAAAAAAGAGGTATTCTCTGAACAAAGTTATAGGTGGGCTGAAATTAGGGTTGCCAGGCGGCTTCTCCAAAAATACTGGACACAATGGTGAAAGGTGCGACGCTGTCGAGACACACACATCTCTCCGCTCCATGTCGTTTCCTCCTCTCCTTGAACCCAGGCTCGTGACACCTCCTCCTGATTGGCTGCAGTACCCAGCAGCAGCCCTGCTCTCTCCCTGCTTGGGAAAATCCCGCGCCCTCCCCAAGGTCACTACGTCCAGAGAGATAATACCAGATACATATATGTCCAGTATTCACTAATTGTTTACTGGACAGAGTGTGCAAATACCGGGCAGTGCGGTTCAATACCGAACACCCGGCCTCCCTATGGAAATGAACAAAAACGGTACATTTTTCTTACAATTATTCTCTTTCCCAGTGTAGGAAAGTGCATCTCATGAGACGTGTTTCGTAAAATGAGCATGTTCGCCTGAATTCTCCAGAGTGCTCTCAGCACACGACCCAATGTTACAATGTATTAAATATAAACAGCGGCTTATAATAAACAAACCTACATCGTTAAGAAAAGGTCAGAGAACCCAGACAGTAAGGAAAAGCGTGCGACCGTACTAATTTCTTTCATTCTGAAATAACATTGTTAATTCATAATCCAAATTTACATATTCAATATAAATCAACAGCGTAGATTTATTCCGACAAGAAATGACTCCATTTAAAGCATCCTGACCTAAATCATGCTTTGCACACCCCCTGCGGTGAACTTTGCTCCATTAATTGTTTCTCGTCATTTAATAAACTAAAGCCACGTAAGTAATTCGGAGCTAAATAAAGATTAACAGGCACTGGTGGAGCGCTGGATAATCAGGGATATATCTACTTTAGCAGATTTTCATAAAAATACATAGGCCTTTCATAATGCATTGAAGATTTAACATTACATTATACAGTGTCGGTTATCTTTGGCTGGCAGCTTGTTCTCGAAAAACAGATTTGCAAAACGCTACCAAGCCGAAAAACAATACTTTCAGAAGCTGGCATTTAGAAAATAAGAAAGCTTTCTATTATGTAGGAGGCTGTAATTTTCTTTCCCCTTCATATAAGCTCTGAGTATAGTTTAAATCAGGGGCCATATGATTAACCAAACATTAGTTACAGTTAAAAATAGTCTGCAATAACATGGTGTAAATATATCACATACAATAAGTTAATGACCTTAAAAGCAGCATAACCGCTCTCTCCCAGTATAAAGGAAGCAAACAGGGTTAAATGAAATTGACGTTGGATGCAAAGTGTGTAGAGGTTAGACTGGGGGAGGCAAACTTTGTGCGGGATAGAAAATGCTAATGATACAGCAGAGATGCTTGAGGTGTGATAACTAAAGTATTTATACTCACTGGTACTGAGTACCGAGTCAAGCAAAAACACAGAACCAGAATATATTATTATAAATAATATATATATATATATATATATTATTATAAATAATATATATATATATATATATATATATATATATATATATATATATATATATATACAGTGGTTGACAAATCACCAAAAAATCTACTCGCCACACAAAAAAATCTACTCGCCACCTAGTACCAAACGTGTGATGCATGGGCCAATATTTACTCGCCCGGGGGTTAAATCCACTCGCCCGGGGCGAGCAAATGTATAGGTTTGTCGAACACTGTATATATATATATATATATATATAAATATATATATATATATATATATATATATATATATATGTAACGGGTATTCCCTATGAATACCGCCGCTACTACCTGCTGTGCAACCTGTGTGGCTCTCAGGAGCCTAAGCCTCCGCTTGGGGAACCTGGGGTACATACATATCATACATCTCTAGGTGCAACGCCTCCACCTGGGAGGGATCCCAACGGAGTGGGAGGAGGCCCTCACAGGAAACAACCACACAACGCGAACGAATATAAAACAGGACTGGCTTTACTGCATGGGAACACATATATCACGCAATAACATCATAACATCATAACATCATCATGCGCCATGGCGGGCGCTAACCACACTGGGTGTCACGGCGGACACTAACCACACTAGGCATCACGGCGGACGCTACCACCTCTAGGCGTCACGGCGGACGCTACCACCTCTAGGCGTCACGACGGACGCTAACCTCCCACAATGTGACCCCACCCTGTGTCCAGTAACCCCCACCCAAATGTCTCGTACTCCCAGAGTCAAATACCACTGTGCATATGTGTGTGTGACTGCGCAGCCACTATGTTTGGTGATAGGCCTGGTTGGTGCACGTGAGTTGCAGGTTACCTGCCCGGGCTCCAGCCACGGGTACCGCGATATCAATCCGCACGATCCGACGTTGTCCTCCACACCGCGTGGGTTGAAAGTCCAGCGCGAACAATGTCTCTCCTAGTCTTAGGGTCTTTGGTGGTGTTCTGAGCCCAGAACCCACCTCGCAGGGCCGCACGGCTTCAGCACTGTGTCCCTGACTACTTGACCAAATAATGGGGCAGTGTCCCTATCTAGGGCCTGTCCCTAAGCTCCACAAGCTATTAGGTGGCTCAGGACCTAACTGGGACCTTGGGGGCTGCTGGCCTATGCAGAGGGTCACTGACCCCTGCATCCACCTCTTACCCCTAGCTGGTCCGGATCCTGACTGCCTGCGTGGCTGCAAACCCCGCGAAATGTATCCATCTGTTCCCAGGCAAATCCCTCAGCCCTATTGGCTCCCTGGCGTCAGGTGTCTCTGCCCCTAAGCACCCTGGGGGCTGGCAGTCTATTCTCGCGCATGCGCGAGCTGTCTGGGCCTCCCGCGCTGTGCATTGCCATTGCGCATGCGCAACAGCCCTGTGTATGGCGGCGCCCTGCTTCCCGAGCCGCCGGGCCGGTGGCAACGCGATCGCGGCCTTAGCGACGGCCCGATCGCGTCCCCGGCAACCGGCCTGCTCGCCGCTCGCGTCCCTAGCTACCAGGGATCTCTATGCTCGCGCTCCAGCCCGATCCACACGCGCGCTCGCAACTGGGAAGGAGGGGGTGAGTGCGCGAGGGGGGACCTGGCTACATGCGAGGGGGGACCTGGCTACATATATATATATATATTTGACAAACAGAACAAAAAAGCAGCGCCTGTGGGGGTATGAATGTGTAGGTGTGTTATATTAATAAATATTGATTTAATATGTGTAGTAAAGTGACTAAGTGCCTATCCTAGTGGGTGGGTGTGAATCTAATATATAGGATGTGCTATAATAATAAAATGAACAATTAATTAATATAGTGATAAGTGACACCCAATAACAATGCAATTGGAACAATTATACAAAAATACAGTGTAATAATAACAATGAAAAACAATAAAAAGAGGGTGATACCAGTCCTCAAATTGAATGTCCAATGATGAAAAAAGTAAAAATAGAAAAATAGAAAAAATTAAGTGTTGGGGGTCTCCGGCTGCTCTCAAAGGATTAACCACATCCGAATGGAATCTGCAAAAGAGAGAGAGGAGAGAGTGCACGCCCCATAGTGTAAAAACGTAAATTTATTGAGGGGAAGGGAAAGGGGGGGGGGTAAAAAATGCACTCACAAGGGTACAAGTTTTAAAAGCATATTGTGATATAATCACCACCATCCGGTAACTTCAACAGGTGCTGGAAAAGACCCTCGGTCCCGAGATATTGTTGAACCACGCTGTTTGCAGGATGTCCTGGGCTTTGTGATGGTAAGAAGCGATTTCCAAAGATCCCAGGAATACACCGCCTTGCTTGGAGTTCTCTGAGATATCCGTAGCTCGATTCAGTTACTTGCTGCGCTCCGTGATGACGTAATGTCCATGCGTCGACGTGATGACGCTCCTTCCCCTCAATAAATTTACATTTTTACACTATGGGGTGTGCGCTCTCTCACTTTTATATATATATATATACTATATATATACTAGCTGATATACCCGGCGTTGCCCGGGCGTGGAAGGGCAGGGGGCATGGAGTGGAAGGGGGGGGGCAAAGGGCAGGGAGGTGGGGGCAAAGGGCAGGGGGGGCAAAGGGCAGGGAGGGGGGGCAAAGGGCAGGGAGGGGTGGCAAAGGGCAGGGAGGGGGGGGGGCAAAGGGCAGGGAGGGGGGGACTCAATCCCCCCACACACACACACACAATCCCCCCCACATACACACAATCCCCCCCCCACACAATCACACAATCCCCACACTCAATCCCCCCCACACACACACATTCCCCTCCCACACACAATCCCCCCACACACACAATCCCCCCCCCCCCCCCACACACACACACACACACACACACACACACACACACACACACACACACACACACACACACACACTCAATCCCCCCCACCCCCCCCACACACACTCAATCCCCCCACACACACACACTCAATCACCCCCCCCCCCCACCACCACCACCACCACCAACACACACACACACACTTAATCAGTCCACAATTTCACCTGGGGGGGCGACATGCTCCGATCCCCCAACCCCCCATGCTGCTGAAAACGGGAAGCAGACAGGAAGAGAAGGAGGGGCTTGTCTGTGTGCAGAGAGAAGCCCCGCCCCCTCTGCAAGACACAGATATAGAAGCAGCAGCACGGATCTTCTGGCCCCGCCCCCTCTGCAAGACACAGACATAGAAGCAGCAGCACGGATCTTCTGGCCCCGCCCCCTCTGCAAGACACAGACATAGAAGCAGCAGCACGGAGCTCCTCCAGGTTTCCCTGCAAGCTGCTCGCGCCCCCCCTACATAATCGTGCGCCCCCCCCAAAGGGCGCGCCCCAAGCTAATGTATGTAACACCCCCCCTACCGTGTGTGTGTGTGTGTGTGTGTGTGTGTGTGTGTGTGTGTGTGTGTGTGTGTGTGTGTGTGTGTGTGTGTGTGTGTGTGTGTGTGTGTGTGTGTGTGTGTGTGTGTGTGTGTGGCCCGTCACTCCGCCTCAGGCCAATGAGAGGTGTGCGGGGGCGGGTGGCCCAAGGGACCAATGAGATTTCCCCTAGGGACACCGGACATCCAGACAGGCATACAGTGCTTTCACTAATATAGTATAAGATATATATATATATATATTATAAAATATAATAAAATTATATTATTATATAATAATTATTATTATTATATATATATAATTTTTTGGGACTGCGACCTGAACACAAGCGATTTGCTTGATGTAGACTCGTGACTAGTCAAGAATCTGCATCAAGCAAATTGCTTCTGTTCAGGTCGCAGTCCAAAAAAATTATTATATATAATAATATATTTAATATTAGGAATAAATCACAAATAGCTATTTGGTGCCAACGTTTCGATCACTAGGGACCTTCCTCAGTAATAGATTCAGATGAAAAGCCGCCATTGTATTGTTGGTTTCCCAAATGTCGTTTTGCCCCCCTAGCATATACAGGTTTTTATCTATTGACATGCTACTGTGTATCTTTCCATCTTAATGCTTTTCCATGGAAGAAACCTTATAATGTTCCACTTTGTACATACACCTTTTATCTCACTCTTTACTCTAATTGGTATTTCGGGGCTTAGCTGGAAATTGAACACATTATAGACTTTTTTTGAAACTGCGTAATAAATGGACACCCTACAGGAACACCTGTTTCTGTTGGCACTGACGCCATGGCGTTATTACATGGGGATTCGTGACGAAAAACAGACTTTTATGGGTGCGTACGCTGTGTACCATTCATATACTGTGGAGCACTTAATGTAACTTAAATTTGTTTATTTACTTACTTATTTAGTGGTTACTTTAGGTGGATTGATTTATAAATGAGTCTGGCGCTTCCAAGTCTTCCATGTACATATCCCATTCGCCTCATTAAGCAGCACCATGCTCTGTGATGTCACTCGTGGCCCCCTCGATGCGCTGTTTTCTTGTGGGGTCTTTCACTCTGTACTCGGCGAGGGTATATAAGGTTGGTTCCCCTCACTTTCTCTCCACCAGCCCTGAAGAAGGCCCCATAGGATCGAAATGTTGGTACCACACGGCTATTTGGGATCTATTCCTAATATTAACGCTTGGGGGCCCCAGGACGTAGCCACTATCTTATGGGGTGCAATGCAACATGTGGTTGCAACCGACCAACTCCCCACGGGCGCTTAGCCGCAGGAGACACTCCGCTGCTGTACCCTCCACGGCCTCTTCTTCGAGAAGGTAAGTTTTAGGGCAGGGGGTTAACTGTTGGGGTTTTAGCGGTTACGCTAAGGGCTTAGGGTAAAGGGTTTTAGGTTAGGGGGTAGTGTTGTTATTATTAGGGGTTAAGATTAGTGGGTTTTCGGGTAAGGGCTAAGGTTAGTGACTTACCTTAGCGGAGAAGCAGCCGTCGGTGAGGTGAGCAGCCACTAAACGTCACTTGTCTGTTGCGGCCACCTCCCTGCTGCCAGCCTCCTGCGTTACCATAGAAATGTGACGTCATTTGAAGTCGCCACGTTGCCATGGCAACGAGATGCCGTGTGACGCCACGTTGGTGACGTCCGCCGTGTCATTTGACACTGGGATTCCAAAGGAGCAGGGCGAGGGCGGCAGCAAGGAGGCTGTCGCTACATGTAGGTGCGTTCCCATTAGGTACGATAGGCCTGAGAGCGCGGCAAAAGCATACGGGGGCGGAATTTTTTGCAGCCCCCTAATCTTGCCGCCCTGATGGGCCTCATGGGAAATCTGCCACTGCCAGCAGTCATTTGGTCACCGGTGAAACGGCCGAGACCAGATGTCCTGGAGCGGTTATGGAGCCTGGCACTGCCGGTGGTTAACGTCATGCCAGGGAAGATGGCGATCTGAAACACAGGGAAAAAAGGGGGCCCTCCTCTTCCGTTTCTGAAAAGTGACGCCAAAATCAAGTGATTGCGATAACTCTGGTGCCCCCGGCAACCAAAAGGTTAAATTTGCTATTTGTTTGATCCCAATTCTTGGTTAGGTGGGCGATCTGGTTTGTGTTTTCTTGCTTGACTTTGATATCCCCTATGAGGTCGGCTTATATCCTTGAGCACCTTACTATTATTTATTTTTAGCTTGCGTAACACCCCTTCCCTACCCCTAGGGGAAACTGCAGGCGTTATGCGCTAAGGTGCTACCTGTTAGGCGTACAGGGGGCCTAAGCCTTCGCTCTTGGGGAGCCTGGGGTGAATGGGTGCAGCGCCTCCACCCGCGAGGATCCTAGTGTAGGCGGAATAGCACATCACGGGAACCGGTATATCTATACGGTATACCCCAAATAATAACACTCACAACAGGGTATACAATACTCCTTTAATATGGTCCCATAGTATACCCCAAAGATAATAATATGTAACACAACAATAATAACAACAATAATAATACAATAATAATACAATACAATATGGGGCTTGTTCCCACAATACTTAGGGTGCCCGAGCACCTAGAACCCAGTGTCCATCAGAGCCTCCCTTGTCCCAAATGTATATGTGAGGGCAGCGCTACCCTCCCCTGTAAATAGTTGGTGCACGTCTACCTTCCTGGTACAGGCCTGTAACCAGGAGATGCTCCCAAAGAAGATGGGGGTCAGGTCCCACGCCGCTGGATCTCCGACACCAAGCCCCTCACGCATCACGTCCGAGCCGCCACGCGGTGCTGCCTCCACCCGGAGTAACTCACTCGCAGTCTGCTGTCCTGCTTCTCTGGAGCATCTCACTAAAAGGGTAATCCCTATGCTGTGGGGTCCTTACAATACTCAGCTACAGGGAGGGACTGCATGGGGCATAGGGGCAAGGTTCTGGCCTAGTCCAGGAAGCTTGACTAGCTCCCTGGACACTACTTCCTCCTTCCACGGCTCCAGTTCAACTGCCGCTAACTGTCCTTTGTCCCGCAGAGGAGATTCTCTTCTTAGAACCTTCCTTCCGGCGGTGCCAACCCCAACATGGCCGCCAACCGCAAGATGCCCACCGCAACTTCCCCTGATCCTCCCGAGCCACGGAACCGGCTCCCTACAGAGGTAATGGAGTAGTAACGTGCTACACTTGTTTATTTCATGTTTGCACAGAGGCCTCACTGCAGAGTACAGAGTACAACTAGTTTCTTATTTAGAAAGGCAATATACGAGGGAAAAAACCAATGGAGCATATGTATCAGGGCAAAACTGGTGCAAATCTGGAGCAACAAAATCTACTGCATAGGTACCATATCCAGGCACCAATCATAGATTGTAAACTCATATGGGCAGGGGATGTGCCTGTAACCATCCTACTGTATGTGCTGCGTACCGCGCGCTGTACTGTCATTGTGACGTTTGAGTCCCACTGAAGAAAAGCTCTACATGAAATAAAGTTATTATTATTATTACCATATTTGCCTGATTATTAGGTGACCCTGAATATAAGACGAGCACCTCGATTCCAGCCTCTGCTAACTGTAGGAATAGGTAATACGCCGGCCGCTGTGTTGCTGCCTTACACAGGATTGAAAGGAGCTTCAATCCCATATAAGCTATTAGTACAGTAGCTATCTGCGCATATGTGAGCGCTTGCGCATGTGCAGACGGTTACTGCGTAGCAGCCTTACCCAGAACACGACAGTAAAATGTGCGGAGCCCGAATATAAGGCGAGTATGGACTTTTCAATTTAACTTTATTGAAAGAAAACCTTGCCTTTTGTAACCGTGTTTCCCACCCCCTGTGGGAGATTTGGCCATCTTCCTCTTTGGCCACTTCTGCCGCTTTTTGTCGAGCCCTGCGCTCATATATGGACTGAATAAAGGCAGTTCTCTTTAAACAAGTGGGAGCGTTACCAGAGCGGGAATCGGAGTCATCTCATCCGCCCCAGCGGTCGCTAGCATCATGACGTAATCTCCGGAAGGTCGCACGGGATCCTGGTGCATTTCCAGATTCCAAACCAGAAGAATGTAGACATCCGGCCATTGCGTAGGGGTGCTTTCTCTGTCTTTATCAGCTTCCGCCATGTGGACGTCGGCACCGTAAGGCACCTCCATCTGCACCGGAGAATCCCTGGATTGGATCCGGCACCTGCACGGGGGGTAGGCTTATCCGCCTTTCAGGTCTCACGGCCGCGGTTACTGTTGCAGGACTCCTCTGTCTCTCGGAGCCATTAGAACTGTTCTGTTCCTCCACACTGTTGGTCAGCATATATGACAGCGGTTGAAACCCCACAGAAGATCGTCTGCTACTAGAACGGGAGGAGGGCAGGGACACCTCCGCAGGGGAGAGACACCGGATAATTTCTGAGTCATCAGCGGCAATCGGCAAAGCCGGTTCCAGTTCATGCACCTCTGAGAACAATGGTGTCTCATCACCCCAGGTAGTCACCTTACCCGGGTGCTCATGGGCTGGTCCCGGTTCACCGGCCATCTCTGGTTCCTCTGGGGGAACCAGGTCTGGAACCGACTCAGCCTGCTCTGTAGTCATCGGGATACTCGAATCCCCTTGGGCCTCTTCTGGGACACACAGGCCCTCCGAAGTCTCCATGGTTGAGGTAGACAGTGCTTTAGCAGCACCGACCAACCAGGTATTGGGGTCGGCCGCATCTTTCCCTGTGAATTCGGTAGGCTGCAGCCGCATGGGCTTCAGGAAACGTGCTCCGCAGCAGGCAAACTGGGCTCCCCAGACCAGGTCGCCACATGGGAAGTCACATTTGGGGCAGAGGCATCTGATGTACCTCTTCCCTTCCACCTTCACCACAAGGAGTCCTCCTGGTAGCCTGTAGTGGGTAAATTCCATCTCGCTTGACATAGTCAGCGTTTTCTGTAAACACGGGCACGAGCAACAGGTAGCTCACTCCTTTCGCTCACCAGGCTTCAAAGAACTGAGGGTGCGGTTCGCTACATCCAGTACCACCCTTGTTCTCCAAAATCTTTAGGCATTGGCTGTCGACATGTCCCCTCCCTTTGGTGGAGACTAGAGGAGGGGCACTCAGCAATCTGGACGGGGTGTAAATCTGACTCCTGGCTGAGCCAGTCTCATCGCTTGGGTGGGATCCTGGCTTACGCTCCAGACACTTGCAGAACTTTGCAAAAGTTCACGTGTAGCCTGTTTGCAGGCAGCATGTGCGCTCTCCAGCATGGGCGGAATAAGCCATTTTAACTCACGTGGCACATTCCCGGACAGGGGAACCTCCATTGTGGGCACAATCCCTTCACAGACCACACAGTGACTGTAATTCCGACAGGAATCTGTTCCTCGGGGTCCTCACAGCACATAGTTTAGCAGTCTACTTACAGTAGGATTTACCCCAGGCTAGCAAAGCTCCATCTCGATACGCTGCACACGATTACAGTCCATTATAAGCACTCTATGGTTCCATGATCTGGCCACTGGCTAGTGGCACTCGGGGCCTCTTCCAACAGAGGGGTCTAGACACCTTGTACTTCAGGCACCACTCCTAAGATACTCCCTATCAGTACCTGCCGCCGCCTCCTATTGGCTGCCAGCATCGCGGACCCTCTCCAGAGGCCCCTGGGACAAAGTTAACCAGAGTATCCCCTTTAGGCATCCCGACTACCCGCCTCAGGGTGACTTAGAACAGCTATAGCCTTTGTGTCTTTAGACCATTCACCCGATAGGGCAGTCTAGGCGATAGTTCCTTGCGGGGAATTATATCCCCGACACTACACCTAGCCTCCCTCTTGCTGTAGTACTTGCTCTGGAAGCGTACCTTGTTACTTCCAGCCTTGTTTCACTGAAAGCCTGTCCTGTTTGGATAAAAGATCTCAGCAGTGCCTCCAAATGTAACGGTGTTTCCCCCACCTGGTGGAAGATTTGGCCATTACTAGTCTTGTGGTGCATGATACCTGCTGGTAACAGAAGGGCTGAGTCATCCGCCAGTGGTAGTGGGGACACAGGACAAGGCTTCTGGGGTTCATACCCTACATATCTCTTTGGCAGTGCAGCGCCTCCATCTGCCGTAGGCTCCAGGAACTGAAGGTGATCTCCCACTGTAGAACTATTACCTCGCCCCCCAGTAAGGTCACGCACCAGGCAGGAGGTATATTCAAACAGGAACGGTTTATTATCTCTTCTGTACAGCACAGTAACAAGTCAGGCTTCTGCCCGATGCAGTAACACTCAGCTACCACTGAAGGATGGTCCCTGGACCATCACTAAAGGCCAAGGGCACCCGCAACCATCCTAGCTCTTCCCTGCCTCCCTATCAGAGGCAGAGGTATGGGCCACACTCACTCTCCCCCGGAGAGAAGAGGACTGGAGAAGGCCCAATTTTGAGCCTCTGCACTGTGTGACCTGCCTTCCTCAAGTGGGGAAAGGCACTCCCGAATTTGGGGCGGCACTGCCCTTAAGTACAGCCAGGAGGAGTGCACCAGGTCTGGCTCATGATTGGTCATGCCCAGGCCTGAGGTCACCGCCTCCCGGTGTCACGCAAGTGCAGCTCCTCAGAGGGGGAAAACCCCATATCAACTACTGGCAACCTGATTGTACCAGGGTTTACTGCCAGCTCAAGGGGAGAATAGTAGCCATAGGTGGCCTGGCTACACTTATAATCGGGCAAAACCAGTATTATTATTATTATATCAAAACAACGCATTTTTTTATTTGATACGTGGTGTAATATCTTTTTGCCCAAGAAGGGCACCACTTGCTGTATGCCTTGATACACAGCCCCAAATACTATACGGACGGCTTACCCTCTGCCACCAAAAGAGTTAAAGAAAAATTATCCATTCGTTGAGACCCACCCTTTT
Organism: Ascaphus truei; assembly: GCF_040206685.1. Lineage (NCBI taxonomy): Eukaryota > Metazoa > Chordata > Amphibia > Anura > Ascaphidae > Ascaphus > Ascaphus truei. Next base: position 403,879,066 of record NC_134486.1, read on the forward strand.
AATATTTAGAGCAGGGGTGGCCAACTTCAGTCCTCAAGGGCCACCAACAGGTCACGTTTTCAGGATATCCCTGCTTCAGCACAGGTGGATCGATCAGTCCCTGCTTCAGCACAAGTGGCTCAATCCATCCCGGCTACAGCACAGGTGGCTCAATCAGAGGCTCAGTCTTTGACAGAGCCTCTGATTGAGCCACCTGGGCTGAAGCTGGGATGTCCTGAAAACCTGACCTGTTGGTGGCCTTTGAGGACTGGAGTTACCCACCGCTGATTTGGAACATAACATAAACCTCAGCCAGTAATGTTATCCTAAAATATTTCCCTCCCATAAATACACAACGTCTTTAAACCCTTGGCACACGACAGGAAAGGAACTGAAGCTTTCTGCAGCACACGGCCTGTGTCAGTGTCTCTATATTACAGTTGCTGCCAAACGCCCCTTGCTTGAAATATTGCTTCCTCATTAAAGTTATTTGTTCTTCTTGCTCATTATCTTGAGATGCTGGTGGTAATTTGTCTGCTCACAGAGCTATGAAGAACCAAATAAAGAAGCCGGCTAAATGAATCTGAAGTCCTCTTTACTCATACGCAACAACATCTACACGTAGTTCCCTATAGATATATACTAGCTGAACACAGGCTTTTGATGACAGGGGACCTTATTCATAAGGCTGCGTCCATTTAGCAGAAGACCGCCCGGAGGTGACCGCGCGAGTGACATCACCCTCGTTAAACGGGAGCGTTTTGTGGCCAAGGTACACGCACCGTGGGGGGGGGAGCGTGTCTAGGGGCATGTCTAGGGGCGTCTCTGTGACATCACAGAGCTGGTTCGCCATCATTGGGTGAACCGCTCACGTAACCTGCCCGTTGCGCTGAGGAATCAGATTGAACTGATTCCTTGCGCATCGTGCGCCCCCTCCTGCTGTCATGCGCATGCGCGTGTGGTCTACGGGCGCGATCAATGCCTTAAGGCAATGTGATCGCTCCGCGCGGGTCTTCGCCAGCATGCTCTAAAGTTGCTATCCAGTGCTGGAGAAGATTTCATTCCCATTAATTAGAATAGAGCTGATCCCCTCACCAGCCCTGGGAAATAGCTCGACTGCATAATGAATAGGGGTCTCCAACATAAGCATGAGGTAACACTTGATTTAATTAATTTTGTTATGTTATATACTGTGTGTGTGTGTATATATATATATATATATATATATATGTGTGTAGCCAGGTCACCCTTTGTTCCCTGCGACCCCCATCACCTCCATGGCCAGAATCGATGGCGGGTGCTGCCGGAGGCAAGCGGCAGACCCGACAGCCATTCCGGAGGGTGGGGGCCGAGCAGGGAGCGCTCCGATGCGCTGGAGACCTTCGGCGGCTCCCGTGCAGGGCGCCACCATGCTGTGCAAGTTTGCGCATGCGCGGTAAACCCCCGGTGGCCCGACAGAGTCACGCATGCGCAGGGCTAGCTAGCAAGTTACGGCAGTCCTTAGTTGGGCGCGTGAGTGCAGGTACAGTTCAGGAGAGGTTGCGGCGGCCATTAGGGATTCACGCAGGCGCAGGGAAGGCGCGCACGCGGCCCCAATGTGTTTGCAGCCTCCACGGGACTACAACTCCCATGAGGCTTAGGACCAAGCACACCATGTGCCTCAGTGTGGCCAATGAGGGCCAAGGAACTCTAGAGGAAGAAAAAGGATACATTTCGCGGGCTTGCAGTACGCTAGTCAGTTGGAGCTGGGGAGCTGAAGGGGAAGGAAGGGTGCAGGGAGCAAGTGAAGCTCCTGCACCGCGTAAGGTCCCCCACATCCCAGGTAGGCCCCAACTCCCCACCAGGTTAGTGGGTAATTTATAGGGACGGCCCCAGATAGGGACTCTGCCCTTAGTGTGAGTGCTGTCTTGTCAGAGTCACGGCTGTCAGTGCTGTGAGGTCTGACAGGCAGACACAGTGTTGTGCAGCACGTTTGCTGTACGTACCAAGTAGGTGGCCGTGCGTTACTGCAAGTACTAGGTACAAGGTAGTTAGAGTCAGGACCGGGAAGAGCTAGGGGGGCGGGATAGGCCATTAACCCCTTAGGTCCCAGAGAGGTCCTCACTCCCCAGTTTGTGGTGCTACAGGGACAGGCCCTAGGTTAGGGATCCTGTCACAGTAGCACTAGTGTTAGATAGGGACACAGCGGACGCTGCGCTTCCTGAAAGGAGACTTGGGCTCAAGTCTGTGCCCAGAGAGAAAGACTATCTTCAGGGTGGGATCGCCCCTGGCGGACCCCAGGCAAGGAATCACCGGATCAGACGGGATCCCCGGTCGACAGATCCTTTGTGAAGTGGTTGCAGGCCCGAGTGCAGGAGCACTCGGCAGGTACTCTATAAGTGCACCAACAAAGCTTAACATTCTCAACACACGTAGTGGCAGCGCTGACCACGGGACAAAGGGGTTGGGTTGTGGGCACCGCGTGGGGATGTTATAATATGGTGGTGTTATAATTGTTATGTAAGAGTTGTCATTTATTCATTCAGTAAACCTGTTAGCCATAATACTGGTGTGTGTGGTTTCTGATTGGGTTCCTATGTTAGGGTCATTCTACATTCCCATAGAATCCTACATAGGTGGAGGCGCTGAAACCAAGAAACGTTCCAGAGGATTCACCCCAGGCTCTCACTAGCGGAGGCTCTGCCCGCCTGTGAGCCTGCAGGTATATGCACCACAACTGGTAACACCGTATGTTCTCCGCATCCACACTATATCTGCGATTGGGAGGGGGGAATACCCGTTACATATATATATAAATAACAGACAGTGAATCCCAGCGCTTCTCCACCGAGCCACCAACAAATGGGAAAATAAATATTCACAGTGAAAACTAAATCTGTAAAACAAAGGAGACTTTTGGTTACATAATTTGATCAAATAATGGTAAGCCTGCTAACCACACCAAGGTAAGTCTCAGTCGCAGATCCCTATGCTAAATGTATACTAATGTAAAATAGTGGTGCACACCAGGAGGGTGCTGCTAAGGATTTAATTCGGCCCAACATAAAATGTAAACAAGTACAGCTCAACCCCCTTATAACGCTGTGCTTGGGGTCCAAAGAATCCCATCGCATTATAAGCGGATCACGTTAGAAATAATGTACAACTGTATGCATTGTACAATAAAGTATTTAAAATACCAATAATCGTGTTGTAAAGTATTCATAAATACGAAAATTGGGAGCCACGCTTGCATCGCGTTATAAGCGGATTCGCGTTGTAACGGATCGCGTTATAATGGGGTTGAGCTGTATATATATTCACAGCGCTTCTCCGTGTAGGGAGCATGCAGCTGGTGAAAACATTGGCCTTACATTTGTGTAAAACAGAAAGTGAGTCCCAGATCGGGGCCATTTCTGGGTGTTTGTGGTGCATACCTGCTGGTAACAAGAGGGCTGAGTCATCCGCGGTGACTTGGGGACACCACAGGAACAGGCTTCTGGGGTCCATACCCCACGTAATACTTAGCAGTGCAGCACCTCCATCTGCCATAGGCTCCAGGGATATGGAGGCGATCTCCCACGGTAGAACTGTACCTCTCCCCCCAGTTAGCTCACACACCAGGCAGGAGGTATATTGCAAAACAGGACCGGGTTTATTACTACTCAGTGCAGTAATACAGGTACTCAGCCTTCACCTGCCGGATCACAGTCTCTTCTCTCTGATATCACCGGAGATAGTCCCTGGACAGTCACTACGGGCCTAGGGCACCCGCAGCCGTCCTAGCTCTTCCCCACCTCCCTAGCGGAGAAGAGGTATAGTCACTCTACTCCTCCCCGGAGGGAAGAGCACATGGGAAGGCCCCAATCTCAGGCTCCCAGTCGTAACCTGCCTTCCTCATGGGGAAGGAACAACCAACTCACTTTAGGGCAGTCCTGCCCTTAAGTACAGCCAGAGGGCAAACACCCCGTTGGCCCAGCCACAACAGGATATGCCACCCCCTGCTGTCACTCAAGCGCAGCACCAAAGGATGAAGGGGAAAAACCCCATGATAACTACTGGCAGACCTGTGAATACCAGGGTTTACTGCCAGCCTATTGGGTAGATTTAGTAGCCAGGGGGTACCCCGCTACACATATATATAAATATAAATATGTATATATAATACATATGTATATACATATGTATATGTATATATTATTGATTATAGTGGCACTCCACTGAAAATGGAGTACTGCCCAGGTGAATTAACTGCAAAAAAATTAGGGAAATAGAAAATGGTAGCAGGCACTGCAGGACTTTTGAAAAAACGGAAAGTCGTTTATTACAAAAGGTCAACGTTTCAACTCCCCGGAGAGAAAGGCTCCTGGGAAAACCAAAACATTCCCTTTCTGTAATAAACCTTTCCATTTTTTCTAAAAGAGAGAGAGACAGAGATAGACAGAGAGAGAGACAGAGAGAGAGAGACAGAGAGAGAGAGACAGAGAGAATCTGAAAGAGAGAGAGAATCTGAAAGGGAGAGAGAATCTGAAAGAGAGAGCGACTCAGAGAGAGAGAGAGACTCAGCGAGAGAGAGAGAGACTCAGAGAGACTCAGAGAGAGAGAGAATCTAAAAGAGAGAGAGACTCAGAGAGAGAGAGAATCTGAAAGAGAGAGAGAGACTCAGAGAGAGAGAGGGACTCTGAGAGAGAGAAAGAGAGAGACTGACAGCTCACTGTACAGAACCCACTTTACTGCTCACTGTTCAGAAGAGAGAAATACATTCTGGGCTTACCTAAACAGCCATCCACAGTCTTACTGCTACAGAGCAATGAAAAGCCAGGACCTCCTCACTAAACCCTGTTCTGTCAAACAACTTGTCCTCTCACTCCAAGAACAAAATGCCACACAGATCAACAGCCTGCCGAAAAAACAAATCAACTCAATCGCCAGCGACATGAAGGAGCAGTATGTGACTATGTGGGAAAATTATATCCAGTGCTCAAAGAAGCTGGAAACCTACCACAGCCTACAGAGAGAATACACTCTGGCACCCTACCTACTGAAGGTAAAAGACCCAGAGCAGAGACAGACCTTGGGCCAGTACAGAATAAGTGTCCACAGCCTGGAAATAGAAACAGGCAGACACAGACAGAACTGGAAGCCCTGGGAGATGAGACTGTGCCAGCGATGTGAGCTAGGAGAGGTGTGTGAGAGAGAAACAGGCAGTCACAGACAGAACTGGAAGCCCCGGGAAATGAAACTGTGCCAGCGATGTGAGCTAAGAGAGGTGTGTGAGAGACACAGACAGAACTGGAAGCCCCGGGAGATGAGACTGTGCCAGCGATGTGAGCTAGGAGAGGTGTTAGGCTTGGGTCCCGCTGCGTACGGCGGCACACGCGGCCGCATGCACGATAGGCCTCGGCCATGTTTACTGCTTGCTGGCGGAAGCGTGCTCCCGCTCAGCACTGAGCCCCTACAGCCGAAATTAGAGAGGCTTTAGTAGGGGCTCACCTGCGCTTCCGCGCGCTTGCGGAAGCGCAGGTCTTAGGGGAATTTAAAATTCCCCCGCTTGCCGGCGCGACAGGCCGGTCACGTGAGCGGTTCGCCCAATGAGGGCGAACCAGCTCCGTGACGTCACTGGCTGGCCCCCGGCCAGTGACGCGCCCGCCCCCGGCCCGCCCCGCTGATGGCGCGTGCGGTAAGCAACCGCAAGGCCAGGGAAAGCACCCGCTTTCCCTGAGCCTCAGCGCGCCTCAGCGAGCAAGCAGGGAGCATGGACTCAGCCTTACTCACCATCACCTGGTATCCTCCCGAGCCGGTCCCAGTCCCCCCTCGCTGCACGGCTCACTTCGCGCTGTGACGCGTCAGTCGCCAGGGGATGCAAGAGAATTGAGATCACTAGCGCTGACGCGTCACGTGGTGCGCTGGTGAGCCTATCAGCGGTGGGGGCTGGAGCTGTCAGAGCTTCCCCCACCTCCAAAAGGTAGGGGGGAAAGTGTGTGTATGTAAGTTTATATGTATCTATATGTGTGTGTGTGTTGTGTGTTGGGGGAGGGACGGACCGACGGAGGGACGGACGTGGGGACGGACGGGGGGACCGACTGGGGGGAGGGAGCAGCACAGAGAGCGAGCAGCAGAGGGCATGTGTGGGCAGTGGGGGAGCTGCTTACCTTCCATGTTTGTACCAAATGAAGGAACAAATTGATTAATCTTGTTATATAGTGTCCCTAAAGTTTTTTTATATTTAGCCAGCATGTGCAAACTCATTATGGACGGCTCATGTGATTTTCATTCTTACTTTATATAGTCCAAATTATGACTGTAAAGTGGATATTATAAGACATTTGTGGACTTGCTTTTTAGTTTTTCCTCCTTGGAAATAAGATGGTTATTTAACCACACGTTGCTGAATCTTAATGCTTCAGCGTAAAGAAACAGCAAACGTATAAGTAAAAGTGGAAAGTTCCAAACTGAAGCATTATATGAATAAAAGGAAAAATGTACATAACTTGATGAAAGGTTACATACAGGTAGTTGCATAGTTACATAGTAGAAGAGGTTGAAAAAAGACATACAGCCATCAAGTTCAACCTATGCAAAATTTAGACGACAGATACTTTATCCTATATTTGTACTTACAGTATATTGATCCAGAGGAAGGCAAACAAAAAACCCCAGTGACACATCATCCAATGATATCTCAGAAGGGGAAAAATAAATTCCTTCCTGACTCCAAAAATTGGCAATCGAATTACTCCCGGGATCAACATCCTTCCTATGTTTACTGATTTGGCATATCCCTGTATACCTTTCCTTTCTACAAAGATGTCCAACCTTTTTTTGAACAAATCTATTGTATCTGCCATCACAGTCTCCATGGGTAATGAATTCCACATTGTAACTGCCCTTACTGTAAAAAAAACCCTTTCCTTTGTTGCTGGTGAAATCTCCTTTCCTCCAACCTTAAGGGATGACAGTGTCGTTCGTACTACCCGTGGGATGAATAGTTCTTTTGAAAGCTCCTTGTATTGCACCAGCATATATTTGTAAATAGTTGTTATATTCGCTCTTAGACGCCTCTTTTCTAATGTAAACCAATCTAATTTAGCTAGCCTCTCCTCATATATCAGATTATCCATCCCCTTTATTAATTTATTAATAAAGGCTATATTTTATATTTAAATAGCGGTAGAAGTAGATAATAATGCTTCATTGACAGTGTTGCTTAATGCAATAGACGCCAAGTTAGAAAGCATTGCAGAAAGCAATCAAGATCCCTATGGGTCTCTTCAAAGGATGAGCAGGTGAGTCCTTTATCATAGTGAAGGTGGATGTGACATCTGCTCTCTGCTGGTTCTGAGGAAACAGGTTTCACTGTTAGACTGCAGCGGTCACTCTGGCCATCTGTATTGCTACCTGTTTGCACGCATGCTGTATATCACGATTTCCTATTAGGGGGCACTGCTGGTTTAAAGAAGCATGCATTGAGCAGAGCATTTAGTGTGGCTAAACCAGAAGGTTACACTGACATTATCATCATGTAAAAGCTCAAGATAGAAACGGCAAAGTGAATCCTGTCACAAAAGAGGCTTTCGCTGGGAGAAGGGTTTAAGCCATTTCAGGTTTTTTTGCAGCGCATTGTGTAGAACGATAAAAGTGCTTTGCAGATAAAAGTGCTTTGCAGATAAAAGTGCTTTGCAGATAAAAGTGCTTTGCAGATAATGGTGCTTTGCAGATAATGGTGCTTTGCAGGAGCGGTGCAGCTGTCCGTGGTAGCTGCAATGATCATGCAATGCTTTCTGCACAGAAAAGGATTACAGTATCAGAATAAATGATCTCAATAATCGAAATGGTAACGAAGGGCGTAACTCCTTAATGCAGCCGTGCAAAATAAAAACGGCGCTCATCCGTCTGAGACAATAACGCACCCGGAAAAAAGAAATACCTGGTGCTTTTACCACCATTTTATAACCCAAGACAACAATATTGCGGTAACATTGTCCCGGGTGGAATAGTGCTAGTTAAATTGCCACGCGGTTATTAACGGAGCTGATAATAAGATGTTAATTACCGCATTGCGATCAAGTAATGGAGTTTAATGTACTATTTCTACCATAGGGTTATGTAATATAAACTGTTACAAAACCTGTGGTAGAAAATACATTAACCCCTTTGATACATCCTGAGGCTAACAAGGTAAATCACAGGCATCAAAGGGGTTAATATTAGTAAAACTACACTACTTGCCTCCCCTTGGCGCCCTAAGTGGCTAGTAAAGCATTGCTATGCAATGCGTTACCAACCGCTAAGGCAAACAAGGGGTTAAATCCTACCACCACCATCCAGGGGGTCCATAAATTTACCCCGAACCCCCCAAACAAACATAGCCCCTCTGTCCCGTTTACTAATTATCAATAGCGCTATCAGCCAAATGGGACTGTGCATCAAACTGTGATTTCCACAATCTCCCCGTGTGTCACTTTGCTATCTCCTGCCTCACATCTCCCACTGATCTCTGAGAAGCCTCTTTACAGTTGGGGGCCACCTCAGACTTGCTTAATTTAATCAATGCCTTCCCAAACTCGTCTTCCAACCAACCAATCAGATTACTCCCTGACACAGGTTGACACATCATTTCTACTTCCATTACAGAAATTCAATTTCTGGTGCCATACACAGCCCTGCTTATGTTATTAAAGCCACGGATAGCGTTTTCTTTTACAGTATATTGCAGCATGTTCATATATTCATTTTGATATGTAGTCAAATATTAGCAACACAGGAATGGTGAATCGTCTTTGGAAATCGAGTATCAATGCGCAGGATCTTAACAGCAAGAAAACAAAAAGCTGCACACTAACCATTTCCTGTTTAATGGACATAATCAGTACATTCTAAATAGTGGCACGTATGTTGCCGATATAAATTGGACTTGTATAGTATGTGCTCTACTTATAGCTCCAGAGTCCCATTCCACTGCAATTTTGCTAGGCTAGCGGTACCCCTGAAAGAGGATCAATAAAAGGAAATCTCATCTTAAATGGTTAGTAGCTGTGGCTAGACGTAAATATACTGTAAGGATGTTGGAGTAAACTTAAAAGCTTTTGACTCCAAGGTACAGTATCAGTATTACATGGAAACCTTTGGTGATCTTGTTTCCTTTTTTTCTGATTTTATATATATATATATATATATATATATATATATATATACAGTATATATATATATTAGAAAAACAAGAAGAGGAAAATCGCCCGATCCTTGTGTAAAATCCAATTGCAAAGTTTTAATAACATTAACCAAGACAAATGCACACTCACAATTTGCCAATAATAAAATAGCGTTGTATGGGCAAGCCCATGCGCCAGCATATAACCAGACGGCTTGCCCATACAACGCTATTTTATTATTGGCAAATTGTGAGTGTGCATTTGTCTTGGTTAATGTTATTAAAACTTTGCAATTGGATTCTACACAAGGATCGGGCACTTTTCCTCTTCTTGTTTTTCTAATAGGTATCTTTTGGGAGATTGTTGACCCCAAGGAAGAAGCTGCCCAGACCCTATAACTATCCATACAAGGTTTACCCATTACTGGGTTACAGGACATTAGACTTATATTTTTCTCTTGGTCTATTTTTTTAACTTTGCCAATTTTTACATTTTTTATATTTTACCGATATTATTTTGTTTTATATTGTTTACACATTTTGCACATATTTATTTCACTGTGCAATATAGTCACATCTCACAATATTATCCACCTTCATAGTTATTACTACTACACTTATTGCATGTTATGGTGTTTATTTACAGGCATCTGTGCTAATCAGAGCATTTTTTTGGTGATTTTTGGTATTTTGGGGGATCACGATCCGGGTGGTCACTCCAACAGGCGCTGTCTATTCATTTATATATCTATATATATATATAGATATATAAATCCAGAGACAGAACATGAAACACAGACAGAGCTCAGTGCTACATCCATTGACACAAATACATGGTACAGTGCCTAAATATATATATATATGTAGCGGTCATGTAAAATGCCTACAGTCATCTCTCCTGTTGGCAGTAAGGCCTGGTAAGTGTGGGCATGCAGTAATTATGGAGGTTTACCCTCACACCCTGGTGGGGTGCCCTGTGTATGGCTGGGACTGGTCACATGCTCTGACTCCATGGTTAGTGATGTCAGAGGTGTGTCAGCCTCAGAAAGTACATAAGGCACAGCACTGTGCTCAAAAGTTAGTTGCTGTACAGTTCTTAGTTCTAGTTCAAGCCCAGCAGGAGTTGCTGGAGAGTCTTGGTATGAGACCTGAGTTCTGCTGAGAGGAAGAGTTGCGGTAACTCCAGAGGAGACTGTGTCCAGGGACCTGGCACAGGATAGTGATCCCTGCGGGGATAGGGAATCCCTATTAAAGTAAAGAATCACCTTTGAAGGGAAGCAGCGTGGAGAATCATGAGAGGCTAAGTCTCAACTGCGAGGGGCAGCTAGCCCACATCAGTCAATAAAGATGTGTTCATTCAGAAATCCTCTCGTGTACTTCTGTGGAATGAGTGTACAGAGAGGAGCACCACGGAGGAGTTCCTCAACAGGATCATTCCCATGCGGACGCAGGGACCCTGTTGAGGTGGAGGCGCTGCACTGGAACTAGGTGAGACTCAACACACTACCTCAGCTGCCTGTCTAGACGGGTTCTCCCCACACACCATCATGCGGGAGACTCAGGAGTCCTGTAGCCAGCAGGTGCACCATCAGGCATATCTACACTGTAATGGGGTCCGGTTAGACCACAGGGGCCAATGTGAGATTGGGTGGGTCAGGCCGGGCCAGAAACACCGTTACATTTGGAGGCGAGCTGCTGAGATCAGATCTGTCATCAGGACAGGCTCTAGCTAGGCACACTGGGAAACAGGGAGAGTGTCTGCTGCCACTTTGTGCTGCGTAGGGACGGACCTAGGGGTGGTCAGGGGGCTGACGGGATATTGTCAGTTCGCAGGGACGACCTAGGGGCCTGAAAGGAGTGAGGGGTTTGGAGCCGGGCTATAGCTGACCGAGTCACCTTGAGGCAGTGCTAGTTGGTAGGATGCCAGAAGGGATAGCCTGTTAACTTGGTCAGGAGTCCTGGAGAGGGTCTGCGCTAGGCTGACCAAGACAGGTAGACGCCCCAAGTACTGCATGGCAGAAGCCAGAGTACCTAGCCCATTCCAGACACTCACCGTAGGGAGCACAGACTGGGAGGAAGGAGTCACAGCAGACACTGAGAGAGTGAGCCTAGCCTGAGGTAGTGCACATTGAGTCAAGCCTAGTTCGGGTACACATGTGGTGGTGCATCTGAACATCTTTATTGTACTGATGTGGAGGCTGCCCCGCAGAGCGGAGCCCCATGTACGACAACTGCTACGAGAGAGTGGAGGATCCGCGTGGGGCGGAGAACATGAAATGGCGGACAGAGGCTGATGGGGAGGGCACCCGTGGCGTGCAACCCACTGAAGAGCAGACTGTCGCTGAATTATCATTAACGAATCTGCTCTGGAGCGGAGCGAAGGCCATGGCTGCCCCGTTTTTATCCTGTCTGGGACAGCGAGGGGCCACCCTTGAAGAGTGTGAGGACATTGTAATAATTGGGGGAGAACCCCACGAGGAGAGCAAACACATGGACTTTTGGGCGCAAAAATCAACCAAAATGGCGGTTCCCGCTTGCTAGGGAAACCGCATGGGACAGTTACAGAAAATGTGGCTGGTGCAGGACTTGCAAAAAGCTGGCCGGGAATGGCGCGAACAGCAGAGCCCCGCCCTGAAGGGGGGCATGGCGCGAAAGCTATGGCTGCGCCGGGATGGACAGTGACTAATTCAGCCCCTGTGCTGAGTCAACCGCTGAGTTTATGGGACCCTCCCCTGATTTCTACCAGGGGGAGTGACTTTCAATTATGGCCTGTGGGGATGCACCCACTGGGCCCAGGGACTGACATACAGACGGCGCCACTACAAAAAGTAGTTCCGGCCGTGGAGGTGATTTGCAAGAAAGAAGGGTACCTTGCGCAAAAAGCTGCTGCAAGGAGAAGGCGGGAACTAGCCGCGGGAAAAGACTCCAGCTCTGAGGAGGAAACTGGCGCGAAAACGCAGACCGCGCCCACCAGGACTGAGAAAGGCGCGGCCTTAATTAAGGGGCATGATATTCCCCTGTGGGACCCGCCCATTATTGCAACCCCTGGGGGCGGGTTCCAGCTCTGTCAGAGAAGGGAGGAGCCGAAGCAGGGAGTTTCGGATCCAGCAACTTCCATCAGTCAGTTGCGAGGAACCACTGAGAAGGAGAGACCTGTACAGGAAGTGGCTCCTGTACAAAGAATGGCCTGCTCCTCCACTGTGGGCACGATGGTCTCCACCCAGCCCTACTCAGTACCCGGCGGGCTACTGGTGGTACGGGTGGCTGGCACCGAGACGGTGGTCGGGCTCTGCCTACAATGCGGGCTGCCCGGAGGCACGGTCAATACAGCGGCACGTTGCCCTCATTGCGGGACTTTGTACCTGTGGCCTATGCCCACATTCATTCCTATACAGCCTGCTGACCCCCCGGTGGACGTGACAAGGCGCTCCGCCGAGTCCCCGGGCGCGCTATGGAGCAACCGCGCGAGTCCCGGAAACAAGGGACTGGAGCCGGTCAAGTCGGCTGGGTCACTGGCGATTGAGGCGGCTGAACCAACCCCCGCTTTCGGGGAAAAGAGACTGTCACCCCGCCCGGGGACCCCTAAGTCCGGGCGAGGGGATTACTCAGATGAGGACCTCCGTGAGCTGGCGGTAGTAAAAGCGGAGCTGAAAAGGCAGACCGGGAGAACGACACCCCGTGGGGTGAGTGGCAGGACGTCCCCCGCAGATCGGCGATCCGACCGACGGAGTCCCGCCATCCCAGGATCTGGCGGAGACGGGAGAGAGACGCCTACACCCCTGCGGACGGGTAAGCCAAAAAGCCCTATCTCTTACCTGGTCACAACAGACGGCGAAGCGCTGGAAGGGCCGCGCCAGGCCCCGAGCGCACGTGGAATGGCGGCATCACTTCCGGCGGCGACGGCGGAGCAACCGGATGTCGTCGTGGAAGAAGAGATCCCGCATGGGGGTCCCACGCAAGATGGCGATGCTTCCGGTTCCGGGGAGGACTTCACTTCTGGTGAAGAAAAAGCAGCGACGCTTCGGCGATCGGGGGAAGGTCCCCGATCACTTACAAGGCCCAGAAATTGGAGAGACGATCTCAGGACTGAGGAGGGTGAGACATCATCCTTGGACCAGTCTACGGACAGCCAGGAGCGGGTCGTAACCCCGTGGGGTCCCGTTCCGTGCCCCTATGCCCAAACCCCCGCCATAGTTAATACCCCTACCCCCATCACACGGTCACCGGGTTCACCGCCTAGCCTGGAGTACGTGGACAATTCACAAGGGGGAGAGGGAAGACGGACTGGGGAAAGGCAGCGCAGTGGCGCTACGGAGGGCGATTCACGGGGAGGGGGAGAATTGAGGGTGGCAGATACAGCACCCCAACCGGCAGTAAAGGCTCCGGGGTCCTCGAGGTGGTTCCCATCACGATCCACGAGGTCGTCAGGGGTATTTTCATTTGACGACAGGGAGCCAGGGCCTAACCCATTTAAGGAGACCCGGTTGTGGGCCCCGCTATTTGAAGGATACTCCGCGTGGATGGACCGTACTCGGTTCCTCATCCGGCGTGAGGACGTGGTAGATTTCTGGTGGAAAGAGGGAGAGTTCACACCCGAGCAGAGGGACAAGGAATTACAGAAGAGGTGGTTCCAGCTGGAGCGTAGAGACATAGCGCCCATGGGTCCCGACACACTGTCAGATCCAGTCGATCCTGATGAGCCCCTATCATGGGTGTTACCTGGGAGGGCAGGTAATGCTGACCTGACCAGGGTCAGTAGGGCGGAGAGGGCTATAATAGTCCGGTATAAAAAGTCCCACGGGTTGGAGTATCCCTATGTTCCGGAGCCCCTGATGGATGAAATTGAGGACAATAGGGAAAGGTGGCTCCAAGAGACTATAGAGTTGTACTTAGTCAATAGGGGGAGCGCCATTGTAGGTAAGAAGGCGGAGGAAAGGATAGACACCCTGATGCGAGTGTGGAGCATAGGGAGAAATGTCCACAAACATAGGGTGACCTATAGGCCAGAGAGAGGATCGCCTAGGCATTACTATGTCACGGTCCTGGATATGGGTAACAGGGAGGTGAGAAAACCTGACCCAGATCACTATTTTTAGGGGGTACTAACACATTACGCGGGTTCGTGGCTGCTGGTCGGGGCGGGCTTGGCGGAATGTACTGTATTCATTGTTATGGTATTCTGAAAATTTATATGTGAATGTTAACATAATTATGTCCTATGTTACAGTGCTTCCTGGAAGAAGGTGTACAAATTTAGGTCCCAGCGAGGACGATGGGATTCACCAGGGGGAGAATGTAGCGGTCATGTAAAATGCCTACAGTCATCTCTCCTGTTGGCAGTAAGGCCTGGTAAGTGTGGGCATGCCAGCAGTAATTATGGAGGTTTACCCTCACACCCTGGTGGGGTGCCCTGTGTATGGCTGGGACTGGTCACATGCTCTGACTCCATGGTTAGTGATGTCAGAGGTGTGTCAGCCTCAGAAAGTACATAAGGCACAGCACTGTGCTCAAAAGTTAGTTGCTGTACAGTTCTTAGTTCTAGTTCAAGCCCAGCAGGAGTTGCTGGAGAGTCTTGGTATGAGACCTGAGTTCTGCTGAGAGGAAGAGTTGCGGTAACTCCAGAGGAGACTGTGTCCAGGGACCTGGCACAGGATAGTGATCCCTGCGGGGATAGGGAATCCCTATTAAAGTAAAGAATCACCGTTGAAGGGAAGCAGCGTGGAGAATCATGAGAGGCTAAGTCTCAACTGCGAGGGGCAGCTAGCCCACATCAGTCAATAAAGATGTGTTCATTCAGAAATCCTCTCGTGTACTTCTGTGGAATGAGTGTACAGAGAGGAGCACCACGGAGGAGTTCCTCAACAGGATCATTCCCATGCGGACGCAGGGACCCTGTTGAGGTGGAGGCGCTGCACTGGAACTAGGTGAGACTCAACACACTACCTCAGCTGCCTGTCTAGACGGGTTCTCCCCACACACCATCATGCGGGAGACTCAGGAGTCCTGTAGCCAGCAGGTGCACCATCAGGCATATCTACACTGTAATGGGGTCCGGTTAGACCACAGGGGCCAATGTGAGATTGGGTGGGTCAGGCCGGGCCAGAAACACCGTTACATATAGAATAGGGTGATTTTACAAAACATGCGAGTTTGAGCATTTTTTTGAGCTTCCGCTCGGTCTGTCGGAGCCTCAGTGCTACCGCTGGAAAAGGAGCACTTCCCGAACCAGTTTTGGCATGTTATTGAAGCTTTCTGAATAGCTACCTATGCCAAATTGTTCGAGAAGTGCTCAAAATGCTTGATGACTTAGGCCGCATCCATAGTGGCTACGACGTCATGAGCGACATTGCTCATGCCAAATACAAAGCAATGGAAGCCAATGCGTGTGGCCATAGTCCGTGCAAGGGATCGCCAAGGCTGCCGATGCGTGGCGAGACAAACTGGTTTGAATTTGCCGCGCGATGGCCGGGTCACGTGCGGGGTTCAGCCAAATGAGGGTGAACCGCTCTCGTGATGTCACGGGCATGCCCCCCCATCGCGTAGCACTGGAGGACACAGATCTCAACAAGTACAGGCGCGCATGACATCGCGCGCTCGGTCGCGAGCATGCCTACTATGGACAAAGCCTGAGGCTGCGCTTATAGTGCCGTCGCCAGCGATGGCGACAGTAATGTCACGCTGCGGTCGCTGTAAAAATCAAATTGACTTGATTTCCAGCGCTCGCCATCAAGCCGTTGCGCCATAGCGTCGCTTCTAATATATGCGCACGCGACGGTGGCAATACGTTTGTTTTGCCGCGACGTCTCATCGCCGGAACTATAAGCGCGGCCTTACCTGTAGTTATCGAAGCTACTAGAATAGGCCCCTATGTTCCTTAAAGATTTCCAGAAAGACCATTCCATCACGTAAATTCAAGAGTCGGCTGATTGAATATAGCTAAGGCTGAATTGGTACAGCACTGCAAACCGATGAAAGATACATTCACCCAAATGAGAGCGCAGGGTGAATATTTTGCCGTCTAAAAGATAGCATCATTTTAGATGATTATTTGGAGTAATTACTGACTTGCTGGCCCTGTGCCTCTGCTGACCCCAAATTTGGATTGGGGAACATACAACATGCACTGTTTGGTATGCTTTATAATAATAGCATGTTCTTGTATAGCGCTGCTAGTTTTACATAGCGCTTTACAGAGACATTTTGCAGGCACAGGTCCCTGCCCCGTGGAGCTTACAATCTATGTTTTTGGTGCCTGAGACACAGGGAGATAAAGTAA
This sequence comes from Ascaphus truei, assembly GCF_040206685.1. Classification (NCBI taxonomy): domain Eukaryota; kingdom Metazoa; phylum Chordata; class Amphibia; order Anura; family Ascaphidae; genus Ascaphus; species Ascaphus truei. The sequence continues at coordinate 403,895,451 of NC_134486.1, forward strand.
CTTGCCCAAGGTCACAAGGAGCCGACACTGGGAATTGAACCAGGCTCCCCTGTGCCAGTCAGTGTCTTTACTCACTGAGCCGCTCCTTCTCCCTTTGAATATAACAATGAATATAACAATGAATATTGTGAATAGTGTTTTTATATGTATGGTTTGTAATGTTAACGTGTTATGGTTTTTTTCCTTTTTCTTGATGTGAGTAATAAAGACATTGTATATGGCATAATTAATTTTACCTGGTGGCTCTATCATGTGTTTATTATCATGTATTTTATATTGTCCGATTGCCTTTCTCTACACAAGATGCGGTAGTATAGCGATCAGGGGACTGCTATGACATGCCATGGTGATGGTGCGTCATGATGCCATCCACATGACGCGGCCATACGGTAGAATCTGATCTGTTATTAGAGCAGTGACTTGTGTGGGGGTTATTAAGATGTGTACATCTGATCTGTATGACCTCCGAGGTGGGATATGCCTTTAAATGTTCCTTTAGATTTGTTTTTGGCGTCAAAATCTGATGTTTTGGCAGAAAAAACGGAGGATATGACATCATGTGTTGGAGGTGGAGCTATGAATATCTGATATACTTTGTGCTTTCTATATAACCATGACAAAGGTCCACCATGGGACCGCAACGTTGGAGTATTGAGCAATAAATCAACCTTTTGATATCGACCCTGGTGTGTTCTCTTTTATTGGACATTTATATATACTGTTGATCAGTGGAGGTGAGTTTTTTGTTTGCACCCAACAAACGTTTCCAACTTTTTTTTTAGCCTGTTTTTTGCTCTTAACTGTGCTTATTTATCTTATTACCGATGTGGTCGCATTAGCCAAGACTTTAAATGCTTCATTAAAAGGTGTGTTTTGGGGTTTGACATAAAAGGTGCAGAGAGAAGGTGCAGAGAGAAGGTGCCAGGTGTATTCTGAGTGTGAGGGAGTTCCACATGTGACAGGTAGTGGGGGGAAAGGTTTACGGTGCGAGAGAGCAGCAGAGGTGGAAGGAGGGGAAAGGACACAATCATGAACCAAAAGCAGGAGATGAGCCGCGACTTAGAGAGAAATCAAGCCAATTTGTAGGGCATAAGGCAGATGTGGACAGTGGAGAGCCTTGAAAGTAAGGAGAACTTTGTAGGTGATTCGGAACTTGATGGGAAAATAGGAGATGGATTTAAGCAGATCAGCAGATACTGTCCTAGGAGAAAGAAGTTACAATAATCCAGGTAGGAGAGAATAAGGGCATGCATTATACTAGTAGCCCCTGCTAAAACCAGCCCCGTTTTAACATGCAGGCTAGGGCAGCACTCTGGCAGTGTAGGGGTTAGACCTATTACACATGGTCCTGCATCTGAGCAGGCTCAGAGATAAGATACCATGTTGCAGATCCCAGGCACATGAGGCATGACTCAGAGATAGGAAAGTTCTAGTAGGCCATGTGACTTCTGGGGGACAGATTGCTACAGCATGTTTTGCCCAGAGACAGAGAAGGGGAAAGGTTGACACCCCCTGGGTATAAGAGGTGGGGACCCACCCTAGAGAGTGAGTTCTGTGGAGATCCTGTTCAAGGTGCCTGGTGCAAGCATGGAGGTTCCTATGCTGTAGGGAGCAGGGCTATAGCCAGGTTTCAGTAGGGACCTGGGGCTGAGCCTACTCCACTCCTATCAAGGATTAGGTTGGGTCCTGGGAGGAACTGCAGGCAAAGGGGGAACTGCTGCATGAGATAGATACTGAAAGCCTGTCCTGTTATGCTGTATCTGTTGGTGACAATAAAAGCAAGCATCCTGTTAATAGTTCCTGGCGCCCTTTCTACTTATTCTACTCCTCACTACAGCCTAGGCCTGGATCCACTGGAGAAGCCCTGAGACAAAGGTAAAACTGACTGAGATACACTACGCTGAAGCAGGTAGAAATCCTGTTTGCAGCGCAAGTAAGAGACTGATTATGTGTACACCCTATTTTCTGCAGCCGGGTGGGGGTATGGGTGTTAAATAATTTTAGCATGTGACAGACATTCTTTAAGGTAGACAAACGGTGGTTTTAAAGCAGCAATTCATCGCTCTTCCCAGATATCCTATTTTTATGCACCTCTATCTATTTGGGGGTCTTGGGTAAACCAGGACTTTTAACCCCCTTGCTGCCAGGAAACTATAAATATGGACACTGGAGTTACCAGTAGAAAGTCACACCAGTATCTCCCAATGATGTTGTTGCTTTTCTTTGGCTATTGGAGCAATTCTGATATTGTTCTCCAAGGCAAGTATTCCTGTCTGGGAAATCCTGTCAACGAAGACGAGAGCAGCGATGAAACAAACCATGTACATACATTGTACATTTAAAAAAACCTCTTCACGCAGCATGGACTGCTGCTTTGTAATACCTAACGTTTCCTCTCCTGAAAACCGTTTGGTAAATAATGTACATCTCTTAAGTACAATGCACATTATCAAATAATCCCATTTAATGTATATTAGAACAAAAGAAGAGAAGGCCCAGTACTCCATCTAACTTGACATATTACTTCTGTATATAGTCACTTATCTGTATATCTTCTCATTAGAAAGGGTCAATTAGTTGAATTGTTTGACCAAAGTATTTTAAGGCTTCAGCCAAGCCACGGTACGACCCATCTGTGGGTCCTAACACTGCCGGCCAAAGAACTGAACTAAAAGACCCTTGCTTCTGGGAAGATATACAGATAAGTATCTAACTATATAATACGTCAAGTTAGATGTAGCACTGGGTCGTTGTGTCTTTTTGTTCTTCAGTATACATGAGGTATAATCGTAATCCTAGCAGCACTCTTTGTGACACAATATATATGATGGTGGATTTGGGTTCTGATTATACATTTTAATGTATATTAGCGGTAGGACGACAAGCACCACATTTTTGTCTTTGTACACGTGGCTATACTGACTTTTGTAGTAAACCATCTTAACCTTTTATATTTAAACTAACATCTACGGCACTCTAATTATCTCTGATACAATGTCTATTACCAGAAATTGGAAGGTCAATAAGGTCGAACTATGGAAGTGAATACGCGTCTATAACATTGTCTGCTGAGTAATCAATTTTTTTTTACTAAATACATTTTACATGCTTACGATGTATTATGATGAATTTCATCGAAATGTCCCACCTTTTTTTTTTTATCTGTGCTTGTAAGGTGAAACTCTGCACTGTAATTGTAACCAAGCATGTCAATTGCAACATTGTTTTTATCATATACAGATGTAGCCAGACTTGACACTCCCCATGACCGGGAGAAGGTGCGAGATGACAACCGCGTGAAGACTGTGTTGTCCGCGCCTGAACCGATGCTCGCCTGCCGCTCGGCTACGGTCAGCCGGAATAATTATAATTAATGTTAGTAGAGTTCAGTAGGTGTGGCCGCCAGCTGGCGCACAGAATATCTTCGCCTGTGCAACCCCAGTAGCTGTAATGGGGCCGCGGGGGAGACGCAGATTGCAAATAAATGCCGGGGATTTACACTTGGTGTTTTGTGGCAGTGAGGACAGTAAGTCGAGCTACATCTGTACTGTACTTAAAGCTGATACTTTAAAGCGCTTCAGAATTCATTTACTGCAGATGGCACGTTGCACACCGTACATTATCTGTACAGTATCTGTGCCCTTGCTACACACGTGTTTCAATACAATGTATAACTGTCTCGCTATAAACACTGCCTTTCTTTGTTTAATGACCTCGTATCTTTCATCAGAAATACTGTAGCAAGTTCACACTAAACTCAAAGCACTATGCATTAAGCAAATCTGTCTCAGTCCGTTAGAACATGGCATGGAACATCGCACTTACTATATGGGAGACAAAACCTGCTGCAGTTATGCTTATCTGATTTATTCTGCCATTCCAGACAATACAAAGAGGGCAACTCCAGCTGAGGTCTACGAGTATATCGCGACGATGTACCCATTCTACGCAAAAAAACTTAAAGGCTGGAAGAATTGTATTAATAGCGTGTCCCTCGGCAGGAAGGGCGGTTACTGGGTACTACTACACATGGCGTGGATGGGTATGTTCGATTATGGCAACTTTCAAAGGAAGAGGAGATTGAATAGATCTTTCTGAACCGATCAGCGACCAATGCTAAAACAATTATTTTTCCACGGTCGCGGTGCACTCGCGGGTCAGTTTCGTTAACCGCATTCAACCCGCAAAATTGAAATAATCGCCGGGGATTTAGACAGCTTCTCGCGGTCATGGAGAATGTAAGTCTTGCTCCGTGTGTGTCTGTGTGTGCGTCCCGTTGCTCGATTACGTGGCATAGCGTGTCACTGCAGTGCTTCCAATGGATGGCAGGTATGCGGCTGGGTTACTCTTTCGGTATCCCACATTGCTAGGTAACCCGCTCAATCACGTCCCGGCATCCCGAAATGAGCCGCTAGCAGCGGCAAAGCATCAGGACAGCAGCAGCAATCGACAGCGGCTAAAATACACTTGCCCCAGGCAAGGGTGCGAGTGCATTTGTCGAGCCTTAATATAACATACTTGAAAACGAGAGGTAACACTCAATGTATTACTTCCTGGTAACACACGATCCAGGGGGAGCATAGGGAGAAAAACATTAAAAAAAGCTCTAAGTGCAGATGTATAAACAGTGCTGGGAGTGTCTCCATAAAACTTGGCTAATACGTTATTCCTACTCACAAGAAGATGATGTTTTTCAGGCAATTGAGATAAATATACTGATAGATGTGTATCACTGGCTTTCAAACTCCACAGGATATACCTCAGCGAGAGGGGGAGAGAGAAACACACATAGTACAGCTCTGACGAAAAATATGACCCTTTATCAAAAATCAATGAAATGCACATTTACAGTGTTTCAAAGTTAAAACAGCATTTGCAGCTATAAAAGCTAAATGACGCGGCTTGGATGGAGGTATACCCCGTCTCTCACCACACTGTCCCCATCTGGAGCTCCGATCCGGTCACCCCCTCTGTGTGCAGGCGGCGCTGCTTCGCTTCCGGTCGCGGAACAGTGTCGTCACTTCCGGTCGCGGCACGGATCGTCGGTGCATATGTGGCGTACCCAGGAGTCCTCTTCCCCAGAAGCGTCACGTTGTAGGTGGTACAGCTCTACGCGTTTCGCCTGTTCATTGGATTGGCTTCCTCAGGAGTGTCTATTGCACTACTAGATCACATCTTGTCACTTGATATACTGAGGACGTAGCGCCTTTTTTTTACACCTTTTTGCTGCACAATTACTTCCTGGTAAAACATTTTTATAAATTATATATATATATATATATATATATATATATTTATATATATATATAATACTGAGTTAAGTTATGGTGAGTAAAAAAAGTGACAAAAACCCTCCACAGGAAAGCAAATATGCAAATATAGCTGTATGCTCATCTGCATGTCTTAGGCAGGTCTGCAACCCCGCCTTTCCCCATTATCACCCAGCATACAGCACTTCCACTGCAGCAAGGGATTCTGGGAAATGACATGCAAATGAGCACACAGTGTCACGTGCTCATTTGCATGTCATTTCCCAGAATCCCTTGCTGCAGTGGAAGTGCTGTATGCTGGGTGATAATGGGGAAAGGCGGGGTTGCCGACCTGCCTAAGACATGCAGATGAGCATACAGCTATATTTGTATATATATATATATATATATATATATATATATATATATATATATATGTATATATATATATATATAATCAAAAAATAAATAGATGATACCGTTCTGTGGCTAACGAAATGCTTTTATTTGTGCGAGCTTTCGAGATACACTGATCTCTTCTTCCGGCGATGTTACAATGAATGAAGCAAGGATAACTTAAAAACAGTGTCTCTTGGAATGTTATCTGTGCTTGTCCTTCCCCCGTGTGGATGTGTTTTATGGCTAGAGGTGTCAGAGGGTAACTGAAAGCAAGTGAAGAAAGAGTGTGTATGTGTATCAGTGTGGATAAAAATGAATGGAGAGCCCACAGTATAAACAGTGCTCTACACAAGGTGTGTGTGGAGTGAGAGGGATATAAATGGTGTGGGTGGGTGTGGAAATGTGAGAGTTTGTAGCACAACTAAAAGTGTGTGTGGATACTATGTGGTCCCTATTGGTGTATATGGATGGAAAAATAAGGAGTATTAGTATGTGTGAGAGACAGCTGTGTGTGCATACATATAGCACAGTATGTACAGACATGGCCTTTAGCGCTCATGGGAAGAGAGTTCGCTAGTGTTAGTAATGACTCATAAAATTTTGATCTCTGTTTAGGCCACTGCTAAGTGTCCCGAACAGATGCATAAATTTGTATTCTTAGCACTTAGCAGTGGCCTAAACAGAGATCGAAATTTTATGAGTCATTACTGACACTAGCGAACTCTCTTCCCATGAGCGCTAAAGGCCATGTCTGTACATACTGTGCTATATGTATGCACACACAGCTGTCTCTCACACATACTAATACTCCTTATTTTTCCATCCATATACACCAATAGGGACCACATAGTATCCACACACACTTTTAGTTGTGCTACAAACTCTCACATTTCCACACCCACCCACACCATTTATATCCCTCTCACTCCACACACACCTTGTGTAGAGCACTGTTTATACTGTGGGCTCTCCATTCATTTTTATCCACACTGATACACATACACACTCTTTCTTCACTTGCTTTCAGTTACCCTTTGACACCTCTAGCCATAAAACACATCCACACGGGGGAAGGACAAGCACAGATAACATTCCAAGAGACACTGTTTTTAAGTTATCCTTGCTTCATTCATTGTAACATCGCCGGAAGAAGAGATCAGTGTATCTCGAAAGCTCGCACAAATAAAAGCATTTCGTTAGCCACAGAACGGTATCATCTATTTATTTTTTGATTATTGAAGCTCGGCTAACACGGTACTGATACCTCTATATATATATATATATATATATATATATATATATATATATATATATATATATATATATATATATATATATTGTGACAAACGGCTTACTCCTGGGGCTCCACCGTCTGTCCGGGACTGTTAGAACACGGTCTTTTAGGTAGGTTAAATGACGAGGAGTAACGTGCTGTTCCTTTAAACAGGCTAATGCCTGGTTTATTCAGTCCCAGGTACTGAGACTGCCACATGGAATCCAAATAATACATAAGCAAACCAAACCCTGCTCGCCTGAGCAATAACTTAACTTAAGGTTTTCCCTGACTGGGGTTGGAATGGCTTATCCACTTCCAACAACAAAAATATGTAACTTTGCAGTTTTAGAAAAAAGGAACAGAATGATTTAACCTGTTTGGTGAGAGGTGTTTCCCCTCTCTGCTTCCAGCAGCCTTCCTGCCTCCAGGCTCTTGGGGAGAGGGCAGAGGAACCAGGAAATCAGTCTTAAATACCTGATTTCTAACTAGCAGGACAGGTGACAGAAATCAGGCAGCAGACAAACTCTGGTCTGGATCCCTCATCCCTCAGTTCCAGCACTTGCCAAACTGTGGGATGGAGTGCATGCATTCTGAGGCTGCACTTTTCAGCCTAAACAGGATAGAAACTGTTCAGTATCCTGGGAGCCCTATATATGGAATTTATTACCATACCCTGGTTTCTGTCACAATATATATATATATTTAACTGTACATCTATGTGTGTAGTATGAAGCATTGAGACAAATCACCATGCTATTTAACACCCCCTAACATCCACACCCCAACACCCCTAAACCTTAATGGATCCAGCAGTGTGGCTGTATCATACCCAATCCTGAGGAATACTCCACTCCCACAGAGTTTCAACATTGCCCCTTATTCCCTCTAGATCAGGGTTTCCCAAACTTTTTTTTCCGTGACCCGGTTATTTTTGAACTTCTCCTTCGTGACCCACTAAAAATGTTATCCCCTATACTGGCCTATAGGGCCTGCACAAACACACACACAGCCACTGATACACACACAGCCACTGATACACACACACAGCCACTGATACACACACACACACAGCCACTGACACACGCAGCCACTGACACACACACTGATACACACACAGCCACTGATACACACACACACGCAGCCACTGACACACACACACACATGCAGCCACACAAAGACAAGGCTACACACACACACACACTGATACACACACAGAGACACTGCTACACACACACACAGACACTGATACACACACACACTGATACACACAGACTGATACACAGACACTAATACACACACACACACACACTGATACTGATACACACACACACACACACTGATATATACACACACACACAAACACACACACAGACACTGATACAGATACACACACACACACACACACACACACACTCGCTCTCCCCTATACGCACACAGACACAAACAGTGAATTACAGGCAATGACGGATGTGAGTGACTGGATGGGGGGCAGGGACTGGGTGGGTGGGAGGAGGGGGGGACTGGGTGGGTGGGAGGAGGGGGGGACTGGGTGGGTGGGAGGAGGGGGGGACTGGGTGGGGGGGGACTGGGTGGGTGGGAGGGGGGGGACTGGGTGGGTGGGGGTGGGGGAGGGGGACTGGGTGGATGGGAGGGGGGGACTGGGTGGGTGGGGGAGGGGGACTGGGTGGGTGGGAGAGGGGGACTGGGGGGGAGGGGGAGGGGGATTGGGTGGGTGGGGGAGGGGGACTGGGGGGGAGGGGGACTGGGGGGGAGGGGGAGGGGGACTGGGGGGGAGGGGGACTGGGTGGGTGGGGGAGGGGGACTGGGGGGAGGGGGACTGGGTGGGTGGGGGAGTGGGACTGGGTGGGTGGGGGAGGGGGACTGGGTGGGTGGGGGAGGGGGGAGGGGGACTGGGTGGGTGGGGGAGGGGGACTGGGGGGAGGGGGGAGGGGAGGGGGACTGGGGGGACTGGGACTGGGGGGGAGGGGGGACTGGGACTGGGGGGGAGGACTGGGTGGGTGGGGGTGGGAGGGGGGACTGGGACTGGGGGGGAGGACTGGGTGGGTGGGGGTGGGAGGGGGGACTGGGTGGGAGGGGGGACTGGGACTGGGTGGGTGGGAGGGGTGACTGGGACTGGGTGGGGGGGAGGGGGGACTGGGACACTTGGGTGGGAGGCAGTGACTGGGTGGGTATGTGGGAGACGGTGGGTGAGTGACTGGGTGGGTGACAGTGACTTTGACAGTGACTGGGTGGGTGGGTGACAGTGACTGGGTGGGTGGGTGACAGTGACTGGGTTTGACAGTGACTTGACAGTGACTTGACAGTGACTGGGTGGGTGGGTGACAGTGACTGGGTGGGTGACAATGACTGGGTGGGTGACAATGACTGGGTGGGTGAGTGACAGTGACTGGGTGGGTGACAGTGACTGGGTGACAGTGACTTTGGGTGACAGTAACTGGGGGTTGACAGTGACTGGGTGGGTGACAGTGACACTTGACAGTGACTTTGACAGTGACTGGGTGGGGTGACTTACCTTGCCGCTGGACTCTTTCCAGTGCTGCCCCCGATATCCCCTGCTGCCCCCGATATCCCCTGCTGCCCGGGACGGGAGGTGGGCTTGGGGGCACGGGAGGTGGGCTCGGGAGGGGGTGCCACGGGAGGTGAGCTCGGGAGGGGGTGCCACGGGAGGTGAGCTCGGGAGGGGGTGGCACGGGAGGTGAGCTCGGGAGGGGGTGCCACGGGAGGTGAGCTCGGGAGGGGGTGCCACGGGAGGTGAGCTCGGGAGGGGGTGGCACGGGAGGTGAGCTCGGGAGGGGGTGGCACGGGAGGTGGGCTCGGGAGGGGGTGCCACGGGAGGTGGGCTCGGGAGGAGGTGCCACGGGAGGTGAGCTCTGGAAGCGGGTCGTGGGAGGAAGCGGGCCGCAGAGGACTTCCTCCTCCGTCCCACGTTGGGAGCTGGGGGGAGGAAGGGAGCGGGGGGGAGGAAGGGAGCGGGCCCTGCTTGCCCTGAGCATGGGCGCGGGACCGCGGGGGGAATCGCTGCCATTTTTTTAACTCGAGCGGGGGGGGGGTGGACGGGAGACACCGCGCGGCCAGCCTCGCTGCGACCCGGCAATTTTGGTGCCGTGGCCCGGTGCCAGGTCGCGACCCACCATTTGGGAAACGCTGCTCTAGATTGTAAGCTCTCAAGAGCAGGGCCTGTATTGGAGCAGGGCAGTTACCTTCTGTATCTGTTTGCGCTTGTCTATCCTTACTTATGTGATTCCCTTTATGTAATTGATGTCACTCTTTACCCCCATTGAATATGTTAGCGCTTTACCAATAAAGTATAATAATAATCATTGAGACCAAATTACATTTGCTTTATCTCAGGAAAAACATTTGGAACCCCCCTTTGGGATTATTAAGGCTTTAAGGGGATTAACTGTGTGGGCCCACACGGAGTAACGCCCCTCCCCCATAATATTGTGCTGGGGTGGCTCAGCAGGAGTTAAGCCCTGCCCCCTTCTGCCTGGAGACAATGATATCATGCTAGGGTACCAATAGTGAAGGGGAAGCTTCTGGAACACGGAACCCAGGAGGAGTTGAAGAGAAGGGATCTCAATGTGAATATGTATATCAGTTGCTATACGTAGGATAGGGTATGGCCACTTTTATTACTTTACCTGTTAGATGGCACCACACAGAGACGATCCCAGACTACTCTCAAGGTTCACAGAGAGAGAGAGAGCCTATGCCCAGAGGGGACTCCCCAAGCCCCAGCCCCTAGAAATAGTTGGACCAGCCCCATTGGAGGGACTGTTGCTGGCTTTAACCCAGAAGGTCACGTGGTGGTATGCCAACTCCAGACAGGAGGCTGCTCACAGAGGGAGTAGTACCAGCTCCGCCAGGGGTACAGTGGACATGGAGCACTACCAGCCCTATAGAACAGAGGAACTCTATATGTAACGTAAGAACCATTAAGCCTCAGCACCTATCTAGTGGGCTGAGATAGGGGCAGCTAGTGAAGCCATACAAATAGCATAGCCAAAAGGAGACTCAATTGGATATACAAGATGCACTATATATATATATATATATATCTTAAATGTGAGACTGTCTCTAAAAGATAATAAAGTTGCTGTTTGAATAAAGTTCCTGGCGCCCATCATTGTTTACCAACATACAGCCTGTGTGAGACCTGCACCCCGAACAAGGTAAAGATCCTGCATAGCCAATAATACAGGCACTGATGTGACCTCCCTAAGAGCCGGACAGCGAGTGTTACACATTATTAGGTAACTACGTGCTTTTTTATATTAGGTAGGGTAGCTGTGTTAGTCCAGTTGTAAATTTACAAATATAAAACTATTTAAATAGTAGGAGATATCTCACTTATTGGAATTAACGGGAGATTTTAAAGGCAATTTTTCTATGATGAGCTGAGTCTCAAACATGACTTCTAAAGATACCCTGTTGATCTGAATGAGAAAGGTATCAGTTACTTGTCAAATAGTCAAGTTGTTAGAAAATGTTGCCAACTTTCAATAATGTCACTAAACCATAGACCAGGAGTGGCCATCTCCAGTCCTCAAGGGCCACCAAGCCAGGTGTCTAGTATTGAATGGGACTGTCCTGTATTTGGACACTGTCCAGTAAAAAAAATAGAGGCAATACTGGACATGTATGTGTCCGGTATTACCTCTCTGAACATAGTGACCTGACCGGCTTGGGGGTCACCCCCTGCCATAGACGATGAGGTATTCAATATTCAGAAACATTCATAAAGCCTCTGATAAGGAATATAACATATATGCAGTTGAAAACTATCCAGGTATTCCAACACTGGAATTGCTAAGAAATTGCCTTCAACAGCAAGCAATAAAAACATTGGGAAATGACTGAATGCAGAGGGCTGTCGTTATATCACTGGTTTATGTACATAAAAGTGAAAGCTGTTCTCATACTGCTACATCCAGTTGGTATAAGCAGAATTGTAGCAGGTGTTTTAGATTACCGCATGGTGAGTGTAATGAACATCTCAGCAGAAGTCTCACAGTGGCCATGTATTTGAAAAGAAGTAAAGGATTGATATGTTGACCGTAAGATGTCTATGCTTTTATATAACTGTAAACCTTCCTGCCCGGTTCCCAGGGAGTTTACATCAGTGTCTATATTATTGGCGACTCCGAAGGTATTACCTTAGTCGGGGCACTGGATGCGTGTAGCTGGGCTTTTCCCTCTCCTGGAAGTATCCTCTGTTGCTCTCCAGCTCGGACAAGCGTTGGTACAGATCTGACGGATCCCCTGAGAGGTGTTTAAAAAAGTTTAATCGATTTGTTCCAGCAGCCAGCTGATCCCTTTTGGACCCCTCCTGAGGGTCCTACATGCCCGATACCCACATGCGTTTGGGAGTTTTTAAATTGTATTACTTTTTTGGGGCAGTAAAACTGGTTTGCACTATGCACTTTCCTCTCTTATTTTAGAGGTCAGCCTAGAAGATGGTGTCATCCAATCAGACCCACAGCAAAGGCTTGTTCTTATAAAGCTGGAAAATCTGTAACACTTGTGAGTGTATCAACTATGTCATTGTCCCGTATCACACACTCAATTCTCCTCCTCACTTTTAAAGCTTTATACTCTCCTGCTCCTCCTTACAGCTCAGCCCTATTTCCTCGCTATGCACCATCCCGACTCTTGTGTTCTGCTCAAGGATGTCTTCTCTCTACCCCTTTTGTATCAAAAGCCCTCTCCCACCTTAAACCTTTCTCACTGACTGCCCCACACCTCTGGAATGCCCTTCCTCTCAATATCTGACTGGCACACTCTCTATCCACATTTAAGGCCCAACTCAAAACACATCTACTTAAGGAAGCATATGAATAGCTCTACGAGTGATAGTTTTACACCGCATACATAAACCTTGGCCTCTTGCAGACGCGCTTACCAGAACGCCCTCCCACTGTCTCTGTACGTTCTTCCTACCAACCAATTAGATTGTAAGCTCTTCGGGGCAGGGACTCCTTTTCCTAAATGTTTCCTTTATGTCTGAAGCACTTCTCTCCTTTATGTGTTATTTATATTATTTGTTATCTATATGATTGTCACGTGTATTACTGCTGTGAAGCGCTATGCACATTAATAGCGCTATATAAATAAAGACATACATACATACAATACTGTTTTTAAACTTTATTGCCCTATTTGTATTTTTTCTGTGTTTATCCTTACACATAACCCCGGAAGGACTTGCACCCTCTTCTACGTCTGCATATTTTCAAAATATAACTTTTGTTTTTGGGCACTAAATCCATATTGTGATTATTTTATAGGATCTGTACTTATCTATTGTTACATTTTATAAGGGGTTTGAAGGGCCTCTTTTACTTTGCTATAGCAATGCATTTTCAAGCAAGCTATATGGACATGTCAACGCTTACTAATTTTCCATGAATCGCACGGATTTAGTCAGTCGCACTGATTTTTAGCATCAGCGTCTCAAAGACTTCAATAAGGTTACACTAATAGAAGATATATTTTTTATTATACTGCACTTATTTGGTCAAAGTCCCGCAAATCTGACTGATTTGGGTCTTTGTGGACATCTCTGAATATATTACCGTCTTGAGTAAGTGATAAAAAAAAATGTACATATCTTTATTCATTTAGTATCACAGTTTAATGAATAAATAGTAATATGCACAATTTAGCTGGCAAACGCTTTAATCGGAACATTTCCCTACAAAAGACAATGAAGGATATTTTTTTGAGAGAAAAAAAAATGTGATTTCCATGTGAAAAGTTGATTGAATACAGTGAAATGCTTTTAGAATGAAACGGGCCATTTTCATCTGAAAAACAATTTATGGTAGTTTATTTAATAGGCCTGAGTGAGTCTTTTGGGAACAGTATATAATTTATATTGTACAAGTACATATTATTTCACAGGACAGAACCCCATAATCACCATTTGCGTGAATTACATTTTTACTCTAGAACTATAACACTTATATTCGGTTTTGGAAACATATAATATAATTATATTCCTCTGACTGTTGTGTGAGTAATGTTATTTTATAGAACATTATCCTTACAATCACCTGTGTATTTTCTGTTTGATGCAATTCAGACAGTATTGTGTGTACAGAGCGTACTGTGGGCTAGATTCACTAAACTCCGCTAAATCAGGGCAAATAAAGTGATGTTACCTAAAACAGGGCCAGCCATTATTTTCCCCGAATGGACGCCTTATTTTCTAAGGCAGGGGGCTCTCAACTCCAGTCCTCAAGACCCCCAACAGGTCAGGTTTTCAGGCTATCCCAGCTTCAGCACAGGTGGCTCAATCAGTCCCTGCTTCAGCACAGGTGGCTCAATCAGAAGATCAGCCTTCCACTGAGCTTCTGATTGAGCCACCTGTGCTGAAGTTGGGATATCGTTAAAACCTGACCTGGTTTTTTTTTTGGGGTGGGGGCTTGAGTACTGGAGTTGAGAACCCGTGTCCTAAGGTAATTATATGCAAAAATAACAGCATACCATAATTGTACTCAATAGCATAGGGTTACAATCATGTTGCTTCGGATATCTCCCTTCCTTTCGCTCCCTCTTTACCAATCGCCCTCCCTTTCTTTCCTTATTATCCCCTCCCTCTAAAGCCTTACTTCAGGGTCTGGAAGGGACTAATGCCAGAGTTAAATAGCTTAATTACTTGAGTAATGTAGTATTTCCCAGCGTTAACCTTAATGGAGCTTAGTGAATATGGGATGAATATAATTTAGGATGTAATGAGCTATTTTGCCCATAATTGAGAATAACGCCATAGTTTTTACGGGGGATACACCAGCGCTATGATTAATGGGCAGTAACTTAGGTTAGCATCATCTTAGAGAGGCTAATAGAGCTCAGTGAATCTAACCCAGTGAATACAGACAGTAGATGAGTGTCAGTTGTGGTGGGTCCTCCCATGATCTCCGTTTACCTTGTCTTAAAAAATGTGGGCATTTTAGTAAGGCTTCTCTCCTCTACTGTCAAGACTTTTCTACAGTATATAAAACCCAGTATAATAACATTAAGGCAATTGTACAAGATTGTACTTACTGTGCTTGTTGCAGAACCACTTTTCCGTGGATGTGTGATCCCAGTGGTTTTTGCTTGCATCTTCTTCCAGACTGCTCCCCCAGCCTGCCCCTTTGTCACTTTTGTTGATCGAACAGGGTTTTCTTTCCCAGCCAGTGTGTCCACAATGGCTTTCCGCAGTAACAGGTCATCTGGATTTTTCATCCAGGATCCTACACCTTCTAAGGCTCGAATTGCTGTGACTGGTACCGCCTTGAGTCTTTAACTGAGCTACTGATTGAGCCAGCTGGGCTGAAGCAGGGATATCCCGAATACCTGACCTGTTGATGGCCCTTGCGGACTAGATTTGCCCACCCCTGCTTTAAGCCTAAACCGCAGATCACCGTGCCCCGCTGCTCTGAAATATGAAAGAATTGATCTGGGGGAAGGCCAGACCACCGTTGGCTGCGGTATATGTTTCAATGTACACTAGTGTAACCCCCCGTGTATGTCAAGCAAACACATGGACACTGCCCCCTAGCAGGTTCCTCTCCAATGGGCATGTGACTATGATAAGCCAGTAGAACGGCTGGTGGAGGAGGGACTAAGAGGGAGAGCGAGATTTAAAAGGGAGGCAGCCATGACTGTAGGGTCAGATCTGCGCAGGATTGGAAGAGTGAGGCTCGATCGAGAGCCAACCACATGTGGGAACTGCACGCGTTCCACGGGGAGGCTGCAGTGGCTGACAGGATGGAGGATAGCCTAAAGAGCCATATCGCCCAGCCGCAGAGGCCCGGAAGCAGGAGAGAGACTGCCGATGGAGCAGATCCCCTTACGGTCACAGGATAAAGTGGTACCAAATCAAACATTTGCATAGTACAGGTCTGCTCATCACAGTTAAAAAACACCAGTTCCAAATGGTGTACCAGTACTTCAAACATAGGCCTGTCACCTAGGATTTGGCAGGCTTATTAGGATGATTATAACACAGACACATGCGCAGCGCTAATATGAACTGAACGGTGACTTCTGACAAGCTTCCTAGTCCCTGCTGAAGAGAAGCGTCCCCATAACATGATGTTGCCTCCACCATGCATGACAGTTGGGATGGTGTTAACTGGGTGATGTGCAGTTTTGAGCTTGCGCCAGATGTAAAGCTTGGAATTTAGACCAAAAATTTATTTTTTTATCTCGTCTGACCATAAAACCTTTTTCTACATGTCTGCAGTATCATCAATATACTTTTTCGCAAACAGAAATTTAACTTTTTCGCAAACAGAAATTTAACTTTTTCGTCTAAATTCCAAACATTGTCTGGCGCAAGCTCAACCCTGCCCATCACCAGTCACCACCATCCCAACTCAAACATGGTGGTGGCAACATAATGTTATTGGGATGCGTCTCTTCAGCAGGGACTGGGTAGCTTGTCAGGATAGTGGCGGTGTCGTAACCAACATGCCGCTAGATGCGTGGAGGCTCGAGAGAGCAGGGGGCCCTGCTGACCGGTGCTGGAAATTGGGCCCAACGGAGGCCAGAGATCGGGTTCAAATTCTGTGCCAGCTAATACCTCTCTGCCTCTCTCTCTAACTCCCTCCCTCACTACTGTTTGATGCGGGGAGACAAGGGGGGATTTGCCTGTGTGGAGTGTTGGCCCCGCCCCCACATCAAACAGCAGTGAGGGAGAGAGGCAGAAACCAACACTCCTCACAGACTCACAGACACACACTCCTTGTCCCCTGTCCCCTGCAGTGCTGATTGAGCACTCAGACGTAATCGGAACAGCGCTATCCCCCCAGGTAAAATTCGTAGAAGGTGGAGTGTGTGTTTTTGTGTAATTCTGTGTGGGTGCAAGTGTTACACTCACTATGTGTGTTTGTGTGTAGGGTTTGGAGGGAGGAAGATTGAGACAAGGAGGGAGAAATACATGGGGGGAATGTGAGGATGTGAGAGCATGGTGGTGTGTGAGAGAGGGCGGGGGGTGCTCGCAAGGCCGCTGACATGGAGACCCCGGTGGAAACAATTTTTGTTTTATTATTTAGGAGTTCTTGAAAAAAATTTGCAGGGGGCCCCAAAAAATGTAGTTACGCCACTGGATAGTGGAAAGAATGGATGGTGCAAAGTTCAGGCGAACCCTTGGGGAAAACCTGTTTAAGTTCAGCCAAGACACTGACACTGGGGAGGAATTCACATTTCCGCAGGACAATGACCCGACGCACAAAGCCAAAGCCACACTGGAGAGGTTGAACAAGATTGAGAATTAAGGTTCTTGAGTGGCCCAGTCAAAGTCCTGACTTGAATCCAATGGAACATTTATGGCGAGCCTTGAAGATTTCAGTCCATCGACTAGCCCCAACAAACTTATCAGAACTGGATACATTTTCCTGGGAAAAATGGGCAAAAATGTCACCGCCCTTCTTGCCGGGACGTGGAGGTGTTCTAATAAAGCAATCATGCAAATTTGAGTTGTGTCTTAGAGAAGTCTTCCACCCTTCCGGGTTTGGTGAAATGTTATAGTATTTGTACCTGTCAAGGATATACTCATAGATCTCAGATAGAGTTGCTCTCTTATCTGTCCCGACTTCAATTGCGGAATATACCATATTACTCATATATTATAATTATAACTGCAAGCTCGTCTTTTGCTGCAACAAGTTGCAATCATATCCCATGCAACACTCAGAAATGAAGTTAATGTCCTACACAGATTCCACTAAATACATACTGTACAGAAAGACTGAAAAAAGGGGTTATGTGAGTGCTCAAGCAACTGGATCATACAATGTTATAGAATATAACCAAAAAATATCCAAAATGGGTAATATACATATAAACAGCCCTGATAACTTGGAATTCCAAAACTGACAGATATCCCCTGAAGGATTGAAAAAAAGTGAGGTGCCCCACACTTGATCAAAACCTCATTGGTGGTGTCTTCCAGGAATAAACCTTCAGTCAAAGTATATGTACTCATAGTATAAGTAGAGACTGCCCACTCCAGGAAAATCTTTGTGCTGCGCCAACCACTGCAGTTGAATCCAGGGATGAAGCATAGAGAAAAGCAGTGCACAGCCAGGATTAGGGTCTGTAGACGGACGTTCACAGAGGTACACAATTTGGAGACGTTTATAATGTGAAATTATAATAGGCTTTATTGTGCCTTTTCCTTTTTATCAGGAAATTGTCCAAATACAGGGGGGGGGGAACAAAGCTTCCATTCACTTGGGAGTATTTCTAGTGAAATCCTTGCAATTAGTTCACATCTCCATTAGTTAAGCTTCTCCCAGCCCAAACACATAACATGAAAATAAGCAGATATAAGCAGTCTCTTAATAATGAAAGTCTTATCTGTTTAGTTGCTGTAGAGTAAGCTTCTCTGCTCTCCTGGAACCGCACCCGTGCGTGCACAGAAAAATATCAGCATCCAGGTTTAGAAGTCTTATTTGGTGTCTTGCAATCAGCTCTGCTGTGTGGCTGGCAGAGCTCAAGACTGGTCAGCTCCAGAGATCTGGGTTTCTTTTGGTCAGTCTCTCCTGGGACTCAAGAACCTCTGCTCTGTCTCTCCAAAGGTCAGCTCTCAGTCAGAGCTAAAGAGAGTCACTTCCTGTCTCAAAGGCAGGCTTTTTGTAAACAATCTAGTCAAGCAGGTGGTGTTTAGTAATTAACTACCACACTGCTAGATTAAAGGAACATTACTGAACAGGGATAAGTCCCCTGTTACAGGGTCCAAAAAAATACTTTTCTTTATTAGAACATGGTTAAAGATAGGAGAAGAACCGGCCTCCTACGCGTTTCGTACAACCAGTACTTTATCAAGGAGTAAAGATGTTGACTTCCCTGACCATTTTTAAACTCTGAGACCAGCTGTGTTTTCGCGCCAGAAACGGAGTGACGTCATGACGCAAGTCAAGGCGCGCATGCGTGTACTGACATCAGACGTCCAGCCCTTCAAACACACCAGGTCGCCATACTAGAATAAAATACAATAATCTCCTCCTCCTTCACAGCACATCACCTTCAGTCTTGGCGTCCCCATATCAGGGTATGGGAGCACGAGCGCGCGCACACTGAAAGACACCTGCTTCAGACATTGAACAGCACTGTAACATAGGCAAAGATATTCAGTGCGCTATCTGCCGGACACGCACTGAACTGCAACAACACAAATAATAATTCCGTCTGACCACTAAATAAATTCAGACAGCACAAGAACGGCATGCCGCGGAACTACACTACTTGCTACATTGAGTGATAACGGAGGACGTGTGGAGCATTTGGAGAGACAGATAGGTACTGTACAAGGTGCTACATTTGTAGTGTCATTGGTACAAGTTTCCCAGAGTTTCTTGTGTATATATATGTGTATATATATTGTGGCAGGACGGCCTCGCAGCGGGGTCAGTAAGACGCTAGACACGATGGGAAACTTTAAACACTAGTGGTTTATTAGCCACAACCAAAATAAATACGGGTGCACTGTCCCTTTAAGAAACTACTTTCTTGAAAATTAAACCCTAGTCCCGTTAGGGACACTAACTCACTTCTTGAGCCCTTACTAACAGGACAGCCAGCTAATCTGGTCATGCCCAAAACATGCTACACAAAGGATAACGATACGTATAAGAATAAAGTCTTATCTGTTTTGCCGCTCCAGTAGCAACAGGAACACGGTTCCGGGGAGCAGGCTTTTTCCAGCCTCGCAGCGATCTTGATCTTTATCCTGGGTTGGGGTCCCAGCTGGTCCCAGCAGCCTAGCTCCTCGCAGGACTGGGGGACCAGAGCTACAGCAACGGCTTCCCAGCCGGGAGAGTTCTGTCCACCTTCCTGTGGAAAAACAAGCTCTTCGCAGCAATCTGTATCTGTATCTTTATCCTGGGTTGGGGTCCCAGCTGGTCCCAGCAGCCTAGCTCCTCGCAGGACTGGGGGACCAGAGCAACAGCAACGGCTTCCCAGCCGGGAGAGTTCTCTCCACCTTCCTGTGGAAAAACAAGCTCCTCGCAGCAATCTGTATCTGTATCTTTATCCTGGGTTGGGGTCCCAGCTGGTCCCAGCAGCCTAGCTCCTCGCAGGACTGGGGGACCAGAGCAACAGCAACAGCTTCCCAGCCGGGAGAGTTCTCTCCACCTTCCTGTGGAAAAACAAGCTCTCTGTGTGTGTGTCATTTCCTGCTTTTAAACCTGTAGTCTCTCAGGCCTCCTGCTTAATTAGGCTGCAGGTGTGCTTCTTTCTGTCTGAGGAGATTAACACTCTGTGAACTGGGTGCAGCGTCTCTCCATTCACTATTCCAGACTACTGAGTTAGTGACTCTGTCACATATCCCTCTCCCCAGCGAAACATTGTCCTGTGGAGCGGCCCGTGCACCATTCCCGTGCAACAGCATCTTTGCCGAAAATGTCTGACGTCGGCCCTTCCCTCCCCCTTTTTTTTTTCTTGCCTTCCAATTTAGGCATTTTCGTTTTGGGGTAATTACCAGGCCATCTGGGCCTGAGGACTGGTACCTCACTATCTCCTTGTGTTCAGAGACTCCTTCACCCTGTAGAAGAGCCTTGACTTCGGTCAGCTCATTGCATACTCTTGCCAGTGACTGTTTGGCCTTTTCCTGTGAAGACAGCACCTCCGCTTTAGCGGTGATGGGTTTTGGACCTTTTTCCATCAGCATACCTTCAGTGTTGGGTTTCACATCATTTATCTTCAGAACTTCAAATTGGGTGGGGGTCTTTTTAACCCCGAGTGCACCCCATGATGCCTCTCTTTTACAGTCGGCAGACTCGAAGGCTTGGGCCTGTCTTTCTTGTCCCCTTAACTTACTCCGTTGGGAGTGTTGCTGAACAAACTGTGAGGTCTTTCTCATCTTACAAACATGGACACTCTTTAGTCCCATTCTCGACTGTCTCTTCACAGCGGCTGCCTTCCTTGCAAGGAAACCACTATGGGTCCCATAGTACAACTGGCTTCTTACTGTGCTACTACATAGCACCTTGGTCTTCCCATCCCGTGCCTTGTGAAAAGTAGACGGTAACACTGCAACGGTATTGCAGTCACGCTTCCTGGTGCGCCTCACTTGCTTTATCTCTACCACCCTTTTTCCCATGGACTGCTTCTGTGACCCAAGGGTCTGTCTTAGGGTTGTAACCTCTTTCTCCAACTTCAGCTGAAGAATCTCCTGCTGGGCAGCATTAGAGTCCAACGTAGCATCCTGCTCAGTCTTCAGAGCCTCGAGTATCTCATCCAGGTCACGCTTTTGTTTCTCTGCCATCTTGCGGCCAGCCCGCTCAGACTCCAGGTCCTTCCTCAGGTCATGAAGCTGTCCTTCTGCATTTCTTTTTTCACTCAGTGCAGCTGCCAGTTCATCTTCTTTGGCGTCGAGTCGCGATTTCACATCTCCTAGCTGGTTCAGCGCAAGTCTTAAGTCTGTTTCTTTCGCTCTATTTCTGACCTGCCACTGCCAGTGCTCCTCCCGGACCTTGTCCAGCTCCAGCTGCAGTCGGGCCATCTCATTGGACGTGTGGTCCAGAAGCTTGCGGGTATCAGCCATCTCGGTTTCATAGCGCAATGACAGGCAAGCCACCTGTCGGACGGTCACCTTCTCCCGCTCGGCGAGCTGTATCTTGTGCTCAGCAACCTGCGTTTGCAGCTCTTCAATTTGATCCTGAAAATCCCCTCTCAGGGCCCTCACCTCTTCCTGGTGCTTGCTCTGGGCTTGCGTCAGCTCCTCCTTCATCTTTTGGAGCTCTGCAGTTTTTGTCGCCAGTATCGCTGTTGCTTCTGTCTTCCAGGCTTCTTTCTCCTTGGCATACTGACTCATGGAGATGGAGTTGCCTCTCTGCTTCCCCAGCTCTTGCTCCAGTCTTTGGACCTTCTCATGTTCCCTCTCACACAGAGTCACCTGGCTTCTAAGCTCCGTCTCCAGCGATGCTCTTGTGGCGCTCAACGTGATCTTCAGCTGCTCCAGGGCGAGGCATTCTTTTTCCAGCATTTTCTCTGCATTCTGCGGAGCAGCCTGTACTTCATTTTTTCCTTGCGCCAATTGCGTCTTCACTTTCTGCGCTTGGTGAAGCTTCTCAGTCCCATCACTGACCTGACCAGTCAGGTTTAAAACCTCTTCCTTCAGGTTTATATTCTCCATTTTCACAGTCTCTATATCCCTTAGGACCGTTTCATTGGCTTTCTTCAAAATACCCAGCTCTGCCCCTAGCGATGCTCTTGTGGCGTACAGCGTGGCCCTCAGTTCCTCATGCTGTTCTGTGGGGACATACTGGGTACTCAGCCATTCCTGTAGCACTCGCTGCTTCTCCTTCGCTGCTTGCAGACTTGCATGTAGCTCCTGCAGCTGGCTCTGCCATAAGTGCGTTGCCTGTGTGTGCTGCTGCAGGGAGACACGTTGCATCCTCTCTGCATTCTGCAGTGCTTCCTGCACCTCTAGCTTTTCCTGGATCAATTGCTTCTCCACTTTTCCTGCTTGGTGGAGCTTCTTATCACCTTTACTGATTTGATCAGTCAAGTCTGAATTTTTCTGCGTCAGACTTACATTCTCCTTCTTTACAGTCTCTAAATCCCTCAGGGCATTCTCATGGGTTTCCTTCAACATACCCAGCTCTGTGTTTAGACTGTGGCCCTCCTGGCGTGAGAGCTCCAGCTCTGTTTTGAGCGTGCTAGCTTCTTGGTGAGAAACTTCTAAGTCTTTGATGAAGTTTTGCACATCTCTCTGGGACATCTGATAGCATAGTCTCCAGTCAGGACTTGTTCTCTCTGATTCCATGTTAGCAATTGCGGTGTTGGCCTTATTCAAACTTGTCGTCAGCTCCTCCAACTCACTCCGCAAGAGATGCTCTGTTTTCTTTAAAGCCGCATTCTCTTGTATAGCTGGGAGTATACACCTCTGTACCTCGGCGTTAGCTTCTCGCTCCCTATTCAATTGTTCCTGCAAGACATCATAATCACGCTGGGCAGTTTGGAGTGCAGAAATTAAGGCCTCTTTTCCCTGGATCAAGGATCCAGCTTCCCTTTGCTCCTCCTTTATATTTGCCACTGTTCGCGTGACAATTCTGCCGGTCATTCCGGTCTGCAGCACATCTCGGCGCCTTTCTGACGCATGTCCTGACAGCGCAGGTTCAAGTGGCTCGGTCACTTCCCCTGTGACTTGAGGAACAGTTTTCTTTTTCTTCTTTCTTTTTGCTTTATTAGCTCCAGAGATATCAGTGGTACTGGGCACACACTCACTGGTATCAGCTTCCACATCTTGCTTGCACTCATAGGGCTTTGCTTGCTTTTGCAGCTGTTTGTCTTTGAAAATTTTGGGGCACACATCTTCCATGTGACCTACTTTATGACAGGCCTAGCATACTAAATTCATCTGTGGGTACGGCTCTCCTCCAGGGGCCACATACGAGTCGTCATCATCATCATCATCATCGTATGGCCTGAAGGGACACTGTTTTGTATGGTTATGTACATTGCAAAACTGACAAATGACGGCGGCCATTTTAAAACCCCGGGGTTTTTTTTGGGTTTTTTTCTCACACCCGACGAGGCAGACTTTGCACATCACACGTAAGTTGTTCTTGCTTTACAATATTTGAACCTTCTGGGTTCTTCTTAGGGCAACTTCTTTGCAAAAATCCATTTTCACTTTTTTTTTTTTTTTTTTTTTTTTACCAGACAGGGCAAACTTTACCTCACAGCACTTGCTAGCTGCAAATTCACTCACTTCAGCAAAAGGCATTAGCTTTACACAACAATCCTTACTGTACATACCCGACGGGGCAAAATTTACACTCAGCGCTTGCTAGCTGTAACTTCCACGCTTCAGCAAAAATCATTTTTTTTTCTCCGCTTGAGTTCATTGTCTCAACACATCTTCATCTACTGACCCCCAGAGGCGTAGCATCCCACTTCTGACACCACCCGTGGCAGGACGGCCTCGCGGAGGGGTCAGTAAGACGCTAGACACGATGGGAAACTTTAAACACTAGTGGTTTATTAGCCACAACCAAAATAAATACGGGTGCACTGTCCCTTTAAGAAACTACTTTCTTGAAAATTAAAGCCTAGTCCCGTTAGGGACACTAACTCACTTCTTGAGCCCTTACTCACAGAACAGCCAGCTAATCTGGTCATGCCCAAAACATGCTACACAAAGGATAACGATACGTATAAGAATAAAGTCTTATCTGTTTTGCTGCTCCAGTAGCAACAGGAACACGGTTCCGGGGAGCAGGCTGTGTCCAGCCTCGCAGCGATCTTGATCTTTATCCTGGGTTGGGGTCCCAGCTGGTCCCAGCAGCCTAGTTCCTCGCAGGACTGGGGGACCAGAGCAACAGCAACGGCTTCCCAGCCCGGAGAGTTCTCTCCACCTTCCTGTGGAAAAACAAGCTCCTCGCAGCAATCTGTATCTGTATCTTTATCCTGGGTTGGGGTCCCAGCTGGTCCCAGCAGCCTAGCTCCTCGCAGGACTGGGGGACCAGAGCAACAGCAACGGCTTCCCAGCCGGGAGAGTGCTCTCCACCTTCCTGTGGAAAAACAAGCTCCTCGCAGCAATCTGTATCTGTATCTTTATCCTGGGTTGGGGTCCCAGCTGGTCCCAGCAGCCTAGCTCCTCGCAGGACTGGGGGACCAGAGCAACAGCAACGGCTTCCAGCCGGGAGAGTTCTCTCCACCTTCCTGTGGAAAAACAAGCTCTCTGTGTGTGTGTGTCACTTCCTGCTTTTAAACCTGCAGTCTCTCAGGCCTCCTGCTTAATTAGGCTGCAGGTGTGCTTCTTTCTGTCTGAGGAGATTAACACTCTGTGAACTGGGTGCAGCGTCTCTCCATTCACTATTCCAGACTACTGAGTTAGTGACTCTGTCACAATATATATATATATATATATATATATATATATATATATATATATATATATATATATATATATATATATATATCTACAGAAAAAACAGACAAAGAACAGGCGCACTCATAGCGTAGTAAAGTTTACAAAATTTATATGGAGTTGGATATATAAAAATGCACACTCAAACATAACGGGAATAAAAGCCTTCATAAGTAATACTCAATCGCCAGCTGTGATGTAGGATACCAGCCGCTCTGATGTAACCGTCTAGTGTGGAGGAGAAACAACAGCTACTGCGGTGTACTCCGTGTACCGGAACAGGTAGGAAGCGTCTCTCCACTCCAAGCCCTTCGTCGCTGCAATACGTCTCTGGTCACAATCTCGCGAGACTAGAGTTTAGACTTCAGACGAAACTAGTAGGGTGAGGGTCTCTTAGTAGATCTCCCTATTTTTTGTTGTATTCAGGACTTATAACTGTCTTTCTATTTGCTGCAAAGCCTTATTTAAAGGCTATTGGGACTGTTATATCAATCTCAGGATTAAGCCCTGTGGCTAATCTCACCGAGTGAACGGAGCCAGCGGTATCCCCATTTAGGGGAGTGACGTCACCAGAGGACCCGCGCAACTGCTGATTACAGCTGAGCAGTGACGCTTCCGCGTCCGAGCACACAGACGGAGTGAGCGGTTCCTGAGATTATCAGCCCCTTTGATGCAGCGATCTGAAAGCATTTTACTGATGTGCCTGTTATTTCTGCTACATTGTAAGTAGCCTCTGTTGCTTGCGCAATAATTTTATTCATAAACGTACTTCACCATATTGGTATCTTTTTCATTTATAGGTACATATCGTTGTGGAATTCGAATATAGGACTTGTTCACGTATTTATCCTTCAGGTGTTGTATATCCATGCACCTGTGTCTCTGATTTGCGCATTTTGTGTTTTTTTGTTCTATATATATATATAAATATATTATATATATATATATATTGTGACAGAGTCACTGACTCAGTAAGCTGGAATGGAGGATGTGTGTACTTTCCAGCACTAAACCAGTTAACCTACAGTTGGAGATCAGCATACACCTGCAGCCTAATTAAGCAGGAGGCCTGAGAGACTGCAGGTTTAAAAGCAGGAAGTGACTCACACACAAGGTGAGTTTGTTTTTCCACGTGAGGGTGGAGAGACCTCTCCCGACTAGGAAGCCGTAGCTGCTGCTGCTCTGGTCCCCCAGTCCTGCGAGGAGCTTTGCTGCTGGGACCAGCTGGGACCCCAACCCAGGATAAAGATAAAGATACAGATTGCTGCGAGCTGGACACAGCCTGCTCCCCGGAACCGTGATCCTGTTTGCTGTTGGAGCTGCATTACAGATAAGATTTTATTATTATGCTTATTGGTTATCCTTTGTGTAGCATATGTTTTGGGCATGACCAGATTAGCTGGCTGTCCTGTTAGTAAGGTTTCAAGAAGTGACTTAGTTTCCATAACAGGTACAGGCTTTATTTTCTAGAAAGTAGTTTTTAAAGGGACAGTGCACCCGTACTTTATTTTGGTTGTGGCTAATAAACCACTATAGTTAACCGTTTCCCATCGTGTCTAGCGTCTTACTGACCCCGCCGCGAGGCCGTCCTGCCACAATATATATATATATATATATATATATATATATATATATATATATATATATATATATAGTGACCATATCTTTTGGTATCTACTCCCACTTTCGTCTAAGTAGGCAGTCAGATTCCCCATTAGCATTATTTCCCATATTTTCCTTTTGATGGATAGCATAGTGGGAGGTGTGTTTTCTTCCTTCCAGTTTCTTGCAAGTGTGCAACGAACCGCTCGTAGTACCTGGGAGATCATCCATTTTTCATAGTTGTGAAGCCCTGGGATTGGTTGTCCTAGTATCGCCACCCATGGATGTGTTAGTTTGGGGCATGATCACCATATGTGGGACATTGTCCTTGTGATGAGAGGGGGTAACCAGGCTATACAATAAAGGTTAACCCCACCTGGTTACCCCTGAGACCGTGGGGTCCCTGGCAGCTCCCTAGCACCATAAGCCAGGGGCCTGGTATTATAACATGTAAAAGTTAAAGTGACCCCTGCTTTTCCTGTTTACATGTTCTCTTTGCCCTAGAAACGTGGTTTTATAATGTTTTATAATGTTTTGTGTGTAGCCCCGGTGCCCTCCATGTCCCAGAGACGAAGTGCCGAGCGGTCGCGGGTGCCACCGGAAGAAGCGACGGACCCGCCGGCACAACACGAGGGTGGGGGCCAGTGCAGGGAGCGCTGGGAGTCTCGGCGGTGCACCCGGGTAGCGGGGGCCGCCATTGCAAGTACTCGCGCATGTGCAGAAAGCTCACAGGAGCCAAGACGAAGTCGCGCGGGTGCAGGGACAGCCACGGAGAGGTTGCGGCGGCCATTAGGTATTCGCGCATGCGCAGGGAAAGCGCGCACGCGGCCCCAATGTGTTTGCAGCCTCCACGGGACTACAACTTCCATGAGGCTTAGGGCCAAGCATACCAGGTGCCTGATGGTGGCCAATGAGAGACCAGGATTACCGGACAGGCAGATAGATAATTTTCGCGGGCTTTGGAGCATGGCAGTTGGAGCTGGGAGCAAGAAGGGGAAGGAAGGGTGTAGGGAGCAAGTGGCTCCTGCACCAGGTAAGGTTTCCCAGGTCCCAGACAGGCCCCAACTCCCCACTAGGTTAGTGGGTAATTAATAAGGGATGGCCCCAGGTTAGGGACCCTGCCCTTAGGTTCGTGAGTGTGTGCGTCTTGTCAGTGTCACGGCTGTCAGTGCTGTGAGTGCTGACAAGAGGGCATAGTGTGTGTGCAGCACGTTCGCTGCAGGCACCAAGTATGTTGCAGTGCGTTGCTGCAGGTGTTGGGAGTAGTAGGTAGGAGTTAATCCGAGGGGACCTGGGTGGTACGGGAGAGATAGTGTGGGTGCAGGGGGTCTGTGACCCACCTGCATAGGACAGGCTACCCCGTAGGCCCCTATGAGTTTCCCCTGAAGCCATTTAAGGTTGCTGTGCTGTAGGGACGGCCTATAGTAGCAGCGAGCATCACCTTAGTTCACAGAGTCAGTTAGGGACTCAGCAGACGCTGCACATCCGTTCAGAAGGTTGGGCGCAGACCTCCGCTGCCGCTGCAGAGGCTTTCCTCGTGGGATCGTCCCTGATGGTGGTTCCGGTGTTCTTCTGTCATCGGATCCTTTGTAAAGCCTGTTGCAGGCCCGAGCACTGGAGTGCTCGGCAGGTAACCCTTATCAACAAGTGCACCAACGATCCTATTAGCTTCACTAGTGACTGCGCAGTCACACATATCCTCTCTCTGTAAGAGTGCAGGACATTTTGTGGGGATTATTGGACACGGGCTGGGATCACCCGGTGTAGGTGGGAGCGTCCTGCGAGACGCATTAGTTAGTGTCTCCTCTAGAGAGGGACACCTGTTGATCTGTTGACTGTTATGCAAAGAGAGTATTATTGAAGTTGCCGTCAATGGTCAGTAAAGCCCTTTGCTATTTCCCATTCAGTGTATGTGGTTATTTGTATGTGTCCTGCGAGGAACAATTCCCGCTCTGCTGGGAACCATCGCAGGTGGAGGCGCTGCACCGAGTACAGGGTTACTCATAATATACTTGCCCCAGGTTCCCCGTGGCGGAAGCTCAGCCCTCCTGTGAGCCTAACAGGTAAAGCATCACATCCGGTAACTGTAGGTTTGTCCGCACTCACACTAAATCTGCGATTGGGTGGGGGAATACCCCTTACATGTGCTTTTACTATAAATGTCTATTCAGTCAGCCCAGGCATCCATATAGGTGCCGGGAAGTCTGGATAGACATCGTAGTTCAAAGAGGAGACAGGATGTTGAGAGGTGTGGGGGTGCTAAGTGGCTGGGGCAGGGCGGAGTACTGAGTCCGGAGAACGGAGACCCCCTGTGGGGAGGACCCTCTGGTCTGCCAGACAGTGGAGCCTGCCCAGTGGGTGGCAATGGGTTGACAGGGGGAAGCGGCAGAATGTCGGCGCATTTTCCATTGGCCAATTTGTATGTCCCACCCACAGGCAAGCCGGCTTGGCACGCCCCCTCCTCTGACATCAGCCAAAGGACGAGCTCCTATTCCTATTGGCTGGTGGGGAGGAATTCCCATGCTCTGATTGGTCGCTCCTCCTACTTCCATGCTGAACATAGAACAGCGGAAGGTATTAAGGACAAGCCCAAGTCAGAGAACCAGACGATCTTGTGACTTGGGCCGGTGATGCAATGGCGGCTTTTCAACGTTGCTCTGTTGCTAATAGCAGAGCAACCGGCTTCATTTTTGGAGCTAAGAAAGCCTGCCTAGCTGAGGCTAAGTCTGACGCGGGGACGATTTCAATGGTCAGGGTAAGCATTTCGAAGCAGGCACCCTGCACCTATTTCAGCCTAGGTTTCACCCCCAGACCCCCAGTAAGTGTGTATTTTACCTATATCTTTGTATTTCACTGTGTGTACGCGGGTTTACCCGAATTAACTTCATTTTATTCCACTTCTGTATTTTGCTTAGTGCAGGGGAGCGCAATCTTTTCACCCTGTGCCCCCCCCCCGCCACCTGTCCTCCTCTCCGCGCGCCCCCCTCCCTTCCTCCTCCTTACCTTAATTCCCTGCAGTCATGACGTCACGTTGCAATAGCAACGCGTCTCTAGGTGCCGGCTGAACCACGGAAAGTAAGGGTTACAGAGGCCTTCGCCACTTCCCCGGCACTTCATTTAAATGTTTTTTGGAAGCCCGCGGGGCCTCTGTAATTCCCGTGCCCCTCCTCCCCCCGCAGTTAATCTCGCGCCGCCCCCCAATTGTGCACCGCTGGCCTAGTGAATGATCCCGGAATAAAAGTGTTAAAAGTCCTGGTCTCCCATGACAGTCCTCCTTTGACCAGATTGTCTCCAACATACTGTAGTGGTGATACTGAGGGGAATATTTGATGGAGCTTCGTGGGAGTGAAATACCATTGATATAATATTTTGTATGAGTGTTCTTTGGATATTGTGCATAGAGATGCCTTAGCTGTAGTCTCCCAAATATCTCCTCAGTCGTCTAGGTTTGACCCGACTCTTTCCTAGGCTAGCATATGGGCATCTTTAGAGTTGTCATTGTTTGATATTAGTAATGAATATATATTGGAGGTGATACCTTTCACTGCATCTCCTAAATCACATATAATATAGATTTGAACTCTGCAATGCAATGCCAAGAGAGCTTTATCTTATTTACTGATAACGCATAATATTGTGTTATAATGTAGAATATCAGAGTTTTCATAGGATACAATGGCAGTGAGAACTGAGAATATCATGACATCACACCATTGGAGGAAGGAGCGGCTCCGTGAGTAATGACATTGACTCTGTGAACAACGGCACTGAGTGTGAAGCAGGGGAACCTGGTTCAATTCCCGGTGTCAGCTCCTTGTGGCCTTGGGCAAGTCACTTCACCTCTCTATGCCCTGGATAAGGGTGCTTGCAACAGGGGACTTATCCCTGTTCACAAATGTGCCTCTAATCCAGCAGTGTGGAGGTTAACTGCTGGTAGGCAATTAACTAACACCACATGGCAGTGGACATGTATGCTAATGAGTTTCTAAGGGTTCGGTTCAAGGCTGGCTCTAGTTTTTCTAGCTACTCTCTTATTGGGTCCATCTTTCCCTGTTAGTTCAGTCCTTCATTGTACACAATAAGCGATGTTATTTGCCCAAGAACTTATAACCTGATTTGCTGCGGATTTAGAACCATCTTTTGGACTTCATATATGTCATATACTTTTCATTTTTGGGTCTCTCAGAAAATTCTCAGAGTCTCTGTATCGCTATTTTTGGAGCTGGGAGTAGTTACCTATACAAGATGGGAACACTGCTCACCTAAAAAACAAGGTTGCAAAGTCTAAACCACCTAAGCAAGCACTAGCTAAACCTTCAGCGGCCCAACAGGCAACCCAACAAGGTATACGTGCCGAATCAAAACCAGAAAAATCCTTAGCTGGTGAAGCTGAGAAGATAGGACGTTCTCTGGAAAGGGAGGTGGAAGTGCAACTCAATCCCAAAGAAGCTGAACTGGCGACTCCGTTGTGTGGAGGAGGTGCAGAAAGACAGCATCAAGAGCGGAAAACTCTAAGGGCTAGTCCTAACTGCTCTACAACTGTTGCTATACAGTTTGTCTACAAAAAGAGGAGTGCCCGACGCAACGGAAATCTCATGACCGCGCACTAGGTTAAAAGACTTTACTTGGAAAAAGTTCTCCTCGAGCGACTGAGGAGTGCTGATCTCAAGCACCTTCGGGAGGAGACAAAAATAAACTGGAGAAAGGGCTCCAATCCCAGCGAGACTGAGGGTTCTCTTCCTCCATCCACTCTCATTCAAGTCACAGAAAGATCTCGAATGAGAGTGGAAGGATGGGCTTTGGCCGTGGTAAGCCCGAGCTTCCCACAAACAGGGGAGGTATGTAACAGGGGACTTATCCCTGTTCACAAATGTGCCTCTAATCCAGCAGTGTGGTGGTTAACTGCTGGTAGGCAATTAACTAACACCACATGGCTGATTACAGGTGTTAGAAAAAGCCTGCCTCTGAGACAGGAAGGGAGATTCCTTAGTCCACAACTGGGCTGAACCAAGGAAGGACAGATGTCTTGAGCGGCAAGCTGACAACAAGACAAAGGTGACAAGATTCTAAACCTGGAGCCTGACATTGCCTTAGCACACAAGGCCTTGGCACACAAGGGTGCGGATCCAAGAGAGCAGAGAAGCTTCCCCTACAGCAGCCCAGCTAACAGATAAGACTTTTCTTATAAGACTATTATCTATGTATCTCTATATATATAAATGTCTCTATGATTTGGGCTGGTGAATCGCTGGGCTAACCACGCAGTTAAAGAGAACTGGATCACAAGTGTATATATACTCCAGAGTGGAGCGGATTTTGTTTGCTGATTTACATGTTTGCTGTGTTTAAAGCAACAGGCGCAATAAAGCCTTATTTTAATTTCACCTTAAAACAGTCTCCATTGCATACCTCTGAACACGTCTCTTACAGTGCTATATAAAATAAATAACGCGCAAGAGGTTCAAATAATCTATAGGAAACTACAGGTCAGACACTAACTAAAAGTCAAAATCAGTTCAAACATGATTACATTAATGAATTCTCCTTGACAAATGGATACCAGCTTGCATGATAACAATTGAATGCTCTCTAAGAGCAAAAACCCATCACCACCTTCAATTTATTTCTTATCTTTTTTTGCTTTGACTGGACAACCATTTATCTTTTACCTCTGGCAGATATTCTTGCTTTTTAACTGGGTGTAAAGTTACAGTAAAGGGAAGCCCAGCATCCAATAATTAAACCAACGAGTAAAATGTAGAACATGTCAAGACACACACAAACATTCCTACATTTTAATTCAATCAACTATAACAAGCCATGAAGATACCATTTTAAATACTCATCGGTTACTTTATATAAAATGGATGGCGCCAAAACATTTCATAATCAATGATAATACTAAGGGTCTCAGAGATACGAGGTCATCCTAGCCAGAAAACCCTACTGTTTTGGAGCACTTTGTATGATCACGAGGCGGCATTGCGGTCTGGTTCTTTCTAAATCCATTTGCAAACACGGTCATTCCAATAACAATCATTGTCAATTGAATTTCCTTTCCACCCAGTTTTAAAATAACTGTAATGAATTTACCTACTGATAATGGATAGATGAGGTTTCTCACATTGGATTATATATATGAGGGTTGCTTGTGTTGAGACACATGGCGGCACTGATAGAGGCTCCCATTGTACTGATAGCACTGATAGAGGCTCCCCATGTACTGATAGCACTGAGAGAGGCTCCCCATGCACTGATAGCACTGATAGAGGCTCCCCATGTACTGATAGCACTGATAGAGGCTCCCCATGTACTGATAGCACTGATAGAGGCTCCCCATGCACTGATAGCACTGATAAAGGCTCCCCATGTACTGATAGAGGCTAACCAAGTTTTGATAGAGGCTGCCCATGTACTGATAGCACTGATAGAGGCTCCCATTGTACTGATAGCACTGATAGAGGCTCCCATTGTACTGATAGCACTGAGAGAGCTCCCCATGTACTGATATCACTGATGGAGGCTCCCATTGTACTGATAGCACTGAGAGAGCTCCCCATGTACTGATATCACTGATGGAGGCTCCCCATGTACTGATAGCACTGATGGAGGCTCCCCATGTACTGATAGCACTGATGGAGGCTCCCCATGTACTGATAGCACTGATAGAGGCTCCCCATGCACTGATAGCACTGAGAGGCTCCCCATGTACTGATAGAGGCTCCCCATATACTGATAGAGGCTCCCTATGTATTGATAGCACTGATAGAGGCTCCCCATGCACTGATAGCACTGATAGAGGCTCCCCATGCACTGATAGCACTGATAGAAGCTCCCCAGGAACTGATAGCACTGAGAGAGACTCCCAATGTACTGATAGCACTGATAGAGGCTCCCCATGTACTGATAGCACTGAGAGAGGCTCCCCATGTACTGACAGCACTGATAGAGGCTCCCCATGTACTGATAGCACTGATAGAAGCTCCCCATGAACTGATAGCACTGAGAGAGGCTCCCCATGTACTGATAGCACTGATAGAAGCTCCCCAGGAACTGATAGCACTGAGAGAGGCTCCCCATGTACTGATAGCACTGATGTCATGTTTTTATTCAATTGCCTTTTTATATTGCTTGCATGACTTATTAATTGTTGTATTTGTTCCATGTAGTGGCCAGCTAACCAAGTGTGTAAATGGCTAATAGGCCCACACGACATAGAAGGAATGTTCTTTTTGCTTCCATCAAGGTACCTTTTAACATTATATTATTGCCAGAGCCATTAAATAGTTGTATATCTCCCTAATGTTCTTTATAATTATGGTCTTGCCAGCAATGATTTATTTATAAAATGTTTTACCAGAAAGTAATACATTGAATGTTACCTCTCGTTTTCAAGTATGTCCTGGGCATAGAGGAATGATGACAGATACATGATTACAAATACATAGTTACATCAGTGAACAGGGGTATACATTATATCCAAGACATTGCACGCACAGTATGAGATAATATATATTATACGCGTATGTAACAGTTACAGACCAGATTAAAATATGATGTTAGCGGGCTTATTATTCCCCTGAAGATGCCAGGAGGACGAAAGAAAAGACCCGGCTAGTGACAGCTCTATCCCTTCCTTCGTCCTTTAGATGTAGCTACTACTTCATGGAGGTCTGGCCCTCTAGGGCCCCATGGTGTCTTAGCTATGCCATAATAATCCTGCTCGTGTTTGGATTGCGTGTTAGGCCGCGTTCTGCGCTATCACTAAGTAGAACAGAAGGAGGAATAACTACTTCTGTTCCATCATCAGTGACAGAGCTTTCACATGGACCACATTAGAGAAGCCGGCACTCAGAGGTTTAATACGTATAACCTAATTTGTACTGCGGTGCCACTGGTAAATGCACCCTGTTTTGGGACAATGTTAGTTTCTTATAAAGAATTCCCTACTGATTTGATATCTCAGAGCAAGGATGTTCAAGTTCAGTCCTTAAAGGCCATGAACAGGCCAGTTTCAAGATTTCTCTACTGTATATAACACACCGGCTTTAGGAATTAGCCTTGCCTTAATTATCACCAAGACAATGTTACAGTATGGATTGCCCTGAAAACTTGGACTGTTGGCAGCCCTTGCCCTGAGGAATGAACTTGAGCTCTCTCTGTTCCAAGGTAATGTGGCTTTGAACCTTTACAGGTTTCCAGAAAGTCCAAAACATCTGTTTGGACGCTAGAGAATCGCAGCTTAGTTATGTTATGTACAGTGATTGTTTCTTGAAAAGTAAAACATCTGCCATTACCAATTGTTTTCCTGGTACCCCTGGCAATTTCCACTGAACCCCAGGGAGCGCCATGAAACACAGGTTGCAAACCAGTGTTGTAGAGACTGTAAAAGACTTGAAGGCATCTGAGGGAGATACGAAGAGCAATTTACTGCACCATGAACAGTCAAGAGTCATCACCTTATTACCCATGCGATTCAATGATGGGTTTGTTTGCTCTGCCCTGCTCTAATCCATGTATGTCTATGTAAACTGTGTGAAGAGACAGTGTGAAGTTCTTGGGACAATTGCTGGTGAAAATGGACCCAGGAAGGCAAGAAATTCATAGCCATATTTACCGAGTAGTCTTCTGCCATAAGTCAATGGGACGTAAGGTGACTTCCAGTACTGGAAGGTGTCTTATGTGATGACTGCTTAGTAAATATGGGCACTACACTGTATGTGTGTTTATTTGCATATTCAAACCCAGAATCTGAATATCTGCAGTTCAAGCACAAGTGGATGTTTTGGCTTAACCTTCTTCTGCCCTTGGAGAAGTTACGTTATACCACCTGCCTCAGGCAGAAATAAAACCTTACAGACGCGTTTTCTTTAGTGTAGTGTAGCGTTTAGAGACTTCAATACACTGTCAACACCAAAACAAAAACCCCAAACAATATCTAGCGCTAAGGGATAGCTCTTTGAAATCTTAATCTCTTACCCAAATCAGGTTGACAGCCAAAATAAGGCTCCAATGAAAATGAGGGGTAACATACAATTAAAAAAAAAAACAATTCTAATACCATAAAGACGTGGAAACAAAAATATACAAAACAGAAGGTAAAAGAACGAGTCGTGTAGTACAATCTCATCAGTTTTATTATGCACAGTTATGCATAAAACTGAACCATGGATAATAGAATCATCAATTATACTCGACAAGAAAAAATAATGATTCAAAAAAAAAGTCTACTTTCAGATTTGAGTCGCATTTGTATTTGACGGTGTCGGTTTTTCTTAAGGAACTGCCAAATCCCCTTTACTTCGGAAATATCCAGTATACAGTAATTGCAGGGTGTGTGGAAAAATAAAATAATCAGGGTTAGCTGGACAGTTATGCATAATCATCTCTGTTTAGGTTATTATATTAGATGTTATGGATCGCTAGACAATATGACTGCATTAGCAAAATGGACGGACGTAAACTGATATCATTTGACAGTACAGTCATCGTTTCAAAGGCACTTATCCGCTTTACTATGCAACGGGATCCATGGTACATTTATAATCATTCCCACTTAGAGGATGTGGACAGCGAGTCTCAGTGTCTCACACACGGTTGCTGTGCACGATAATTAAACTGCACTGGCCTATAGTGTCCGACCTCCTTAGGTATGACCTCCTTAGGTAGAGTGTCCGACCTCCTTAGCAGCCATTGAAATTAGATCCGTGGATAGCACTACTGAATAATCCCGTCCAGGGCTTCCCAAGGCATGAGAAAAAAACTCATCTCTTCGTATCCTTTCAGCACCAAGATGTTGTATTGCAGCCAATTGGAACCAGAGTCAGGCCCCTACTATAGCCCAAATCCAAAATCAGGTCAGGTTCGGAATGGTCACGGAGAAACTCACTAGCTATATCTCTGGTAAAAGTTTGAAAATCTATTCGATCTGGGAACGGGGGATAAATGTTCACAAATTCTCCGTAGAGCGTACAAAGCGAGCCCTAGGCCAGGGGTGGCCAATTCCGGTCCTCAAGGGCCCCCAACAGGTCAGGCTTTTAGGATAACCCTGCTTCAGCACGGGAGGGCTCAGTCAAGACTCAGTCAAGACTGAGCCACCGATTGAGCCCCCTGTGCTGAAGCTGGAACTGATTGAGCCCCCTGTGCTGAAGCAGGGATATCCTGAAAACCTGACCCGTTGCTGGCCCTTGAGGTCTGGAGTTCGCCCCCCCTGCTCGAAGCTAATGCACCAAGTATGTTATAAACTTTCATCAATGCTTACATCAAATATGAGTCCCCAACCCCACAGAGACATCTAGTCTACTTTACATACATTGGAAATACTGAGGGTCGTATTCTTTCTGTGCCAAAGCGGCCATTCAGGACTTTGGGCCAAAAATCGCCATATACTTCAATAGGCAATTTGGGCCGAAAATGTCCAGAAAAGGAACTTCTGCTGTATATAAAATAAGGCCCCAAAAGTTACAATGTAACCTTTTGCAAGGATTTACAGTATAAGATCTGTAACAGACCTTACAGGCGAGTTTAATTGTGAAATATTACACTTAGCTGTATGAGAAACAGCAATGAAATTTCCAGGTGCAGAGTCCAAGGACCAATCGAATACCCTTCACAGGCTGCAT
Source organism: Ascaphus truei (assembly GCF_040206685.1). Classification (NCBI taxonomy): domain Eukaryota; kingdom Metazoa; phylum Chordata; class Amphibia; order Anura; family Ascaphidae; genus Ascaphus; species Ascaphus truei. Next base: position 403,932,495 of record NC_134486.1, read on the forward strand.
TTAAAGCTGCAGACCAAGCAATATCCTACTTGTGTGTTTTAAATAAATCAGTTCTGTACTATGAGAAAATACTTCTAGCATTTGTTTTTTTAAAACAACTCTGAATTACATTTTTATGTATTATAATGTAACAAGCATTTTTTGATTCTATAGCAACCATTTACAAAGTCACATCCCCTTCCTCTTCTGAAACGGGCTCTGGCACACCCCTTTTTGAGCCCTGCCCTCTCTTTAGCAGTGCACCAATTGTATCTAGTGGCTTCCTGGTCACATGACCTTCCCCACAGAACTTTGCATCTTTGGTCCTCTTCTGCCGCACGGACTGCCATTTAGTGAACCCCCGAGCCGAATCTTCACCAACCGATCACAGGAGAACGGATCTTAGCTAATTACTTATCATTGCGCAGATTGTATTAATGCACATATAAAAGGGGGGGGGGGGGGGAAATAAATATATAATAAAACCCGGCAGCTTGAGCTGCTTCATTAAAGAGCCCAAGTGTACGATTCAGCATTTTATAAGGATTAAAAACAAATTTTCAACTTCCTGAAGTGTCATTCCCATACGCCAAAAATATCAGTGTGAATTGGCTTCGTGAGGAATCTTTAGTCCCACTTACAGAGAATATGTTCCTTATCTGTGCACTGTAAGAAAATTAAACACAATTTGATTTTTTACCGGCTGCTGTGAAACACATTCTTATCAGGTATGTATTGCTCTCAAAGTTACTTTGCTAAATGATTACATTATAAATGGCACCGCAGATGAAGTACAATAGAATGATAACAATAGGCAGTCCAAACTTGAATGAGTAATGCTGCAGCTTGAAGAGCAGAACTGTTCCCAATTCTCACCAATAATAGATTTTCCAGATGATCAGCGCACCTCGTTGAAAGGGAGTACAAGAGAAAAAAAATACACAATAGTGAAGCAAGATCACAGCATGCAGCGTGCACAGATAAGTGGTGAGATATGCACTTACATGTCAGTGCCAGCAATCAGATGCAGAACAAAACAATTATAATTAACAATTGTACCAAGGTACTTTTGGAGCATAACTAACGCAACTATCGTGATATTCACCTGGCGCGTCCTTGCGTCGTGGCATCAAGATCTATCCTTCAGTCTTTGCACCGTGTGGGGAGTGTCAATAGGAGGCGTTACGTTGACACCTAGATTATAATAACATGCGTTACAGTATATTGTGCGCCTCTCAGCACCACGTTTTCTGCATCCAATCTGAATGAGAACAATCCGCCGACTTTAAAATGATCTAATTTTCTGGCTTCCAACAATCCGCATCGGATGTAAGAAATGGTTTCCTAATTTTGACACAACTGTTCTCCAAAAATGGTGCAATGCATCAAAATACTATGGGTGGGGGGAGGGGGGGAGAGGGTTATTTAGCAAGTGCCTCAAACTGGACTACTGCTCCAAAACTTCGGGCAAATTGCATCATTTTAACACTGCATGACTGTGTCAATGTATCCAGGGGCATTGCCAAATTTTTGGGTCTGCGTTGGTTTTGGGCGGTTTCAGTAGGAGTTACGGAGCGATATTATAATGAGGTGTATCAAGAGATGCCGTTTTCGTCCCTCTTTGCGCCAAATAAATCTGCCAGGCTAATAGTAGGCATTAACCTCGGCCACAGATGTAAGAAGCAAGATTAGCAAGATTCGTACATATGTCGCTGGCGCAAATTTGGGTCAAATTGCCCCCAGTTTGATACATACGGTATGACCGCTTTCTCTGCTCCACAATTGCCTAGTGCTGTGGTTTGCAACCTTTTTTTGGTTAAGGAACCCTATAATTGTGAAATTCTGCGGAACCCCAACCCCCTCTAATAGCGCGTCCGAGATCAGATGCATTGTAAGGAACCCCAACCCTCTCTAATAGCACGTCTGAGATCAGATGCATTGTAAGGAACCCCAACCCTCTCTAATAGCGCGTCTGAGATCAGATGCATTGTAAGGAACCCCAACCCTCTCTAATAGCGCGTCTGAGATCAGATGCATTGTAAGTGTAGCCGAGCCCCCTCTTACCACCGGTGCGGGGAGGGAGGCTCCAGGGCGATCGGAGCGCCGGAGCCAAAGTGTGTGGCCCGCCATTTTAAGTAACACGCAATGTACTACAGTGCGAGCCAGGTGCGCATGCGCATTGTAAGTGCGGCAGACATCTTAGGTGGCTCCGCAAGAGCCGTGCGAGACTATAAGACCCAGGATCCTTAGGGAGGTAGGGATCACGTGGGGCTACCCACCAATGGGAGGCAGGAGGAAGCAGGGAGATCGTTTTGGCGCGAAAACGGACCGGAGGCAGTCTTGACAGGGGCAGCAAGGGAAGAGACCGTGTCCAGGGAGCAAGTAAGCCCCTGGACTAGGTCAGTACTTTACCCCAAGGCCCCGATCAGAGTGTTGTAGAGAAGACCCTCCCTGTTAGGGACTCCCAACTCAAGTCATCGCGCCGTCGGATGGACGCCACGTGGCAACCTGCTGTCTTACCATAGACATTATGGGAGACACTGCTGGAGCTCCCCCACGAGGCAAATCATCCCCTGTAAGGCGAGAGGGCATTTTGCACACCCCACATCGTGGGATCACAGATGCGGTTCTGATAACCAACGTTCCCCATAATACCCTGGTCGTAGCCAGGAAAGTGCCCACCGTGCACCACCACCAGGATACATGGATCAAAAATATCCCAGGAGGCCAATTCATGAGGTTGAAAAGAAATTGTACCAGTAATGAAACCTTTATGAAGCAAGCAGGAAAACTATTGAGTCGCTTTATTGAAAGGGGTTATAAATCTGATCACCTCGAACGGGAATTAGAAAGAGTCCGACTTATGGATAGAGATGTACTGTTGACCCAAAAAGATAAGAAATCCAGCAAGTTAGACATGGGTAAAATAGATGTGGCTTTTGTGACTAATTATAATGTAGCCCACAAAAGTATTGAGAAGGTGTTTGCTAAACATTGGCCAATTTTGGGCAATGATCCAGTTTTAAGTGACCATTTGGTTAAGAGACCTAGATTTGTCTATAGGAAGGCTACTAATTTAAAAAAAATTTTAGCCCCAAGTGACATTGGGCAATTGGGATGTCAGAAAATGAATAAAAGCTGGCTTGGTAACAAACCTGTGGGGAACTTTAACTGTGCTAGGTGTTCCGTTTGTAAATATATGCACCCCAACCGTAAAACTTTTAGCTCTAAAAGAACCAAGGAAATCTTTGCGGTAGAAGATTTTATTACATGTGATTTAATTTATATAGTGTACTTGAATGCGCCTGTGGGTTACAATATGTAGGCAGAACGAAACGTAATCTTAAAGTCAGAATACAAGAACATATACGTAATATTAGGAATGGCTTTGAGAAGCATAGTGTTTCCAGACATTTTCTGGTTAATCACCAGAAAGACCCTTCCTCTCTGACATTTATGGGCATAAAGCATGTCCCAAGTGATAGGAGTGGGGGGGGACAGACTGAAAGCTTTGTCTGCACAGGAATCATTTTGGATTCACAAATTAGATTGTATGTCTCCTAAAGGGCTTAATGAAGACCTTGATGTATGGGCTTTTTATTAAATGGTTAATTATTAATATATTCTTCCAGTATATTACATGTATACTCAAGTACTTAAGTGGCCCTCCAGCCCCATTGAACAAGCTTTTTTTATTACTATTAAGTCTTAGTAAGTAGCGATACTATTGTATTTATAACTGAGGAGCTTCTAATACCCTCAGTTCTTTTATGTGATTCTAATTTTATCTTTTTTCTTTTGCAGAGCATTATGTGTTAATTAAAGATTTGCCTATTAATGTTTTAATTGTTGTATTGTTTATGCAAATTCAATTTCCCGCCCCCAATGCACAGAAGGTATGTGATTGGCCAGTTTTCTAAATTGATAGACCAATAATAGTAGTAAGGTGTGTATATAACACCCTGAGGGAGCGAGATTGAATTTATCCCTGATGGAGAGGCTTTTTATAGCTTCGAAACACGTCAGATACTATTTATACACCTTTTATTCCCTTGTGGTACCTTTTTATTGTTATTACTTTGCCATTATTTTGTGTCCATGAGTTTATGAACTTTTAATTGGCCACACGCAGCCCCGAGCTTGCTGGCTTGGACTTTCCCGGCGTATAGTGGTGTCCCTACGAGTGACGTCCTATCGGCGCGCGCCCTACCGGGACTGATCCCTGACGCCGAGTAGCGTTTGAACAGACAGCGTTCGGGACTATCTCCACGTGTGTTTAAGCTCGATTCAACGGAGCTAATCGGTTACACGCGCTGAACGTGGAAGACGGAGACAGACGGTCCGGGCTGGTTCTGAGACAGACGGTCCGGGCTGGTTCTGAGACAGACGGTCCGGGCTGGTTCTACCTTTACCGTTTGGAGTATTCGGACGCTAGACGCAGACGGTTTCCAGATCCAGTATGAGACAGAACAGCCAAGCTACAACCTCCTGGCCATCCACCCCGTTGTGGTAACTTTCGTGTGGTGTAACACGCAAATGCCTATGTTGTATGTTTTAAATGTACGCACAATACTCACCATTTTTATTTAAATATCAAGTTTGATGTACTTCACTATTTGCGTTTTGCGCTTTTTTTCTTGTCCCCATAATACCCTGGTCGTAGCCAGGAAAGTGCCCACCGTGCACCACCACAACACATAGGGGGAGGGGGGGGGGGTAGCGCACCTTCTGTACTGTGGGGGACATTGGGTTACCACGTTGTGTTGCTGCAGGGCGACCGAACCCAGAGCCAATTTTAGGTAGTGCGCATGTGCCGTGCGAGCCAGGTGCGCATGCGCAGTGTAACTGCAGTGGCCATCTTAGGTGGCTCCGCAAGATCCGTGCGGGACTACATGTCCCAAGATCCTTAGGGAGGTACAGAACAGGTGGGGCTAGCCCACCAATGGGAGGCAGGAGGAAGCAGGGAGATAGTTTGGCGCGAAAACGGACCGGAGGCAGTCTTGAGAGGGGCAGCAAGGGAAGAGGACGTGTCAAGGGAGCAAGTAAGCCCCTGAACTAGGTCAGTACTTTACCCCAAGGCCCCAGTTAGCCCCAATCCCTGAAATACTTGAGTGTTGTAGGGAAGGCCCTAGATAGGGACCCTCCCTCTTAGAGACTCCCAACTCATCCCCACGCCGTCGGATGGATACCACGCGGTGACCTGCGGCTGCGGTCTGGCACCAAGCCACAGGCCTTACCTTAGCTATTACAGGAGACACTCCTGCTGGTGCTCCCCCATGAGGCGGATCATCACCTGTAAGGCGAGAGGGGATTTTGCAGACCCCACATCGTGGGATCACAGATGCGGTTCTGCTAACCAAGGTTCCCCATAATACCCTGGTCGTAGCCAGGAAGGTGCCCACGGTGCACCACCACAACACAAAGGGGGGGCGGGGGTAGCACTATCTCACATTTCGGGTGGGCCTGCTCTTGTGGACCCCGAGGTCATAGGTGGGTCATGGGTAGGCCCCACTCTCAGGCTCCCAATTGTGTGACCTGCCTTCCTCAGATGGAAGGAACAACCTCTAACTTTAGGGCGGTCCTGCCCTTAAGTACAGCCAGGAGGGGTACCAGGTCTGTCCCAGGATTGGGCAATCTCAAACCTGCTGTACCCGCCTCCTCTGACACTCAGGAGCAGCACCAGTGAAGGGGAAAACCCCATAATGACTACTGGCAGGCCTGCTGTACCAGGGCTTACTGCCAGGAGAAGGGCAGAATAGTAGTCAGGGGTGACCCTCCTATACCTGCTTCACAACAAGCTTCTCTGGGCAAATGATACAACAGTGGGTGTGTCAAACATTCGAAAATGTTACCGATGACTATAAATTCTCCAAGAACTAGTACCCCTTTACTAGTGTTTTTTTTTTTTTTGTTGCTCAAATAGCAGACCCTCCAACACTATGCACACTTCGTTTTTTTTCTGTTATTGTGGGACACAGGAGCTTGCACTCTAGCGTGAAGGCACCGTAACACCTGCCATGTATTATATGCAAAGATCAAGTTTACCAACAAATACACATTTCCAATTTTTGTTTCATTTTTTTTCTACTAATACCTGCCTTTACATTAAAAAATAAATTAAAAAAAAATAATGATAACTTTGCTGCTGTAATTAGCTGAAAGTGCTGAGCCTAATGAGAGAGAGGCAGTGAAGCTTTCCTGGTCTCAGACACAGGCAGGTACAGCTGGAAAAAAAAAAGGTACAGGACATAAGAAATAGGTGCAGTTGGAGGGTATGAAATACTTGATTACCCTTTTATATACTGAACTTGTAAAGATTTCCCCCTGCAAGGCAATTTCAGATGGCTGCAGGAGATGTCCCTCGCAGGATGCCGTACGGCTGCAGGAGACAGGGAGAGGGTTGCCGGGAGTTGTAGTTTTGTTAGGCACTTCCAGGGGACAGCAGCCTGCAGTTAGGTAACGTTTGTGTCTCCCTTTGACAGCAGCTAACTTTGTAGCAGCAAAACACCCGTGAAAAGCAATGAATATTCGACCTGCTATATTCTCATTGGGTGGCTGATCTGTGCCACTGGCTGCACTTTCCCGTTAGCGTTGATTTAATAAGAGATAAGTGTTATGTAACTGTTTGTTATTGTATGGGTGCTGTGTGTAGTGAGTGCTGTGTGTAGTGGGTGCTGGGAGGATTGTGAGTGCTGTGTGTAGTGGGTGTTCTGTGTAGCAGGTGCTGTGTGTAGTAGGTGCTCTGGCTTGTCTGTATTTACCCTGTGTGATTTTGTCCTATGCAGGGGCTAGATAGCTAGTTTTAAAAGTCCCCCAGCTAGAAAAAAAAAGGTAAATACCGCAAACGAAAACGTATAAAATAATAATGTAAACAATGGGATTTGTGCTGCTCTTTGGCACTAATATTGCCCCTTTTTTCAGCCATATCGTTTTTTGCTACTCTGTATATAAGGTTTTATAATAATGACAGAAATTGATCAAAGTATTTTTTGCTGCAAAATACTTTATTGAAAAAAAAAAAAAAAAAAAAATATATATATATATATATATATATATATATATTAATTACATAAGTATTCACCCCCTACCAATAATGTCACAAGTTGTTGTGACATTATTTGTAATTCATGTGTCTTTGTTTAAACTAACAATTTTTCTTCACAGGTATTAAAAAAAGTTATGGTTGGTAAAAAACAGACAAAAACCCTCCACCGTTCAGTTTACAAGAAATAAAAATACCACTTGTGGTGCATTTGCATATTTCAGGCAGATCTGCAACCCTGCCTTTCTACATTATCACTTGACAGGGGTGCGCAAACTGGGGGATGCGGGATTTTGTTTGGGGGGTGCGGTGGTTGCTGGGGATCCTGCGCTATTACCACGAGGCATTTCAGTTAAATGCGGGGGTCCGCGCGAGGCTTCTGCAACCTCAACTTACTTGGGTTCTATAGTCTTCTGCACGCGTCGCCATGGCAATGTGGTGTCAAATAACGCACTGTGTCATGTGACGTACGCGTTGCCATGGTATATGCATCAAATGACGCTGCGGGGTCACGTGACGTCACACGACCCGCGGCGGCATTTGACGCTGGGTCACAGAGAAGGGGGGGCGCAAGCGCTGGGGCTGTCGAACGGGGGGGGGGGCGTGGCTCACAAACTGCACACCCTTGACTTAGCATAGAGTGCTTCCACTGCAACCGGGGATTCTGGGTAATGACATGAGCACAGTGTGTCACTCTTTACTTCTCATCAATTTTACCATGGACCCTTATAAGCTTATGCCTACCCGATTACACAGCTTTTCAGCACAGTCAGGGTTTAAGAACTGTATAGCCAGTAACCCTACTCACAGACAGCTGTTTCGACCTTTTGGGTCTCATAAGTTTGATGCTGGTTGCAGGCTATGGTCCTAGTACATTGCAAAGCCAGCCAGCAACCTCGCACTGATGAGACCCAAAAGGTCGAAACAGCTATCTGTGAGTAGGTTTCACTGGCTATGCATTTCTTAAACCCTGACTGTGCTGAAAAGCTTTGTAAGGCCGCGTCCATACTCCGTACCTCTATGAGGCAAGCCAAAGAGCGTGCGCGATGAAGCATGATGGTGCGGCCGATTTTTCACAAGACAAACAATTTTGTGTTTGTCGCGCGACGACCAGGTCACGTGGGCGGTTCAGCCAATGAGGGCGAACCGCTCTCGTGACGTCATGGCTCCGCCACGCCTCCTCGTCGCTTTGACTCACAGGCCACAGATCGCCCGTCCGACAGATGCGCGTGATGCCACGTGCTCCGTCGCGCGCATGCCTACTATATCCGCGGCCTAATATGGAAAGCATAAGCTCATAGGTGTCCATGTTAAAATGGATGAGAAGTAAAGAGTGACTCTGTGCTCATTTGCATGTCATTACCCAGAATCCCTGGCTGCAGTGGAAGCACTGTGTGCTAAGAGATAATGGGGAAGGGCAGGGTTGCAGACCTTTTAAACAAAAAACTTGGTGGCGCTCTGACACTCTCCAGTGAAGGTGTAGTGCAGTGAAATAGAAATATTTAGATATAGTGATAATAGTGAAAAAGTGAATAATAATGTTGATAATCCAGTGAATATAAATAAGCCTCTACTCAACCTTTCATTAGACTGTTTCCACAGGTCTAATCACACATATGACTCCAAACACTGAGGGGAGTGTTGGCTGTATACAGTACAATGAAAAAATAAAGACTACATAGAGTAGTAACGTTGTGACTGTATTGATAGATCTAATCTTCAAAGGTCCAACTCACACTTTGGATGTTCATATAGGCAATTCCTAAACTGTGGCAGTGATGACAAGTGAATGATGTGGATGTTCAGTCTGCTCAAAGAAAAGAGAAGACAACAATAGTACAGTATAAATAGTACAAACTATTTAGTCTTAAAAAAAAACCCTGATTCAAGGCTTACATTAGGTAGAAAGTTTACAGGCATTTAGAGTTAATGTCCCGAGAGCCGGGTGTGATGCAGTCTCACCACTCACTCACTGAATCAGGCGCGTCCGCGTCCTCCTTTGCGCGCTCCCGCTTCCCGTCGCGTCGGTTCCGGTTATTACCGTCCTGTGGGGGAGGATGGGATTGGAGGCTCTCTGGATTCTTTAGGCATCCACTGACACTCAATGCGTTTCGATGGATTCGCTTCATTGGGAGTGTTTGTTGCCACCCACATCTAAAGAGTTTTTATATCCATCATTTTAATTAGAGCCAATCATTCGCCTTTTAATCTCTGCTCTTTTAAACTTTTTTTTGAGACCTAATTAGTTACTACAGTGATATTTAAAAGTACTACTCAACCCCATTATGGCGTGATACGCTACAACACGAATCCGCATATAACACGGTCTGAGCGTGGCTCCCGTTTTCCCCCCTTAGCCCAGAGCAAAGCAAAACAAACAGCAGTAACAAACAAACAGCAGTAACAAACAAACAGCAGTAACAAACAAACAGCAGTAACAAACAAACAGCAGTAACAAACAAACAGCAGTAAAATGCATTCAGTTCATGCAGTTGTTGCCTCTCCTACCTCTTGATTCTGGGATCGTGCTGCCGGCGCTTCCCCCCATCTCCTCCTCTGCTCCTGGGTCTCCCCCTCCTCTGGCATGAGCAGCACTTCCAGAGCGCATCACTGTGGAGTGTCCCCCCCACTGACCTCTACATGGGGCGTGCTTGGGCCGTGGATTCTGTGTGACGTCAATTCCGTGGCTGCCATCTTGGGTGTGGAACCGAGGGAAGTTGTGAATGAAAACAATAGAGAGGCAGGGAGCGAGGGAGGACGCCGAGCTGAGAGAGAGGAGGATGCAGGGTACAGGTACGCTGCGGATCCGGACCCCTGAAAGGGGCCGTTTTATCCGCGATCCGGTTATAACGCGGCCTCATCGGGTGGACCTTGAGCACCGCGTTATAACGGGATTCAGCTGTACAAACACATGATATTACACAAATATTTTATAAAATGTTACACAGGATTTTAAAAAGACCAATTTGGTTATACACACTTATTAAACATTACAAATTAAAAATAGAATGCAAAGTTTAAAATTACCAAATTACATATACAGTTGTGTGAAAAAGAATGTACATCCTCTTTGAATTCTATGGTTTTACATATCATGACATAATAACAATCATCTGTTCCTTAGCAGGTCTAAAAATTAGGTAAATACAACCTCAGATGAACAACAACACATGACATATTACACCAGGCCTGCACAACTCCAGTCCTCGAGGGCCTCAAACAGGCCAGGTTTTCTGGATATCCCTACTTCAGCACAGCTGGCTCAATTAGTGGCTCAGTATGACTTCTTTACAACGTTGCTTCAGTTCATTGAGGTTTGTGGGCATTTGTTTATTCACAGCTCTCTTAAGGTCCAGCCACAGCATTTCAATCGGGTTGAGGTCTGGACTTTGACTGGGCCATTGCAATACCTTGATTGTTTTTCAGCCATTCTGTTGTAGATTTGCTCGTGTGCTTGGGATCATTGTCCTGTTGCATGACCCAATTTCGGCCAAGCTTTAGCTGTCGGACAGATGGCCTCACATTTGACTCTAGAATACTTTGGTATACAGAGGAATTCATGGTCGACTCAATGACTGCAAGGTTCCCAGGTCCGGTGGCTGCAAAACAAGCCCAAATCATCACCCCTCCACCACCGTGCTTGACAGTTGGTATGAGGTGTTTGTGCTGATATGCTGTGTTTGGTTTTCGCCAAACATGGCGCTGTGCATTATGGGCAAATATCTCCACTTTGGTCTTGTGAGGAATCCGTCCCTGGGTTTGGCTGGAGCTCACTCTGGCAGAGTGGTGAACTCTCATACAGACCTCCCCCTTGGATTTGCAAGCTCTAGCACCTGTGCATGCAATCACTGCAACTCTGTCTCTCTGCTCTGGCATTGGAGGAATTCCCACACACCCCTGTCTCGGGATTGGCTGCCTGGCCTTCTTATACTGACCCTGCCCTTCCCTTCATTGCTGAGCATAATCCAAGTCTGTTTGGATGTAACTGTGTTTGCCTCAAACACCTCTGCCTTAGCCTTATTCCTGGTTCCTGTATTGAAGCGCTGGATCCCCAGTGCTTTTCTTGTCTTGTTGCGGAGACCTGCTGCATTCACCCCAGCAGAGGTCTGCTTCCCGGTTTTTCGTGCTGAAGCACTGGATCCCCAGTGCCAGCCTTGCCTTGTTCCTGTGACCTGCATTCTCCCCTAGCAGCGTCCTTGTCATGGGCCGCTCCTCGCGCAGTGGCCGTTCCCGCACTTCAGCTGCTACGCTGAAGCGTGGTGCACCTAACTTCCTGTTGCCGAACTCCAGCCTGGATATCGATTACTCTGACGTCTCCTACTCTGACCCCGGCTTGTCCATGGATTACCCTGCCTTCTCCTACCCCGAACCAGCTACGAATGACTACGAACTGCGCAATCCTGAACCGGCTTCGTGGTCTAAGGTCGGTGTTATCTCATCCCCACCTCAGCCTCGCGGTCCGGTCCTGGTTTGTGGCGATCACGACCGTTACAGGTCTCATCTTTCCATAGGACATTGTTCCAGGAATCTTGTGGTTTGTTCAGATGCAACTTTGCAAACCTAAACCGTGGCTTTCTCCTGGCAACCCTTCCAAACAAACCATACTTGTTCAGTCTTTTTCTAATTGTACTGTCATGAACTTTAACATTTAACATGCTAAATGAGGCCTGTAGATGCACGGTCTGACCTTGGGGTAAATTTGCTGGGACGTCCACTCCTGGGAAGATTGGCAACTGTCTTGAATGTTTTCCACTTTTGAATAATCTTTCTCACTGTAGAATGATGGACTTTAAATTGTTTGGAAATGGCTTTATAACCGTTCCCAGATTGATGAGCAGCAACAATTGCTTCTCTAAGATCATTGCTGATGTCTTTTCTCCTTGGCATTGTGTTAACACACACCTGAATGCTCCAGACCAGCAAACTGCTAAAACTTCGGCTTTTATAGAGGTGGTCACGCTTGCTGATGATCAATTAATCAAGGGTATTTGATTAGCAGCACCTGTCTGCTACTTAGCATCTTAATTCCTATGGAAGCAGTAAGGGTATACTTAGTTTTTCACACAGCTTCTCCATTTTGGCTTTATTTTTGTTAAATAAATCATGACACAGTGTAATATGTCATGTGTTGTTGTTCATCTGAGGTTGTATTTACATAATTTTTAGACCTGCTAAGGAACAGATGATTGTTATTATGTCATGATATGTAAAACCATAGAATTCAAAGAGGGTGTACGTTCTTTTTCACACAACTGTAGCTGTATATAGGAAGTAAGTTCTCCTACACTCACATCTACCTATAGAGTTTATACAGTTAGTACCAAAAAGTAGTTTGTATCTAGGTAGTAATGGAGAGTGATACATGAGATTAGACTCCAGTTACATGTAAAAGAATAAGCAGAATTAAAAATTGTAAACATCATTTTGAATTTATCTTGTATAGCACTAGAAGTGACTATGAGACAGGAAGAGAATTATAAAAAGAAAATTGTATTTATATAGAGAGCTGCAGACCTGTCTGAGACATGCAAATGCACCACAAGTGGTATTTTTATTTACTATTCAAAGCTACAAAGTTGTAGTAGTTAAACTGAACACTTGTTTTTTTATTTATTTATTTATAAAAAATGTTTTAACAGGAAGTAATACATTGAGAGTTACCTCTCATTTTCAAGTATGTCCTGGGCAGAGTTATGATTACAAATACATACTTACATAAATTGTATGAGGAGGAGGTTGTGACAGCAAAAAAAAGTGAATAATACTGGTTGCATAAGTATTCAGCCCCTTAAGTCAATACTTGGTAGAAGCACCTTTTGCAGCAATTACGACTATGAGTCTTTTTGGATCGGTCTCGACTAGCTTTGCACAATAGGATGGTGAAATTTTTGCCCATTTTTTCATGGGAAAATTGATCCAGTTCTGATAAATTTGTTTGGACCACTGAAGAACATGAATTCTCTTCTTGTTCAACCACTCCAGTGTGACTTTGGCTTTGTGTCTTTCAAAATGTAGAGACCTTGTGGCTAGAAATTAGCAGTGAAGGTAAAAGTACAAAGAAAATGTGTGTAGGGATTTGCTATAAACTACCAAATCTCGGTGAGATTGCCGAAGCTAAAATACTTTTGCAAATGGAGAAGGCATCAAAACTAGGTTAGATTTGTTTACATTAGAAAATATGCATCTAAGAGGGGATATGATAACTATAAACATATATATTCGGGGACAATACAAGGAGCTTTCAAAAAGATCTCTTCATCCCAAGTGCAGTACTAATGACACAGGGTCATCCCTTAAGGTTGGAGGAAAGGAGATTTCACCAGCAACAAAGGAAAGGGTTCTTTACAGTAAGGGCAGTTACAATGTGGAATTCATTACCTATAGAGACTGTGATGGCAGATACAATAGATTTGTTCAAAATAGGTTGGACATCTATTTAGAAAGGAAAGGTATACAGGGATATACCAAATAAGTATACATGGGAAGGATGTTGATCCAGGGAGTCATCTGATTACCAATTCTGGAAGGAATTTATTTTTCTCCTAAGATATCATTGGATGATATTTCACTGGGATTTTTGTTTGCCTTCCTCTTGATCAATATCCTGTAAATATGGATATAGGATAAAGTATCTGTCGTCTAAATTTAGCATAGGTTGAACTTATGAACGTATATGTCTGTTTTCAACCTCATCTACTATGTAACTACTGTACTATGTTATACATTCTACACAGGTGCTTGAGCTGCCAAGAAATTGGGTGTAATAGAAAGTATTATATATAATTGTATATACTGTATGTCTAATTATAATAATAGAAAGTAATAGCAGGCACGCGAGGACTTATGGAAAAATGCAAAAAGTTTATTACTAAAGTCAACTTTCCTGTTCTCCAAGGAGCCTTGATAAAGGAGAGCCGGATTGTTGACCTTTTGACATATTTTGCGTTTTTCCATAAGTTCTGCTGTGCCTGCTATTACTTTCTATAATTATAATTAGACATACAGTATATACAATTATACATGTGTGTTACGAAGTGCCACAGTGTCTCAATCGTTTAGAAGAGCACAAGACTGTATTAATGCTTTTTATTGCATAATTATATTCTGTATTCAGATATTTTATTGATCTAGTCTTTAAACATTTTATGTGTAATTTTCTGTCTATCTGTGTACACCAGCGTTACTATATTGAT